>NC_060910.1:8782347-9109847 GCF_014805685.1 Silurus meridionalis
ACCCACAGAACAAGGCACATGAGTGTGTTTCTACCTCATCAGTCATCATTCTAGAAAAAAAATGCACAGCTCCACCCCCTGCTGTTGCTGGTCCTGTTGCCTTGGAGACTGTATGGATTACTATAGCGACAAGGCACCCTGCGGGTGTTGTAAATGATAGTTTGCGAGAGTTTGGTGGTTCTAAGTGTCAAGTGATTCATTTCTTCTCTACAAGTTTGTTCACTAGCCATTATATTGTGCCTTTAATCATGTTTTTTTTCTCCTTCTTTTTTTTGCCACAGAATCAGAGAATAAACAACTCGCAGTCCGCACAGTCATTGGCCACCCCAGTGGTTTCTGTGGCAACCCCCACTCTACCAGGCCAGGGCATGGGTGGCTACCCTTCAGCGATCTCCACCTCCTATGGTACTGGTACGTAGACTTCAACAAAGCATCATCACCTGCATTCTTACTTTTACCACCTGCATTACAATTATAATAAAGGCAGAATGTATCCTTGAACTGGACACATTTCTATTACACTATAACTTTTAACTTTAGTTCTGATCTTAAGTGCAGCTGTATTCACGTGTGTGTAATTAAGAGTGGATGTGCTTATCACTCTTACCCTCACAGTTAGATGATTATGTCTAACTTTGCTCTTCTGTTTGTCTCTGCTCTAGAATATTCTCTCAGCAGTGCCGACCTGTCATCTTTATCTGGCTTCAGCAGTGCCAACACCCTGCACCTGGGCTCAATGAGTGGCTGGCAGCAGCAGCACCTCCAGAACATGCAGCACTCTGCCCTCGGCCAGCTGGGGTGAGCTTTAACACAGCCACACACACACATGCATACATACGCACACACGCACACACATACACACACATGCACACAAAAAAGATACATAATGCACACCTGCTTGTTATTATATAACACATTGATGGTGTTGCACTCATAGTTGATTCACACTTTTCTTATTCACACCTTTTTATGTTTTGTATTTTTGTCAGATATATTTTAAAGCCACAGTTAATAATGAATGAGATTTATAGTAGACTTCCAGTGTATTTAATAACAGATTATGGTAAACATAAAAATGCTTAATTTTTGTTTGTAGATTTGTTCTTGTAACATCCACCAACGGTAACAATTCCAAGTAGGATACACAGTTTTAGAGTGCATAGCCTATGATTTTTTTGTGTGTCGGAATGTGTGTACATGAGTGCGCGAGGCACTCGCAATGTTCTGTAACACCCCCTTCGTCTCCTTTCCTTCCTACAGAAATTGCACTAGCACTCACTTATGTCAGGGTTCAAATCTCTCCCTGCCCTCTACCCAAAGCCTGCACATCAAGTCCGAACCTGTTTCTCCTCCTAGAGACCGCTCCAGCAGCGCCACGCCTGGCGGCTATGCCCCGCCCCCTTCCCACCCGCAGCAGCACCAGGCCCCACCCCAGCAACAGGCTCCACCCCCACAGGGCCGCTCACCAGCTGACAGCCTGAGCAGCGAGGGCAGTGAGCGTGATGATCACCGGGCCGACTTTCACTCGCCCCTTGGCATGGGCCGGCCTGGCCTGGATGAGCGCGACAGTCCCTCTGTCAAGCGAGTCCGCCTTTCCGAGGGCTGGGCCACATGATAAGCCACGCCCCCACCTCAACAGCCCCCACACTTGACCTTGGTCCATCATCACATTCACGCGTTCTTTCGATCTGTTCTGATGAATTGTAGCCCTCCAAGCTCTGTTAATTCACAATGTAAACAGGCAGGAGGGCTTTTTTCTTCAATTTACTTGTTTTTCGCTCTCTTCTTCAAAGAGTGTCAAATGTACATGTTGTCGTGATTGATGGGTGTCAGGGAGGGAAAGGGAGGTAGGGGCTAGCATTAGAGGGTTAAGACAGGGTTTTAGCGGGTGGGGTTACTATGCATAACTTTTGCTGTGTGTGGATTTGACTTTCAAGACTTAACCATATATGCATATATATTTACACGTGTGTGTAGGTGTACATATATGCATAGTAACAAAAAAGAATCGTCAGGTACTCTCGAATTTTTTTGTAAAGGTATTTACAACTTTCCTCAGTGACATTCAGCCATGGGAGAAGCTCAGCTGAGGGCCAATGCCGACAGGCTAGCACTTGAGTTGCTCTACCAGTACTTTGTGTACAGATTTAGTTCTCGTCGCCACTCTCTGCAGAATGTTCCCTCGCTAAATGTCTGTTATGATTGACAAAAGTCATGTTGCAGGTTCAACGTATTGTACATAGAGGGCGGGCGGGGACAAGGGGGGACGGGTTGAGGTTGCCAGACTTTGGACATTGGTCTCAAATGGAAGCTTTTATGCAAGATTTTTTGAAGGATTGTACAGATGTACAGCCCCTTAGGCTTTAGTCAAGGAGATGGAGTATTTTAGAACTTCTGATGAATAAAGCGCTTTTTTGAAGACATGGGAGTGTTGTTCGCAAAAATGGCAGTTAGTAGATGAAGGACCATACCTTAAATTAAGAGCCATGTTAGTTTATTCTGAGGAAATCTCAAACCTAGAACTTGCTTTAAATGTTCAGTATTAAAAAAAAAAAAAACAAGAAAAAGAAACAATTGTATGATACTCTTGCTTATATTTTCATATAAAAAGAAATACAATGCAAAGCATTTTTGTGGCGTTTTGTAGTTTATATAAACCAGAATGAGTTTTGAAAGCTTTGCCTATATGAAAAAAAAAAAAGATAGTTGTATAAGAGTGATTAACCCTGGGCTTTTCAAAACTAAGCCATGACATCTGAGAACCCTTGCTTTGCGGAACTTTTTTTTTTTTCATTTTGTAGAGTTTTTTTAATGTGTATTTCTAATAATATTGAATAATAATATTAAGATTCTTTTAAATATCTGTGAAATTAACATGCTTGTGTATAGCTTTCTAATATATAAATATATATGATAATTATGGTCATAACATTTTTTGTCAGTGTGAGGTTACATAAGTACAGTTGCACATGTTTGTTTTGTCTTTTTTTTTTTCTTCTTCTTTTTTTGCTCCATACTGAATCCTTCAAGGGAACCCAGCAAGAACATTGGATTCAGTGTAAATTACACAAAAAGCAATCATCATGAATATCTAGTTTGGGAACGATTCACCTCTTCGCATTGTAATGGTATTTTAACACTCAGGTGAAGAATGTGTATGCTCCCAAAGTAAGCACACTTACTATCGGATATATTTGCTGACAGTTAAATTCCTATTCTGCAGTAATAAAGATCCTGATCACTTAACTTTCTAAAAGAATTGAGCATTTCTTGTTGCTAGAGCAGAAGTCAGCCTGCTTGTGTTTTGATGTAACTTTCAGTGAGCACAAGATATTTATCCAAATGTGTGCTTTGGTTAGGAAGAAGCACAACATTTCAAATATGACAAACCTTTAGTCTGTGAACCAAAGCAGATGCTGTTTCAACTCAAAACTAGAAATTAATTGTTTCACTTGAATTGACATTGCACTGAAAGATTTAAAAGAGAAGTTCATGGTTTTTTTTTTTGTTTGTTTGTTTTTTTTGTTTTTTTGACTAAGGGATATATCATGTTATTATGATGAGGTATATTTTGTGAATCATTGATCACACGTGTTTTGCTAGTTTGTCCCAGTACAATAACACATTTACCTGTTTCCTCTGATCATACTGAGATCGCTACAATGTAATCATGTCTTGATTTCGCATGAATCAGAGACTGGACATTTGTTGAAATCTTTTCTACCAAAGACATGGAGCAGTGTTATTTGGCTTTGTTATATTCCATTCTCTTTGGGATTTGAGAAGGTCGTATTTCTGAATATGTTGTTTTTGCTTTATGTAATTTACAATAATACTGGTACCTCATATTCACCCTCCCAGTACCTCAAATTACCATTCAACCAATTATGATGAGAAATGGGGTGGAAAAAAATATATTAAAAAAAACACAAAAAAACAAAATGTATTTAAAAAAAAAAGAAGAAAAAAAAGGAACCTAACAAATGTACAGTATTGTGACTCAGTATGCCATCGTTTCTTCTATAAAATCTTGCATTATGTACACATATGACTCCCTGGTTCACCCCTTTTTGGTTTGCTGTTCTTTTTCCTTAAAATATTGTTTCCATTACAAAAAAATGCAAATAACAAAAAAAAAGTTACAAAAAAATGTAGTAACAAATGTAGCTTGTATAAACCTACATTGGTAAGGTGGAAAGGAAGTGTGTTTCTCTTTTTTTTTGTTTTCCTTTTTATTTTATTTTTTTTTCAAACCAGGAGAAAGAGGCTTTCAGCGGCATAAGCTGGACTTTGTCGCCACTTGAAGACAAGATGTCATTAAATTAAAAAAAAATCACATCTCTGTATCTCAAGGGACTTGATTCAGCTGTATGTAGTGAAAAATTAATGTATGGATATTAAAAAAATCATTTTCTCCTGCTGGGATTCAAAAAGGTATTTGTATTTTGCAGAGAACTCAGTAAAGTTACTGGCTTTCTTAGTTATCACTTGTGCTCTGGCGTGGTTTTTGTGTGTGTGAGTGTGTTTGATTGTGTGTGTGTGTGTGTGTGTGTGTGTGTGTGTGTGTGTGTGTGTTGGTTTTCTATTTCTTGCCTCTCATTACAGTCATTTTTTAAATAGAATTCAAGCATTCAGATCCATAACACAATGTAGATAAACAGTGTACAGCTAAATTATAGAGCAAGATCCATCTTTTTTATCTACTTGGAAATATCATGCACGACAAAAGATTAAACATCTTATTACAATAAAATGCTTAGACAGTTTCTTATTTTATTTTTTATTATTAATTGTATTTATAACTATGCTCTAGTACATTAATCTAAATCAATGGAAATACAAACAAGGTTAAATTAAAAACATTCAAGAAAAAAAAAAGAAAGCACTTAAAATAGACTTTAAACATTTGTACTTCATACAAGTCATATTTAGAATCATATATGAGCTTACAAAATATATCATGTGTACATAAATGTCCTGCCCACCAAAATAACAATATTTAAGCACTGTGAATGTGTATTTTACCTTTAAATGCTGATCTGTGTGAACTCTTTGTGGCTTTGCATTCCACTGCTGGTTTTTCCTGGCAGTGCTCCATTGCTTTTAATATCTCTCATAACCTCAAAGTCTCTCTGGGAGCAGGAGAAACATGCGTATTAACACGTGTTCCTCTAATTTTCACTCATCAGCCCCTGGAGCGAGTGTGTTCTACCTCCGCTCCTCGAGTGCGCAGGATGTCGAAGGCTGCAGAAAAGCCGCAGGCCTCTTCTACAAGTAGCTGCTCTTTGCTGAATGAGAGCCGTAATGCGCTGTGTACGAGAAAACACAAATATGACTCAAGCAGAAAATGTGTGATTTGTTCAGTCATCATGGAGGATTTTGCAGCTGTGGTGCTTCAACCTAACGCCGTGGTCAAGGACCACACAGGGGATGAGTAAGGCTTTAACACTGGCTGGTTGCCCACTATTGGCCCACACACACACTGCCACATGTGTGGGCATGCTGGTGGTAGACCAGGGGAAAATGCCTGCTGTACATAACTGACCGAGGATGGTTGTAAAGTCAGATTTTAAATGATTGTAGGTGCCCAGGCCTCCCTTACAATGGTGTGCATTTAGGTCAGGTTCTTTTATTCATGCAATCACATCACATAAGCATTATTTTAAACAAGAAAATGTAAAAGTATTCAATGGGACAATTCAAAAGTAACCAATGGAGAAATAAGACACCTGCTCTTTATTAGAAAGAACATGGGAGTAACAAATACTGAACCCTATAAGCAACCAAGTAATAAAATATCCAGGGAAACACTCTATAAACACCACATAGTATATATGTTTGTATTTATATATGTGAGGTCCTGCTGATGTATAAATCGTTACAGTATTTCCTCTATTCCTGTGATAAGGTAGCAGCTGTGTATGGTTGATGTCATTCTGAGATCTCGCTAGCGCAGTTACAATGGCATTTCAGGGAAAATAAATTCTTGTCATGTTTCATTGTGAGCTTATTTTCTCCCTCATCATTTTCCAGCGATGTTCATTGTCATATTAATGAGAAATTCCAATGTAGACATAAGGGAGCTTGGAAAGTTCCAGAATGCAAAGCAGTTGGATGCGTTTTTGGTCAGTTAGCAATCTACAAGGTGACAAGCGCAATGGCTTTGGTGGTGGGATAGAGCTTCTTGAGTAATGAAAGATGAGATATAGATGAAAGGGAAGAGAGAACTGGACAAAAAGACTAAAGCACTACTGTTGCTCTCATTATATATGCAAGATGAAGAGGTAAAATCCACTTTACTACTATGAGCAGGTAGGCACATGAAAGATCAACTTGGAATTTAATCATAAATTGAAATCGTTTGCACCGCTGAAGACCACATATTGAAATGCTTGTGCATCTTATGACATTAATGTTATATTGATATTATTTTTTAGGGAAATACTCAAACCTAAAACATGTCCATATACACACAGAACATTCAGCATTGTACATACTGATACAAACAAGGCATTTTATGCAGCAGTGCAGATAATCATTTCAGTGGATAGACCATCCGCAATAGACATGACTGTTTTAAACAGGAAACCTTGTTACAAATTTCACACCAAATGCATTTAATAGCTTTATAAGTTTTTTCAGCTCTCAGGATTTCAGCTCTCTGCTATCATATTAAGCCTGAGCTTCGAATGAACATGTATTATACTCAGTGAGCGTTTTCTCCTTAGCGCAACCACTGTCAACAGAAGGACAGTCGGTGTAATATATACTTCTCAAGGACATTATTTTGTTTATATTGTTACAAAATAATTTCATGTTTACACCACACACTTCCACCCAACCCTCTCCTACGAGAGGAAAAACAGGATTAAAGCTGTACTAGTTCATTTAAATGGCTGTGGTGTCTTCCAGTTTGGACTTCATGTTGATCTTTTTCCAAACATTCTTTTATTGCATATTTTTCCACACTCAACACCTTCTCATACACACAATTGTGTTGGGTTTTGACTGATTTGTTTGACATAGACATGCTCATTGTCTAGTTTTCAAACTTTTTAATATTTTGTCTTAAGTATCAGTGCAAATCGATACATAGAATGGTTTTATATAACAAACCTTTTATTCTGACATGCATGGTGACATGGTTTTATATAACAAACCTTTTATTCTGACACTCAAAATCCAGTTTAGTCTAACCAGTTACTAGAGTTTCTACTACAGGGAGACCTGGTCAAACTGGTAGACCACCTTTGCAAAGTTTTCATGTGCTAGCGGAAAGAGTTATTTAGTCTAACAGTGCTGGGACGTCTCAAAGTGTGTGTCATTCCTGTCTTTGTTCACTACAAAACATTGAATTCTAGCAATACTATGTTACATGAAAACTGTTACTAGAGTTACCACTGGTTATTTGTCAGTCTTTTTGTTGGCATGTAAACAAAATATTTGGCTATATTGTATCAGCTAGTTCTATCGATTATAGCTTTTTGTTTGTATAATTCCTGTATGAACACATTTGCATTATGCAATTGTATTGAAGCCAATTTGAGCACATCTGTGCATCATCCATGTGCATTTATCCCGCATTCAGTATAATCACTCATGCATGTGAGATGTTGCGTATGCATTAATTCACTGAAGCTGTGATCATTTTTGATTCAGGGTCGTATTTTACACTGGATTTTGGGTCCTTGATGTTTTTGGATTTTGGAAGTTAGCTTTTTTGCAGGCCAATGGTGTTCCCAAGAGAGCTCAAATATGGTGTACTTCAGTTGTTCTCAGGAAGGGCTTTTCCCAAATTACATGTTAATCGGGTGCATTTAAATAATTTATATTTAGCCCATTTCACTCCATTTTCTAGGTTTGCTAATGCACCCACGATATGACCCTGTGATGATATGAACTGTCACGTTACACACCGTCCTGCCTTCTGATTGGGTTCACCTGCTCACATTTACACTCGGTGTATATACGTGAAAAAGGCTCGCGCTTGGCCTGACCTTACAGTTTGTCTTTATATAATAATAAAACATTTTTAACAAACGTACTCTAATCAGTGATGCATTGCAAATACATCAGGAAAAATCCCGGAAAACTGAATATTTAATTAAACGTCAAATGCTTCTATTTGCAACGCTTGCTTGTTACAGTTTACTGTTGAGCGTGTAATTCGCTACATCGCCACGAGGTGGTAGCATTGTATTACTTTTATCCACTTGCAACCTTGGCTGTAACTAGAGGGCAGTGTTGATCCAAATTTTCCCTTTACTGTCTGATGGGCTTCGGTAACGTGCTTAATAGTAATGATTGATACCAAGTTCTAGGCATTTCTGGTAGACAAAACCATTTACTACCATATTAAAAAAACTACACCCCTAAACCAATAAGAGAACAATAAGACAATTATAGCAGTGTGTTTCTGTGCCTGAAATTGTAAGCACCGTAAGCAAAGGACTGTTAAATATCCACTCAACCCTTATAATATATTATAAGTAATTTATTTATAGTTGTGCAATAGGAAGGAAACTAATCCAAAAGTAAATAGTGATTTTAGTACAGCAGAAATCTGAGTTGGTTTCATTTCTGTCAACAGTCGAATTAAAAATGATTTTGATACGTTTATTTATTGATTATTTATTTGTGGTAAAAAAAAAAAACCCTAAACTATCTTGATGGAACAATTAATAAAACTCTATAAATCTCCCTCCGGTTTTTCGCGCCAAAGTGACCCAAAAAACATCACGTTTTAAAATAATTATTAAAAAAAAAAAAACTTTTCAGAAAATTACTGGTGGCTAGTAAATGCCCGGATTATCTTTACCGTAAGTCAATTTTTTCCTCTATTTATTTTTTCAAACACATACGATAATCAGTGCATATCATTTATTTCAATATTTGCAACAACAACAAAAAAAAGCCACACACGTTATTCATTCGAAGGTCGTATAATTAATTTTTCAAATTTTATTCATTTTCTTGCACAGAACAATAATTTCAGAGCAAAAAAAAAAAAAAAAAAGGAATGAATGAAAGAAAAGAAACGCCATTGGCATATTGCATCCGGCCAATACAGCGATCTTGAAAGAGACAAATTGTGGCTAGTGAGCAGCAACTAATGAATGTATTAAACACTGAAATGCATCGCACCATTTTACAAACGCAAATTCATATTCATATAGAACAAAGAAAAAGAAGCACATTCGAGTAAGAAATCCGGTTTCTCCTTTCTTTGAGTATAAGAACAAAAATGAAATTGATATTGTATAACACATCACATCTTACCTCATGATAGATTATAGGCGAACTGTTAAATGAAATCTATGACAGAAATCACAAGCAAAAAAAACTTAAAGAAAATTAAAATCGAATGGTTTGCACAGCAAATTAAATACAATCTGAAGGCTTTAACTCACACATATAGTAAAAGTTATCGTTTTATTCCGATGCGAAACTGAATTTTATTTCTCCTGAAGCGTATTGACAGGCCACATTATATGCAAACAACTTAATAATGAATAAATAAATAAACAAATAAATGTATATGAAAATAAAACAATATGATAATAATTGACAGAAAGTAATGGTTTAGTCTGGGCTATAGAAGTGCTGTAACATTTAATTCCTAGGTGTTTTGGTGGTTAATTTTTGGCAGGTTGCTGTTCTGAGGTAATGAGATGATCAGGGTGTTGCGTGTGTCTCAGATAACGAGCGCTATTGATGCAAATAATTAGAGGCGCTTTAGAAGCGATTAGCGCGCGCCGCCGACGCGCCGCGTTTACAACGCGGAAGGAAAAACGCACGTGGGAACGAATTAGTACACGGGCACGTGACCTCGATGCGTGAAGGCGCGAGCACGTGCAGGCATTTCCGCGCACAATGCAATTGGGCGATTTATAGCTACTCCATCATTTACACTGTACCTGTGTTTAATTACTTAATGAATTCGTTTAGTTTTCAATGATTTAATTATTAAATAACAGATGAGTTGCGTTATTGGGTTTGGGTTCTACACATATCTCTTTAAACAGGTTTGCAGAAATGTCCATTATTTAAAGCTTATCTTTCTTTTAACCATCTCCACCTCAGGTCCATGTGTGAAGAGACATTTGGGTATCGAGTATTGCAACCGATGTGTTGTAGTTTGTGATTCCGTGAATAACATTTAAAAAACAGGATCATTTTACACTTATTTAATAAATATTACTCTAAGTGAATAAACCAGTTAATAAAAACGTGTATGTCTGTAGGGGTCTATTGGGAATGTGCTATAGAAAACAAATACAACTAAAACGTGTGTAAAAAAAAAAAGGGTGTACTATAAATTGGTACGTATGTTTAATCCTCTTAAAATACTACACGATATTTGCACTTACAAATTATTAATAATAATTAATATTGTTGTTGTTGTTCTTGTTATACATGTTTTTGTTACATTTACCTTTGTCTTTCCCACTCTAAACTGTGCAACCATTTCTCCTTTATCTTAAATTGTTTAATCAAGCCGCATGTTTTACAATCAGTGGCCGCTAGGTGTCGCCACGCATCACGGAACTGCTTTCCACTGACCCAGATTTAATTTTCTTTAATTTGCAATAAAACTATGACGAGTTCGAATTAAAAACAGAACAGTTCGGCCATAACTTGATGTATTTAAAAATTGTAAGATTATTTATGGTCATACATTTGACCTGATACACAGAGAGCCAACGCCCAGAGACACACATATATAAATTTTGTGTTCATATAAATGTTATTTGAATATATATATATATATATATATATATATATATATATATATATATATATATATATATATATATATATATATATGTGTGTGTGTGTGTGTGTGTGTGTGTGTGTGTGTGTGTGTGTGTGTGTGTGTAGCAGGTCGTGTGCTTAGGCTCCTTGGGAAAATTTTTACTACCAGTTATCTTATCACAGGCAACCATTAAAAATAGATCTTTTTTAAGCATAGCGCACACACACACACACACACACTCACACACACACACACACGCACGCACGCACACACACACACACACACACACACACACACAGGCTATCTAATCAACATGCAAATAATTTTGCGCATTGATATTGCAACGTGAAAAAGTGTCAATAATAATATTATATATTTAATTTATAATTATATATTTCTACCTTTTCTAATTCGGGGATTCGTCCAACGTGATTTCTAAACGACATCACAGATCACTATAGCACGACCAGAGTAATCCACTATTACATATTATATACTAATGTTTGAAAATAGTCAACATTTTGCTTTTGTTATTGGTAGAGTTTTTTTCATTCCGTTTCCATAAATATCCCGATGTATCAAACAGATTTTTACAAATGATTCTGATTCTAAAGAAAACGTCGCAAAGAAAATGTTAAAGAATTAAACAATGATAGTTAATAACGATCTTTGGTGGGAAGATGGCTGCAGTAGTTGTGTATTTTTATACGATACGTATTAGGCACCTATAATAAAAATGTCACTTTTAAATGGGTTAAAAGCACGAGCATGACCAAATTCCAAGAAAAACCGTACACCGTATTTAGAAATAACATGAAAAGTTACTGAATATATATGGGGGCAATGTGCCCAGGGTCGGATTTAAGCATGATGATTGGGTGACTGGTGCTCGCAGTGGTTTAATTGGTTTCTCATTACAGTTCATTCACTTTGAGTTTTTTAATGATTGAAGTAAGTCTGTGTGTGTGTGTGTGTGTGTGTGTGTGTGTGTGTGTGTGTGTGTGTGTGTGTGTGCGCGCGCTATGTGCTGGGCACTTATTACAGCATATTAAGCTATTATTATGCAGAATAAAATTGTGTGTGAAATATAAAAGTTATGTATATCTTTTTGTAGCCTATTATCGGAAAAATGTTGAAATCGTGCATGCATGTCATCGTCGTTTTGTGGTAGCTTTTTCCCCTCTTTTTTTTTTTGGGGCGGCACAGGCGCCTTCCTATTCTAATTGCATTGTAAATATGCATCACCATGATAATGGAGTCGCGCGCAGGCGTAGCCCCGCCGCTCACGTGCGCTTCACAACTTCGGGCCCTCTCACTGCGTGTAGATGGAGGACGGGGTCAGGGGATAAACTAGCTTACAAAGTAAAGTTCAGTTTCGTCTCGGTAACGTAACGAAGAGACGCAAACTGGTCTTGTCCCGAAATGATGCACGAGTCGAGAAACGCGCGTGCATATAGGACAGCACGTGTCTCGAGCCGCTTGGGATGAAAATCTTTACGCGTGCCAGTCTGGCCACTTCTATTGGGTGCCACCTCAGCTGAGCAGCTCGGAGCAAAGGTGCACGAGCTGAAGAGCGCTTACACACACCCCCAAAACACGAAAAAAGTTCCGGAGATGCGTGTTGTCTCGAGTGTCTGCGTGCAAAAGGTAGATTATTAATGTGCGGAGGAGACTGAGCGCTGGTTTTAAGGGTAAGTGTGGCGCAAAATGGTGTGTCTGTTCATATGAAGTTAAATGCCATAGTTAAGGGCTGAACCTGCAGCTAAAGACTGCTGATTTTTTGTTATGGGAGCCGGGAAAATCATTATACATCCTGCACGGTGCAGCTAGGAACAATCAGTGTATTTGCATACGACGTGTAATTATGCAGTTATAGCAGTCTAATGCAGCCGGGGTGTGCAGTCTGTTCCGCATAGACTCCTAACAGGATTTTGTATGTTGTTTTAATACTGATCAATGATTTGTTTTTTTTTTTGCAATGATTACAATGAGTCTTGCGTCTATAGGCCCCATATACAAAGTATAACTCACGTGATGCTACGTGGTCATGCAAAACGTTTCAAATTGTTACTAAACGCGTAGTGATCTTTTGTTCGATAGTCTTTGTTTGTGCACACTGCATCTGAATAGTCTAATTCTAGGAATTGTATAAATTACGTTGCAAATCCGAGACTTGATGAAATCGCATCTGTAAGGTACGCAGTTAGGAGAATAGCTGTAAAAAAAAAAGAGAGAATATAAAGGACAACAAAGGAAAAATTATGAACATTCATAACCTACGACTCGCTTAAAATGCGTCTGTTTAAAAAATTAAATAAATAAATAAATAAAAAATAAAAGGAAACGATGCCGTCACAGTCACCGGAAACGCAAAAAAATAGAGATGCAAATCTACCTTTTACATATGCATCAATATTTAAAACAACACACATGCTGGAAGCGTCTGCGGCGACGAACCGAGCGACGTCTCAGTGCGCGCGGGCGCCAGTCTCCTGCTCCTTCCTTCAGTGCGCGCTCCGGATCCCACCATGCAGATGCTCGCCATATTTAAAACAATAAACAAATAATAATAATCATTCAAAATAAAACTCTGTTTTCTTCAAGTGGGAGCAAAAGAATAAATGAGCCTTTTTGGAGCCAACGAGGCTAAAATTTTTTACTCCAAGCGCAGATAGAAAGGCGACGTAAAGGGATTTGCATATTTGATGCGCTAATTTCCTTGATGTATTTAAATATGGCTGCGCGCGGCACAGCGGCTTGTCTACGTCACTGGACGTGACCTCGTTGTTCAGCCTAAACGCGAATCCGCTTGCAATCATGGAGAATTAGAAAGAGGGACAGAATTACGTGCTGTAACGTCATTACTAAATTTCTCATACAGAAATGGATTACTTATAAAAATGTAACAGAGTTGAACTTGAACTTAACATTCAATACACCTGTATATGATGATGAGAAATAATATAGACAACATAATAATGATGATAATAATAATAATAATAATAATAATAATAATAATAATAATAATAATTATGATGATGATGATGATGATGATGATAAAGGCTGATATATGGCTTATTAGAAGGGTATACATAGCATGGTCTGCACTTTTATTAAACCTAAAAAAGGCCTCGCGCGTGCTTCTTTAGTATGTTCTTGATGCCTTATAACTAAACTTTTTGCTTTTTTTTGCTTTTGGTAGACAGTGTTTTTTTTTCTTAATAATGTCTTCGCATGTGTTTAAAGACGGCGAGCGCGTTCCGTCAGTCCGCTCGTGTGGGGCAGGAAAAAAAGGCTAAAAAAAGAAAAGAAAAAAAAAATGCTCGAGGCAAATTCATTAGCGCAGTCAGTGCGTAACCTGCTCTGGGAAACTGGGGGGCTACAGTCCACGCCAATAAGGGGAACAATGGCTCCTCAGTTCAAGTCCAACAAAAGACCTGGCCAACTTGTTTGAATTTCCGAGCACGTCTTTTCTTTCTCTCACAGAGAGAAGGAGAGGTTCTGCCCCCCCTCCTGTTCTTTCCCCCACCCTGACACTAAAAAAAAATCATGCCATGCCAACCCTCCGCTCAACAGTGCACTTTTTCCCATTTGGTGCTGTAGACAAATAGGTTATGGGAAACTTCTCGACCCCTCCTATCTGTCTCTCTCCCCCCCATCTCGCGCTGTCTCTCAGTCTCTCACACATTCTCGCGCTGTCTCTAGCGCGCGTGGACTACCGGAGTGGGGAAGCACCCGTAATGAGCTAAGTATTAGCGGCAATTTTGAACCGCACGCGCACCGGGTGGACTCGATAGTGAGACGGCGTTTTGCGCACCGGGATCGGATACCGAAGGTTGGACAGACGCGTGGACAGACAGTAAGTAGCTTGTTCCCTAGAGACCGACACTAATTTCCACTAAGTTTCTCACGCGCACTTTTCCTACACCTGTCCATGAAGCAAGTTAGAGATGTTTTCAGAAATGCAGCATTACTGTGTGTTTTATAGCTTTTACATGCAAAAGGACATGTCTATGATCATAGCTGAAGTTCTTTGAAAATGCGGACCAGGATTGGTTGTCCAAGGCAAAATGTAATATATTTATTACTTACAACTTGTTCAGTTCATACTAATATTATGTATGCAGTTTTGCATGTAAGTCAGTCCTGGTAGTGTTAAACAGATGTTGTCCAGCTTTCTTATGTTGCACACAGTTTTTCTGATCTCGCTTTGCTGCAATAGGGTGTAACCTTCTCAGGTGGGTGAGATATCATGATGTATTTTTTCTACTCATGTACACTTTATTTTAACTACTTTATCCATACACCTTAAATACCCTTTCTGGCAAAATCACACGATTGCATAGGTGTCTTTATTAAAATTCATCATTTGGAATTAGATATGAGCTGGATGGCAAAAAAAAAAAGTGTTTGTAAGTATTGCGTTTGTCTCGAAAGTGAGAGAGCATGATCACATCAAGACAAGTGAGGCAAGCTCATCGTTCCCTTATGAAATATCAGGGGCTTTCAGTAGATGGAGACTCAATTCACTGAAGTGAATTGGATGCAAGGCCTACATTAGTGGTTTAGAATAATTATGGCTGAGGCCACAATTTTAAAGCCATTTAGTCAGTCATGCATCAAGGAAAGGATCTGATGTTTCGAAGCAATCGAGACTGGAAAATCAATTAGTTATGTAGCTTGTTTTATTTATTGCACTGTAATTAATTCAGAGAACCACACCAGAGAATAATCCTGGTTTATCTGAATACAATTTCACAGACGGTGTAAAAAGGTCTTTTACTCTATGTTAGTTCAGTAGTTTATCTATACTGGGACGGGAAAAAAAAGAACTGACCACATGCATTAGACATGCGATAAAGAAAACTTTATTGTGTTCCCACGCTTTCTAGGTGGCTCCCTCTTGAGCACCACCCACCAATACCCCAACATCATCACAGTCATTTATAGCCTATTACTATATTTGTTAATTTCCATATTTGTGGTGTTTTTTCACTCCCTTATATATTCCTGAAACACCACCTAACCCTTGGTATCAATAAGGTAAGACTTGATTGACTTCTACAATCAAGGCCGCATTTCCCCCCCTCTTTATTTCATGAAGACAAGCCACAAACATTACCACCAAAAAATATTTCACACCCTCCCCCATTCTCACACAGTTACAGTTGGGGAAAATATATATAATAGTCTATTCATTATTCCTCGCATCCTGCGAAGCAAAGCAAATACGTTTTTTATCTGTCTGCCATCACATGGAATGAAAGTCTGTCACCTAAGCTGTGATAACAGAATGAAACATGCTTTGAAGAGGATTATTTGTATTGTTAGAAACCAAATAGCTTGTCACACATGGAAAATGGCATTCACTGCTTTGGGAATCTATCTGAAAATGGAGATGGTCAGAGTAAAAGGTTACAGACTGGTGTACAGTAACAGAATATAAAGGCATCTTACAGTCTCACATAGGAGAGGCGACTCACAGGCTCTGTAGCATTCAGCCAGGCCCTGACTCAGTTCAACACTGGCCATGCATGGCTTCCCTGCATGCCATACCTCCATTTTCTTTAGCTATGTGCTCCAAAAATCTCCATCTTCAGGGAGAGAGGCGTCGTTTTGGTCGCTCTCTCTCTCTCTCTCTCTCTCTCTCTCTCTCTCTCTCTCTCTCTCTTTCACCCCCCCCACCTACCCTGCGATGTCACATCTTTTCCACGGCGCGGCTAAAATAGCGCGTGCCGACGGCGCGCACGCAAATCGCCAACTCCGCGTTCCTAATGACATCATCATTACCTTAACACTCCCGCTGGTCCGAGACCTTTGACCTTGTGTGGTTGGTCCAGATTTTTTTGCTACTGGATGCTCGTCCCCTCCCCTTAAGTTCCCCCCCTTTAGTCCCTGAGATGGCCCTATATTGCCTTTCCTCAGACCGTTGGTGGCAGCGGCGAGACGGCACAGCGGAATTTCTCCTCCACTCGCCTCTCTATTATAGCAGGGTGATGGGTTTTTTTTCTGCGATAAATGCGTTGCCGCACTCGGAACCTGTCACCCCCTCGTCAAAATGATGCAAAAAAAAAAAGGAAAAGCACGAGCTGTATATTTTGTGGCGACACCAACGCGGTGTTATTTATATGTTCACTCTTCCTCCGGAGTCGGATTTCTCCCTTTTGTAAAGTGGCCGCCGGTTCCGCGGGATACCGATCACCGCCTGCGCAGTCTAATAGGACCAGAGGAGGCTTTTGTAAAATTGCAATGCAAATGAGGGCCTGTGCGAGGATGACTGCACCTTCCTCACCGCTCTCTCTCTCTCTCTCTCTCTCTCTCTCTCTCTCTCTCTCTCTCTCTAACTCTAATATTGGTTTATGTCACGAGTCCGGGGGATTACGGCATATGCTTTAATTTGTGATCTTTTTTTTTCCTTTATCCTTAATTTTTTTAATAGACTTCTGAGGAAAGCGTTATTTTTGTAGCTCCACTTTTGCGGCCATAGTTGTGGACAACACGGGGGACGACTTGATTAATTAAGGAGTTGCTTTTGACAACTTCACTCTATGTGGATGTGCAGCACCGAAGAGCACGAGGCTCCTGGACGGATTTTACTGTCACGCATTTGAACTGGAAGTGTGTTGTTATCTTTGGTTATCTAGCTGTATGAGTGTGTTGGCCGTCATAAAGCTAGATAACCGAAAGTAAAAACTGCCTCCATGCCCATCGACCTCTGTGGATGCTGCAAGACTTGATGGCTTTAAGAAAGTGTGTGATTCATGTGATGTGATGTGATGTGATGTGATGTGATGTGAAGTGATGCAAACATTCAGAAGTTTTGCACTGCGAACTGAGAGAGGGTGCCAGTGGGGATCTTATATGGGGTTCAGGATATTTTTAAATCTCTCTCTCTCTCTCTCTCTCTCTCTCTTGCACACACACACACACACACACACACACACACACACACACACACACACACTCGTTAGATATTTTTTTGGTTGCAAAGAAAATCACCTTTATTTTCTTGCTTTGTTTAATTTAGTGGATAAATTGAACTTTGAACTTCTTTAACTGTAATGTTAAATACATTTTGTTGCAAAAGTCAAGTGCACGCGTTTGCACGTTTATTATTATTATTATTATTATTATTATTATTATTATTATTATTATTATATCTGCTCTGTCGCATTTGGCCAGGGAACGGCGCTGGCATTCCAAACAGAAATAATTAGGACATATACAGAGCTTGCAAAAACAAAAAAAAATGAAAAGGGGGTGGGCACTTTGGGATAGTGTTAGGAGTTGAGGGGAGGGTGGGGGTGGGTGGTCGCTCCTCCTTAATTGATTCCGTTAAAACGGAGCACAGGAGATGTGAACGAGCGGACGCTCCCATTCCCACGCTCGGGGGCAAGCGGCGGTGCCACAGGCCGAAACGAATATGACACACAGAGCCGGCGGGGTTTGGTGGGCTTTAGAAGGGGGTGGGGTGGTGAAGGAGGACGATGAAAAAAAAGGAGAGGAGAAGAGGGGGGGCAACAAGGGTCATGAAAAGACGTCAAGTGCACCAGACTCATCTGCATCACTTTAGAAAGTGGCGGTGCCCATGCAGCGCGCGCACGCGGGCCCCCCGACCAGACGAGCTGCAGCAGTGAGCGCGCGCTGGCTTCAGCACGCCACACTGCGGGCCCCTGTATCAGCACGCCGAACAGAAACTTCTGTCTCCTTTATAAAAACTATTTTATTGTTCACTTTAGAGTAAAGCTTCAACGCAGCCCAGAGAATAAATGAGGCTACAGGCGCGCTGAAAAGATGACATCACATGCTTTGTGCTCGCATTGTATGTGAACTTGAGAACCGGCAGATTTTCTTGCTTTTTATCATCATCAGTCTCGTTCACGCAGACAAACCGTGAGAACAGGTTACATTATAAAGTGATAGCCCTAATAGTTTTTTTAAAATAGTAACAATAAACATGACCATCCTGCAACGGCAAGATTGAATTTTATACACTCATTTGGCCTGCATTAATAAGTAACTTTTTCCTTTCTTATTTATTTTCACCTTTTATTATTATTATTATTATTATTATTATTATTATTATTATTATTATTATTATTGTTATTATTATTATTATTATAAATTAGGTTCCTTAACATAAGAACTCATTCACAACTCTGCTACTATGTGTGTGTGTGTGTGTGTGTGTGTGTGTGTGTGTGTGTGTGTGTGTGTGTGTGTGTGTGGGACTACCATTATCCAACGCCTCAGAGAAAAAGCAGTTCAGTCTACCTGAGACTCAATGCCGAGTGAAACAGCTGCCTTGCCCTCTGAATCATTCCTTGTTTTCAAGACTTCACATATCAGTTTTATTTGAAGCGAGTTAAACAAAGCGAAACAAAATGCTGTTTCATTCTTTTAATGGTGAAGATGTGAGCTGTTAACATTGGTCTCATTGGTACAGTAAAATTACTGCATAATGATTCAATCCTCATCAGAGATAAAACAGTGGATAAAATATGTATGAATGTATACATGCATGTTTGTTTGTGCTGATCAGTTTTGAATATTTATGTTTATTTTTTATTTATTTTATTTTATTTTTTTACTGGCTGGCTCACCCTTTATTTCACCAATTCTTAGTGAGTCTTGTAGGCACAGAGGTTGGAAAGTCATTCGAATCTATTCTAAATGTCACCGCTTCGATTTAATGCAGGGATGTAGCGCAGAAAGGTGGTGAGTGGACTGGAATCTCTGCAAATTATATTTTGAAGGAGTCTTTCATTATGGCAGTGGCACATACTTTGAGTGATAGAAATGGGTCACATTTTTCAAGGATATCAGTATTCCAGCAAGCCGGTATATGCTGTGTGTAGAATAGCTTCTGCAGTGATATGCTCCTTAGCAAAATGCATGCTAGGATTTCTCTTAAGGTTTATTCACTTCCACCAAATAACTAACATATATAATATTATTTCACAACTGAGAAAGGAGATACAAATTAAAAGAGATTACTGCCCTTTCATTCTCAGCTGGACATTTGATGTGTACATATGACCATGCTATGCATGAGGTTTACAAAGTCGCTTCAGCGAATAAATGCAAGTGTAATGAACGTTCATTCACTAGACTACCCTGTATGAAAGATTTTCTTGATTGTGTGTGTGTGTGTGTGTGTGTGTGTGTGTGTGTGTGTGTGTGGAGCACATTTACAGTGAACGGGGGGAAAAAATCCTGCCTTTTTGATTGGCTGAGTAGTATAACCATAGCGACCGAGGCAGCTTATAAGTATTCATTGGGTGAGCAATCTTCATATTTTGGACTATTCCACTTCCCTTAAATGCTAAGGCCTCCTGTCTGGCTATTCTGCTGCCCTTGATATTAAGAAGTCACACAGATCTACATCCATATATATTTTTTCAATGACATTACAGTGGACCTTCTTGATGCAAATATACCATAATAGCAAATTTGAACCTGTTATATGCATTGTTTCTCCTTAAAGCTTATATACACTTGTATGGAGTTTCTGTACCACATCTGCTGTATGATTATTTGATTGTGTTAGGCTAACATTTTTGGTTAGGTAATGATTTTTCTTGGTGTCTTAAAGACAACTTAAAGATAGCACCTGGTTTAACTGTAATTTGCTTATTTTTACTTATTAATTTATTCATCATTATTTTTTGCAATTATTTATGTTATGTTGATTAATGATATATATATATATATATATATATATATATATATATATATATATATATATATATATAATATATATAATATATATATTACATTTAAACCACACCAGATGGTCTTATACAATAATAAATTTTTTATGATTAGTCTATAGAAGCTCAATATAGGGGCAGACTGAAGATAGATTGACTTGGTGATTGTTTGAGGCTGTAAGCGGAGGATTTAAATGAGCAGAATGCTGCCAGGAGCTAGGCGTAGTCCCGCCCCCTTATGCGCTGGTCCTTGTCACATGTACCTTGCTTTTCACGTTGGTTGGTGTCGCTCTGGCAACCAGAGGTGAGCTCAGAGGGTGCATGTGAAAGAGTGTCAGTGTGTGCATATGTGTGTATGGGGTGTATGCATTTGCATATGTATCTGCGGTATTCGCTATAAATGAGTAATGTTCAAAATTAGGGGTGGTGTGTGTGTGTTTGTGTGTTTTTCTGAGAAAGAGAGAGAGAGAGAGAGAGAGAGAGAGAGAGAGAGAGAGAGTTTGTCCATATGCAGATAAGGAGACACCTTTTATCTTCCTGCTACTTAGTTCCCTTTGGTCAAATCTCTGTTCATTACATTTTAATTCTCCACCCTTCTTAAAAAAGGTGTGATATCCAGGTCACAAGCATGTTGTGAAATGAGGTTCATAGACACTATAGGGGTTTTAAAGAATCTTTCTATCGGCTGAAAACATTGGTTGTAATCATGTATCTTTTTTGTATTATCAAAAAATATATTTTTTTGCCAGGGCAGCCCAGTTGTGCAATAACCTAATCTGCTTCCTCAGTTTTCTTCTACTGAGCTTTTCTGAACACTTTTTCATAGTGTTCATATTAATTACATTCCCTGAATGTACCATGGAAATAATCTAAAAGAGAAAAAGGGTGAGTGAAAGATAAAGGCAAGTCGTTTTGCAAGAGTTTTAAATCAGCTCTAACACTCAGCAGACTGAGCAGGTGAGTAAAGCTTGTAAAAGCCTAGATGAATGATTTAACTCGTTTTAAGTGCTCAGTTGTACCATTTAAAGATCTGTCATGGCTTACACTAACTGTGCTGCACTGAGCTAATTAGCAATATATATTGTCCTGCTGTATTATCAAAAACAATTTAGAATTTCTCTGTTATACAAAATCCTGACTCAGTACAGGAGCGAGGCTGTGTGCATCTATTAGTGATGGTTTTATAGTCTTCAACTGGAATTCACTGGCTGTGTGTCTATTTTGAATTCTGCTATGCTCTGCTGAATTTTGATTATGCAAATGGCCCTCATGCTGTAAATAAATTGCTATAATTGCACTGAAAAGCACCTCAATCCTGTCAGATGCAAGAGCCTAAAAAATACATTTAATGCCGCTGAATTATTTACCGATATTAATTACAAATGACATAGAGATGATATAATCTATTCCTTTGTTAAGAAAAAAAAATTCAGATTATTAAAAAAAGGATTTTTCTCATGAATAAAGAAAAATTTGCTAGAAATGTTCTCTAGTAGAAACTAAATTATGTGGGTGACACAAATACTATTTTACAGTCCCCAGAACCTGCATTTCCCAAAGCCCCAATTATCTGAGCTAATTTTAGATGAGACCGAATTAAAATTTGTATCTAAACTCTGTCTTCCATCAAGTCTGTGATAAATTGGCTTTATGCTGTTTGTAAGTGGTCGCAGTTGCTTCTAAATGTACGTGCCCTCCAATTAAATAATTTAAATACCGCACCTGTCACAGGCGGTGGCTATGTCATGCAGCGAGCCGCGCTTACATTAGAATCCTGACTTTATGCAAATTTGATGAGCACCACCTCATGCATATATGCGGCGGTCCCTGGAGCTGCCTGCTTAATATCCTTATTAGAAGGAGGAAGGATTAAAAATTGATGGCAGAGGTTTGGTAGGCAGATTGTACCCTTCGAATTGCCCGCGAAGTGGTGGTGCAGGGTCTGAAGCCACTTCTGTGCAACAGTGCTTCCTTCTTTCAAGGTGCCACCATCTTAAAGAGCTTAGCAGTGGCGAGCACGCGGAAAAGGGTAGGGACCTAAAATGTCCGCTGGCACAGGCTTGCGCATCCTCCTTGCTAACGTGCTCACATCAATTACAAAATTATCCGGCATCACTGAAGCCGTGCATGCTGAGCGACTCATTTGCATGCATCGACTCACCCTTCCCCCGTTACTATCAGTTTTATATGCAATTGGCTCATGGCAAGCAGCGGCGCGTCTTATCCATGCACAACACGCGCCCTTTGCACAAATGCAGGGTGGAACCCAATGCACGTTATCACAGACTGTATTCACCTATAGCACCTCGTGATCGCTAGAAATTCTGAAATGAATATATATTTGCTGCGTGGCCTGTGGCTAGAACCTTGGTAAACCATTATATTGCTATTTAAATCTGCAAGGCTCTAATCTAACCTTGGATAAAATTGAAGGAATGGCCATATCTCTGATAGATGCCAATTGCTGTCAGATAATGCTCAGCTCATTTAAACATTGATTGTAAGAGAGTCTTAATGGGGAAGGTTTTTCAGTATCACTCGAGTCCAAGTGTCATCGCGGTTCTTCCACTGCGAAAATTCTGTTTGCTGTTCCGGCAGGCCCAATCCACTCCAGTGTCTTAATTATTTCAAAGGTGGCTGCTTAAAACAGGGCAGCGTCGTAGCTCCATTTGCATTTCGCTTTCATCTTTGTAAGCCCTCATGGCACCGTCGAGGCAAGTGTGCGGGAAATGAGTCCTAATGCTTGGATTCGTGCGCCCACACCCAACTCATACACAGGCGTGAACTCGCACACACACACACACACACACACACACACACACACACACACACACACAGAGGCTCATATTGAATTGCAGGCATATATGCAGGCGAACAACAAAAGAGCTGCGCATGCACTGAGAGCATTTCCATGCCGAGTAAGGTGACAAAAAAGGTAGCCACGCATCTTCTATGCACGGTGATGTAAAGATCAGGGTCGGACCCTGTTGTAGCTTGGTCGGGTAATTGCTAGGGGTGAATAGAACCATGGAAGTGCAGACAAAGTATTGGGTTCATTTTCTACTTCTCTTTCTAGAATGTATGCCATGTGGTTTTACTAGCAGCACTCACACCTGCAATCACATGGTAATGGACTTCTTTGGAGGTCTGCGAATTTGGCATTGAAAGAATTGTTAGAGAAGAACAAGGTCTTACACGGGAAAGTGGCAGCGAGGCATAGCTGCATTGACTCGGCAGCTCAGATACAGTATAATTTGCTTTTAAACAAACCTGGACTTTTGATCAGTGAACAGTAATGATGTTCTTTATTGCAATGGCTATCATTCAATCATTTTTTGTGTATACATCACCCAAGAAAATCCTTGGTGTATGTGACACCTTTGTATGCCCCATTATTTTCTGATCTCCAGTTTTGAGTGTGCATGCATGTACATATTCTTCCACCTACATCTCGTAGTCTCACCTCCAGGAAGTCTGAATCGTGTTGATTAGTGTGAAAATGTGCTCCTGGGGTGATCTGCGAAACTCCCTCCCCCTTTACTCACACACTCACACACACACACACACACACACACACACACACACACACTCACACATGCGCGTTCGTGCGCACACCTGATGTGTGGAACCCCGTAGACTACTGTGATGAGATGAGTGTAATTAAATTCCTGCATGTGTTAGGCCAGGCCTGTCAGCAGCTAATAAACGAATATGAGGAGTCTCCTGAACGCTGAAATAAGACAGCAGGGCAGGCAGGGCAGGCAAAGGGGAGGCAGACAGACACTCAGACTGCAACGCGACATTATTTTCACACCAGCTGGACAGCATGTACATTGGATAGATTTGGTGGTAATATTTTTATAAAGTCGTTACTTATACGATTGTTAAATCAATGATCTGTACAGCTTTTCTTTTATTGTCACACCACTAACCATTTCCATCTTGCATGGATTTGTGGCTTCTCAACCCTGCAGTTGGTTGTCTCTATAAAACAGTCACACTGCGTATTGTTTTGCTTGAATTTGGCCATGACGCATGCACTGCATGGTTTTTCCTGGGCTTTGTTTGCTGGCAAGAACCATCATTTTTCACCCAGCAGACAAGATGCAGGCTGTCAGTGGGAGAATCATACCTGGTTCCATGCTAGACCAGTCGCCCCTCGTATAGCCCAGTGGCTGCTGATTGTCAGTGTGGGGTGCTGGCAGAGAAATGCAATAACTCTAGACACCCAGGCTGTGGAACTGTAGAGGGGGATGGGTGAACTCGCAGCCGTGTGTAAAAAAAAAAAAAGAAAAGAAAAAAAACAAGCCTGCTCTCGGACGAAAAACACATCCTGCAGGCTAGACAAACACATGGACCTGCTTTGCTACTTCTTACCACTTTTTCCTTATGCTCTTCCTTATCAGTCTGAATGTAACTGTCAGGGCTTTCATGGCTATGGTTTGGCTTCATCTAATTATATGCACAGACAGGAAATATGTCATGAGAAAGGAAGTACATCATAGTAATTTGAGGACTGTTTCTAGAAATATAGTAGCAAGCTGGCTGTGTTTGACATTAATGAGGAAGAAAAGAGCAATTTATTTAGTGGTAAACAATTATCCATTTGCTTTTGCAAAAAGATAGAGACTTGAAACCTGAACTAACCAACTCATCCTATTTGTTGTGTTATTTGGTGAAGTAAAATATTGCACTGTTGTTTTTTGTACAAATGAACCATTTTCAATAAAGTGAATTAGTTATTTTTTTCACATCAACTTGATTATGTGGACTTTAATTTTACATTACATGCTATTTTAATACATCTTAAAGAAAATAAATAAAATAATGTAACAAATGAATATTTTGTATTTCATGACCCAAAGGCTGGATTGTCTGTAGTGTTATTAAGCAGTAATTAACATGTAATTAAGACTTATCAAACCTTAAATTGGGATATGTTGCTTTAAACAAATATCCAAATATATATATATATATTAATTTTTTTAGTTTCTTTGTGTTAGTACAAAGAGGTTTGTCTCAGGATTTTATGCTACTCTTTATTGACCAGCGCACCAGCACATAGCTTAGCACAGTAGCTTAATAAGACGTGACAGCTGTCATTCCTCCTTTGACATCTGTTAGGTGAAAGGCACCATCACTTGGACAAGGCCTGCACTGTTTTTGAGCTGGTTACAGAATAAAATGCTGCTGTAAGGGTTGCCTGGCAAGCAGAATATTTTAAACACTCTATGGTCAATATAAAGTAAGCTAGCATTGCATTGATGTAAACAGAGCTGCAAAATATGGCCCAAAATAGCACATTATATTCGAACTGCTAAACAATAACATTTTGATTTAGTTTGATTTAAATGATTAGACTAAAGATTTCACCACTATAATCTATACACAAATCCTATTGGACTTTGGTGAGATAAATCAGTTTTGTTTAAGTTTGTTCATACAGAAAGGAACACATTTAAAGACCTAACCATAACCTTAATCTTTGTATTTCGTATCAGATAAATGCATATAATGTATCTTGTATTTACAAATTATTACAAACGTGCATTTTAGATCTTATTAAATTGAATCAAACTGTTTGCAATGCTTGACAAAAACTTTACAGGCCAATTCCATATTAACTGCAAATATATAAATAAACAAATTGTAAATATTTGGAGTAAAGGTCTCATTAATATAATAAATGCACCTATGTTATAGTTATTGCAAAGGCTAATAATTGGGATAGAGACTAAAAACACATCAGTGTTCACAAGACAGTGGTAGCAGGCATAAATAATTTTTTGACAAATGTGGATAGCTATTCAATAAATTAGATGGGTTTTTCTCAGAAGATCAAGGATCATGAATTGACAGGTCATTGAGGTCAAACGTAAATGCCAACTGAGCCTTATGCATGTCGAATTGTGTTCAGTCTCAACTAAAGTAAAAATTTTCAGATGTCTTCTCTCTTGCTTTTAAACTATAAATATTGGCACCTCTATATTGTGCAGACCTACACTGTAGTTATCTCTACAATCCTCATAGATTAACTTAAATGATCTTGTTTCTTTAAAAAAGTAGTTATTATTGTTGCACCTTTTATTTTCTCATAAGTTGATATGTTGAATGCTAAATCTTGCTTTGAGCTACCTTTGGTTTATATTGCTGTTTCGTTACATTGTAATTCCATTAACCTATTATACGTTTTTTTCTGGGTTAGGAATTTACATGGTCAGCTAAAATGACAGATCTTATATGATATGTTTTGGATTAACTTTACCTAGAGTAGCCTAGAGAGCACTGAGTCTATATATCTGTGTTAAGTTTTGGTTGTTTGTTTCACAGCAGCAGTGCGCTCACAAAAAAAAGACATTAATATTGCTAGTCACAAGACTTTTTATAAATAAAATCATTATTTGAGTTGCAAAGCAAACAAAAGTTTGAACTTGAACACGTATATATGGTGAACTATGAAATGTTTTATCTTTCTCCTTTCGCCCCTTCATCATTTGTGAGAACATTCTCCAAAAACAGGACTGGTAGCCTGTAGCTTTAACATGCTGAATATTTATGAATCTGAATTTCTGTTATTTTGCAGGAAAATGCTGGATAATATGACCATAACTGACCACTGGAAGAGAGTGAGGCTGAAATGGAGATGTCTGCTTTATTCTGCAATAAAATCCAGCATAAGGTGAGCTAAAAAAAAAATGAAATGAGAAAACAGACTAACAACTTCGTCTGTGGTGAGTAGTCCTTGGCAGGTGGACTCATAACATTTGTTTGTCCCTGCTTTTATGGAGGTTCCCCCTGTCTCCCTTTTTGCAAATGTGTTTGCGTGTCTGTGCATATGCACTAGGTGCCTGCAGCTAAAAATGAAAACAGTACGGTCCATTTTATCATTGCTCTGTGGTCAGAGGTATTAGCATATTGCTCCAGAACATTCGGTTAACACAGTAAATATTATGCACAGCCAGTCTGGAGCTTTATAAGAAGAGAGCTACAGCATCCCTAAGGGCTTTTACTCTTCCTTTACTTTAATGCACTACAACGAAATGAAATTGAGTGACAGAAATATCTAATATTCAAAAAGGCCATTTGGTTCAAAACCAAATAACTGTTTTAGTATAAAAAATCTTTGGGGTATCATCAATGAAATAACTGCACATGTTAATGTAGAATTAAATGGTGAGTTTTTTCAGCATGGTTTCTATCTTAAATAATAATTTATTTAACAGCTAAATAATAAATGAAAAATGTGTTTTAAAAAGTTTATTTTTACTGTAAAATTTATATAGATTCATTACCATGTAAAGGGTGAATGTCTGTTATGTTTATATGGAATGTAGTCTACAAAAGTGTAAATGGTCATGAGGGTAACCAGTAAAACCTTACACGTGGTCTTTATGGAGCTTAAAGTTAAGCTGAAAAAAAGGTCCCTGTAGATGAGCAATACTTGATGTTAATTACTGTTGCTCCCAGTTGGATATGTGCTTTAAAGCCAATTAAAACAGGATGTAGAGTTCAGTCAAGCTTTGAAAACTACATGTCCTCCTGCCTGCAATCTCGAGGCTCAGTAATGATTTCTGATCAAAGGTCAGGTCTCGTTCAAATAGACGATATTAAACATAACACTGTCCTTATGAATGTTTAGTAAACCAGTAAGTATTTGGGAATTAAAACAGCAGCTGTTGGAAATGGGTTTCATAATTACTAGTGTGATGGTTGTGCATTTATGTAGTTTTTCTATGTTTTTTTTTATATATCACCAGTTTGTGAATTAGTTCGAGTTGTTTGAATTTGTTGTTCACAAAAATACTTTTGAATAAGTCCTATTTGGACCCTGACACATCCTACTTTCTGGTTCAGTTTCACTGACGTTAGCATGCATGCTATTATCGTGCGGCTACAATCCTTTATTTTTGTGTAACTCAACTCTTCTCTGAAGATGCATTGGATGTAATTAGCCTTAGCTCAGATGAAGTTGAAGTGCATCAGTACAATTGCAGAAATGAATTCATGAGGACACTTTGCAGCAGTGTGTGTATGTATATATATATATATATATATATATATATATATATATATATATATATATATATATATATATATATATAGTCTGTGTGTGTGTGTGTGTGTGTGTGTGTGTGTGTGTGTGTGTGTGTGTGAATGGTATGTGTAAAAATCGATCTGTTTGTAATAAATGTATTACTTTGAATTCTTTTAATAATATTCGGTAAATAATTCCGCCTGCCATTAGTCCTGCCCCGAGCTGTCCTACACCCTCCATGAAATTCACACATTGCACGTTTCTCCTCCCTTCCTGTTTCTAGAACCTTCTTCAAAAAGAAACGTATTGCCTTAATCAGCTTTTGATCCCTATTCATGTTCAAATTTTTTTCTCCTTCCGGAAAAAAAGTGATCTGGTTAAGATCTATAATTAAAGATGATAGAGCAACATTGCATTCATTAAATATCCAAGTAGCGAACGGGATGTAACGGTGCGGTGCTGCACGAGTTTAACCCACATCATTATTTTATGCCTAGAACAAAGGCTAAGCGCAAAGAACAAAAAAGGGAAAAAGATGCAAATATATGCAAATCGCTGGCAGCGAGAGGAAGGGAGTGGATAAGACAGTCTAGAGAAGACGCACAGTAAAAAAAAAAAAGCGGGGGCTGTTTACCTTTGCAAAGAAGCCATTTCGAGGTGATTGCGTTTTTAAATATTTCTCTGCGATTACACCGGAGATGAAGTTTAAGGCTCTAAGGGGTCATGTTAATTTCACCTGCTTTGCGTCAGGCCCTCCAATTTGTTATTACGTGAGTCGTTTTTATACTCCAACCCCGCGGTTAACTGAAATGGTCTCTTCTAAAGACAATGCAAAACCATGAATATCTTTTGCATCATTTCAAGTCCCCGCTTTCTCGGTGTTACTCTTATGTTTTTAGTCGTAGTTTTAATTTTTACGTAGTCTAAATGTTTCATTGGAATAGGATAAAAAAAATGATTTAATAATGATCTAAAAAATTATGAAGAATTCGATTAGACTTTTTGGAATTTTATTAATGAACAATTTAATGGTAACTTATTTCGTATTTCTGCTCTAGGGTCAATGCTACTGCCATTTTTTTTCCCGAGAAGCCTTTAGTAGAATTTTTTTATTATTATTTTTTTTTTTTCACAAAAAGCTTCATAGAGCTTACAAATCCCTCCTAACAACATGATAATGCTGTTGCTCGATAACGATTAAGGATTTACTAATAGGTTAATAGGATACTTATGAATAAATATTATCGGTTGTCCCTTAGATTAACAGTTGCAGTGATGGTATTTATGTGTCTGTTTGCATCTTTTATTTTAAGGCGTCTCTGTTCAGAAAAATCAGGGAGATGTAGGCAGCGGCACATGAAAGCCGATTAAAATAATGCCCTTCTGCAGACAATGCTACATTTGTGATTTGTGATGCACACACACACACACACACACACACACACACACACACACACACACACACACACACGTCTGGGCCTCTCCTCAGACACAATATAGTGTGAGAGGGGGCTGAGGGTGTGAAAGCATAGACAGACACTTATAATAATGCATAATGATGTTAACATTCCTGCATGTCTAATAAAGCAGCATCCAATCACAGACTCCATGTGTGTGTGTGTGTGTGTGTGTGTGTGTGCGCGCATTCTGTAATGTACAGGGACAGAGGGATGAAAGTGTGGCGGGGGCAATATAAGTGAAGTGATAAATTAATTCAAGCATCTAAGCCATAGCTGCGTTTGAATGTGGTCATTCGCACCCTGTTTCGCACCCACGGTGTCTTAATCCCAGAAAAGGAAAGGACAAAGACAATACAAAGACGCATCTCTCTTCACCATGCGCATGCATATATGAAATAAATCGCACCTGCCAGACAGCAGTGCCGTTTCCCTCACGCGTGCCGTCTCTATCGTTCTAATTGGGAGCTTAGAGCGAGGTGAGATTGTCCCTTCCCCGTTCCTATCATTTTGTTAACCTTGCATCAAGCGGAACCCCCTGCCAATGGGACCAGACGAATAGGATATGAAAATAGAAGTGAAGCGTTTGTCAAAGGGAAAGCAGACGACAGGCCGAATGAGAGAAGGAAGAGAAAGAGAAGGACAGGGAAAAGAGACAGACAGACAGAGCGACAGACGCCATCTCCAGAGGAGAAGGCAGGCAGCGGAAAACAGAAAAAGCTCATTTTCCGTGGCCACCCTCACGTCGTCTGCATTGCAGATCCTCCAAAGCCTGGCAAATGTGGCACCAGAGCCCAGGACTACAAGAGTAGCTTTATATTCCTTATACTGTCTGTGCCTCAGCTGATCTATTTTTTTTTTTTTTGCTTTACCGCCCCATATTTTTTCCCCCTCTTTTGGTCTCCATAAAATGTCAAGTTAATTTCCTGGGTGGTATGAGCTACACCTTGCCATGCGCCTCGTGTGTGAGGTTTGTGTGTAAGCGTACACATGTGCATGTGCCTGTGCGTGTGGGGGAAGGGGGAAGGAATTGAAGTAGATAGAGGTGGAGGTAGGAGCTTGGAGACCATGCCAGCATGTATGCAAGGATACATGAGTATACACATATGTGCATACTTGGGGGGGGGGCAGAGGAGTGTATATTCATATGACCTATGTGACAGTGTGCAGGGGGCTTTCTTTATATCTTGTGTGCATGTGTGTGGATGTGTGTGTGTGTGTGTGTGTGTGTGTGTGTGTGTGTGTGTGTGTGTGTGTGTGTGTGTGTGTGTGTGGCTATTTCAGCCACAGAAGCTTCAGGTGACTTTATTATTATTTACTAATTCTTTGTATATCTGAACACCAGACAGTAAACAGCTTAAATATGAGTGTGTGAATGTCTGTTAATGCATATTGTGTAGTTTATAGTGTATAAAGAATTGAAAGTGCTGGTATTTTATTTAATCTGATCCTTAAGTGCGTATGTTCTTCACATTTCCCACCTTTCGTACTATTAATGTGCATGCAGGAAAAAATCTATCATGAGGATTGGACCTGGATTCAAATATATAAATTAACAAATATATTAAAGCCATTTTTCTCTCATCAGGAGCTTTGAAATAAATACAGTTTCCCTGTACTATCAGTAGTACACGTTTATTTCGCAAGTTTGAATGATTGGTATTTTTATTAAATTTGCCAGGTAAGTTTTGTTTGTGTGTGTGTGTGTGTGTGTGTGTGTGTGTGTGTGTGTGTATGTGTGTGTGTGTGTGTGAATAGTGTGTGCTTGTGTCCTGACCTTTCTTTATTAGTTTTTTTTTTCTTTGTTCCAATAATTCATTTTTGAGACACTCTTACTGTCTAAAATGGGATTTTGATTTCCATATTGAAGGGCTGTGAGATGCCAAACCATTTCCAAGTGCAGAAAATAAATGTAGCTTGCAAAACACCATTTAACATCGAAAGCTTTTTTGAGAAGACAACATTTTTTTTTTCCTAAGAGACGTCTCTCCTTGTGCTGCTCAACTCTGGTGTTGTGTTCTCATATTTCATATGCCTATCATCGTAGTGTGTGCTTGTGTATGTTGGGGAGATTCAGAAAGGATGTGAATTTGTAGTAAAGGTGTGTGTGTGTGCGCGCGTGTGTGTGTTTGTGAGAGAGAATGATAGTATATAGACAAACATATTCTCATAGACCTGTGAAGCATTATAATATGTAGGAAAGGGATAATGTATTTGTCACTCTTGCTTATGCTGATCTATGCCTCTGCCCTACAAATGTCACATCCCATAAGCCCAAAAAATTACACCAGCCCCACCTAATTAAGCATATTCGTGAAGCTGCTTTGCATACTGCCACTAGCCGATTGGGCAGCGCCAGGGGGAGACGTGACTGTGTGAGGAGTGGAAAATTCACACATGCAAATCTGACACCGCTACGGACTTCTCTGTAATGTGATGTGGAAATGTATGTGAAAGCAATGCTGCTATTTTGGAATGCCTCACACCTGGATGCGCATTGTATGCTAATAAATCAGCCAATTCTGACTTTTAATGTAAAGACAGGTGACAAAGGGGAAAAAAACAACATAAAGTGTCTAAGAAAAGTAGAAAGTTGTATAATAATAATGATAATAATTATAATAATAATAATAATAACAATAGAGAAAAATCATTTACTAAAGGCATTTTTTCTAGTTAGTTTTTTCATACAATGTATGTATGTATGTGTGTGTGTGTGTGTGTGTGTGTGTGGAAATGGCAGGTGTGGATCAGAGTAGGCGAGTCTTGCATACACGATGAGGGTGCTGATTAAATGAGGGTCAAAAAACGAGGGATGGTAAGAGCAAAAAGACAGAAGAGGGTAGTTTGTGGCTTGTAAAAGGAAATAAGGGACAGAAAGAGAAGTCGGCATTTTGCCATGAGAGCGCTGCTTCCCCTCGTGGCACTGAATGCCTGTTTTTGTGCTGCATGCACACAGCAGCCTCAATCAGAAGCCCTCCAATTAATTAACATCCGGATCGGAGGGACGCCACGGCTTGGGTAAACAGCAACTGTTCTCTGCCTGGGGTTCCAAAACAAGGGGGCAACAATAGTGCCATTGTCCTGCCACCACTCATTATGGGGGGGGATTGGAGGGGGTGAACTTGTGTTTGGGTGTATTTATGCGTGGGAGAGAGTGTGTGTGTGTGTGTGTGTGTGTGTGTGTGTGTGTGTGTGTGTGTGTGTGTGTGTGAGAGAGAGAGAGAGAGAGAGAGAGAGATGCACAGGCAGGCCACTCTCTCATGATCCCATTACCATAGGCGAACTCTACTGCATCCTTCATGCCAGCTGCAGAGAGAGAGAGAGAGAGAGAGAGAGAGAGAGAGAGAGAGAGAGAGAGAGAGAGAGACAATGAATGAACGTATACAATGAAATATAACATTCCTTTCCACAATGACAATTTCTTTAATATGTGCCTTTTTAAACAGCCATTTGCTTGTATTGCTTACAGATTGTATATTTAACTGATAAGAAGGAAAACACCATGAACAAATATAAGACTGTACAAATAGAAAGCCTTCAGTAGTAGCACTCAGATCTCTCCCTGGCCTGTCAACTCGTTTCAAATCCACAGCATCGTCTGTAAAACTCACTGTCTGCTTCTTAGCTGTGGATATGTTAAATCATATATGACATTTTAGGAGGCCATTTTGTTAATGGCTAATGCACAGGAATGCACTCGGAAACCTTGGAAACACTACGAAGTGAGGCCTTAGAGGTTGAAAGATCAGCCCCCCCCCCCACCACCCCCCAACATCGCCCACTATTGCAACTGGAAATAGCTCTTGCTTGCTTTGACGAAATGAAAGCCGCAGACGTATAGAGCCTGTGAGTGACAATGACAATTGCATATGAAATTGTTACCCCCTATCCCCTTTGGAGATTTTTACACGCTGTTAGTGGCGGCTTCTCTGTTCTTTGGATGCTTTTCTGTACTTGGGAAATTGGCTTGATAATGGCTACAGTCTGTACCCAAAATGGCAGGATTGCAACCCACCCCCCTTCTTTCTGAAACAGCATCTGATGACTTCTGTCTGGAATTTCTCTAATTGTGCTCTATCAGGACAGCATGTGTTACAGGCTGCGTTTATGTTGAAGCTGACATGTGTCCTGTGTGTGCATGTGTAACTCTCTAGAAACTTCCTAAAAAGTGAAATAGCAATGATTGGTAATAAAGTAGTAATTACAAGTCGTTATTACATTTTATGATGAAGTACCATGCATTATCCATAAAGGAGGAAAAGTAATAAAATTTGTAACAAATAACTGAAATTGCATTTTCACATGTGGGTTTTCATCACAGATTCTTTTGGGTGACGTTTGAATTACAGATTTCTGCCTTTGCTCTGCTCACGACTTTCACTTGGTTACTGTGGGTGCCTCTGAAACATCACATGCCTGGTGTGAGTCACATTTATTTAAAAAAACATGCATGATGGTTACACAGAAGAACCCTTATTTCTACAAAAAAAACTGTTTAGTTTTAAGAGAGGCAGCTCACCCTCTCTGTCATATATCAGGCAAATCTCTTGAGTCTTCATGTTTTGTGTCGAGCCATGGGATTCGCCCGTGCAACAGCCCCCCTCCCTGTTCACCTCTGCGCATATTCCAATCCATTGTTGCGTTTAAAAGAGATGCGGAGGTACATTATCGGTTCCCTTATTAAAATTTAATAAGGGACGTGTATGCCACGGCACTCAGCCTATTTCCAAATCCGTGCCAGGGGTTGGACGGGTGCTTCATTTGCAAGGCGAGTAAGCATCCGTTCATTCGTCCTGCTTCTTTCGTTAATGGCATATCACTGTGGTGACGAAACATTATGCACAAGCAAGTAATTAATGTCGACCTGATGACACTTGCATTGGCGGCTGGCAGAGCGAGCGTCACTCCACTCTCCTGAGAAAGCATTAGCTGGCTGACATGCAAGAAAATGTGCGCGCCTTGAATGCGCTCTATGTGAAGCAGAACAAAGGGATGGACAAAGAGGGAAAGAGAGGAAATGAGAATGTAAGATGATGCAGGTATAGGCATGGGGGAAGAATGAGGAGAAATAGCTTCTGATGTGATCCCAGCCATCATACGAGGCAGAAGGTGCTGAAAGGCTAAATTGGCACTCTAATAGAGACAGTTTCCATCCTAGCTTGTACAATGTAGGAGGAAAAGCACATATGCATGTTTCTGTATGTCTGCGTTTTTGATGGCAGGTCGCTTTAACACTCACCAAGTTGAAAGTTGGAAATCTTCAATATTTAATACAGCCTCAGAGAGTGTGTATGGAGGAGGAGAAGGGCTGGTGTTCTAATAATTATTTGTGACAGAAGGCTATGTGTGTTGGATCACTCAGCTGAATGTAGGGCAGTGTGAGGAATCCTTTTTGCTTTTCTGCTTGTGCAGCCGACACATGAGGGAGGGAATACCATAGACTCTGTAGCAGATCTGAAAATGCACTGAATTTGATACGAACTAAATCATATGATTTGAAGGAGTTTAAATAAGTGAGCATTTATCCAGTTTGGATTTCATCGTATGTGTCCAACTGCTAGTCCCACTACTAACCTTAACTCAGTTGGAAGACCTGCAAAAATATGCAGAATGTGAAAATAACAACATTTATCTTTTTTGGAGTGACAAGATAAATTAGCTCATTATGTAGAAAAAGTTCCAAAGGGTAAATTTCAAAAGATGAGAAATGTGTAATTGGGGTTTGGGTTAAAACTGTGCTTCTGTGGTTCTTAACTTATATATGATATAATCATATAACGTACACATGGATACATAGCATATTAAACTAAATTGGGGGAACCTGTGGAAAAAAAATCATTCATTTAAATGTGGTTAACTAAATAATGCACATATATATATATATATATATATATATATATATATATATATAATATGCCAGTTAAGGAAATTTTAAGGGAATCTGAGAAGCATCACCAAGTATTACATTACTTGTTAATCTTACATAGTAGATATAGACATAGTATAAACAGCTAAAATCGTCCAAATGCTCTTAGTTAAACTGTTAGATAAAAATACATTTAGTAATTATCCTTTAGCTTTAGCTTTAAACTGTATGTACTCAGAGTTCATATTCAAAAGAATAAGGCCAAAAAATACATTACTAATGAATGTTGATATTCAGTTGACTTGTGTGGTGCAATAATAATTTTGTTAATTGAATGTGTTTTTTAGACACGCCTGGCCAAGAACTCATGTCCAACCCTGATAGCTCTTTTTAAGTGAAGTGAATAATTTTATTGTAAAATCAGTTAAATATAAAATCCAAACCCCATTATTTGCGACTTTACTTATATGAAATCAAACCTGATCAGGTCGAGAGTTTTTATTCTTAACTTGCCTAAACACTGAAAAATTGATCTCTGCTCATGACAAGAATTTTGAAGCAAATATCAGTGGTGTAGCATTAGCAGCTGTAGCTAATTTAACTTAGCCAGCTCTAATAGCAGTCAGGCTCTGTAGGTACTTGTGAGAAGAGGACAACGTTGCTTCTTTAGTGCTTTTATTGAATGAATGATTATATTTGAAAATGAAGCCGTGATGAAGAGAACATACACTCAAACACACAGGGTCTGAATGCATGGGAATGGAGGCTACAGAGGTTCAAGGTCAAAGCCAGAATAGCAGAGCCTGTGGCTGCATTGTCTGCCTGCCCCCACACACACCATACATCCAGTCCTTGAAACACACACACTTATCACCATACGCAAATTGGTATCTTATGTCACAGAATGGATATTACTCTCACTTGTCAATGACCTAGCATGTTTGGAAAGATCTCACATTCTAAATGCAGTACATGCACACTGTACATGCTCTCAGTGCATGTTCATTCTAAGTATATAAACATTACCTAGCCTCGTTATGTCATAAAAAAAGAGAAACAGAAACAATAGCCACAGCCGTGTCAGATCGCTAAACAGGCCAGCTAGTGGTAAGAAATGATCTAAGGCCCAGATGGTGAAAAGAGAAACCTCTAGGACTGAGGAAAGAGGTAGTGATTAGCTCTTTTGTTGGCGGTCTTTTGAGCTTCATTGGTTTCAAAGAAAGGACGTCTGATGAGTCCATCCAAGCTTGACTGAAACTTTGTATGGTAGACAAACTAAGTTATGGTGGTCCCCCTTGTGTAAGGCTGTTTAGAAGAAAGATACAGAATGCTTGCAAATATGGTCACCTGATTTCAGGACCCCACAAAAGCACTTTTCCACGCATTTGTTATTGTGCACACTTGACAGAGCAAATACTATATATTACTCGCAGTATAAATATATATGCATTGCATATTATAAAGCATACATAAAACCATATGATCCTAAAATCATTGGGCAAAATAAAAATATAATAATAGTAATATAAATGACACATTACACAATATTATATACATGACAGTATGTGACAAAGATTATGGACACTGTTTCACAGTCTCTGCTATAGTAAATTATAATATATCATATGTGATAATACATTATAATACATAAACCATTTAGAATACGCTATATACTATGTATATTACAACTTCATTCAAATAGGAAGATATAGAAATTGAAAATTTTTCAATGTAGATCTTAACTTTATTAATCTTTGAACATGATCATATTGTGTTATAATGCATTCATAAGGAATTCTTCATGATATATATTTTAATATATATTAAAAAGAATCATACATTATATCTGTGTATATCAGTATAACATACTGTGTTAGAAGCACTGCTTAATTAATATATTGATAATAATGTATAACAGCCACATACATGCATTATAACATGCAAACAATGTATTCATTAAGGCTTATGAAAGTCATTACACACATGGTTATTAAAGAACGTGTTAGTGATACAACTAGTATCTACAAGTATTATAATGACCTTATGAAGACGTAACTACTTTTAAGTTTATGTTAGCTGTTAATAAGATGTTATAAGGTGTTATCTAAGATTATTCTGGATTTATAAAGAACATGATCAGTAGTAGTAATATTAAAAAAGTCTCAAATTTCAGCATCTGAGCTTAGTAATGGACTTTCATCCACCTGAGAATGTCTCAGCATCAGCACTGCATGTGATTCTCTCCACACAGGCCCCAATAACTGAGATGGGCTACTGAGAATTTATCCAGTGTGTCCAAATTGGAGCTGAAAGCAAACAACTGGGCAAGTGAATAGTATTGGAGGGTGTCTATGATATTGCCCTGGGATGAAAAATAAGAGAGTCTGATTTTCTCAAGTAAAAGTAGTTCAGATCAATTAAAACATCAAAATTAACAATATATAATATAATAATGTAATATAATAACGTGATAGTGTGGTAATCAGCAGGAATGCTTTAAATGACTTACAGAAGCATAAATGCAGGATAAATAGTGCACCTCTGTAAATGGACTTTGAAGGATTTTCTTTTCTGTGTTCAAACCTTAAAAAAAATTTAAAATGACTGGCAGTGTGTGGGAAAACACTTTCCTCTCATGCAATGACCCAGTGTGATTTCTTGGGCTGTAAGAGAGAAAATCATCAATGTCAAGTTCAGGTTCAGCATGAAGACTGAAAGACAACCCACCCAATAAGGAAACACCCCCAGCTCCCTCTCACCCTCAAACCCTTGGCTGTCTAAAGCTAAAATCTTTGAATCTTGGTCAAAGGGGTACATAAATTCCCTCAGGCTAACCTGCTGTGGGCCCTAGCATGTGGACGTTTTTAGAGTGATGTCATGGCAGGACACTATCTCAAGGATTTAGATCTGGTGTTAAACCCCCTCTGGGGGTGGGTTAACCATGGGCTAAGCTACACACTTTTTCCCTTTCCTATTCCTGATTATTTATTTTATAAATATCTATTTCTTTGCAAAGCAGAATCAAAGAAATGATATAGATTTACAGTATGTAATGAGTTGTTTTAATTTGAAGAAAGGAAAAAAAACTGTGTGTGTGTGTGTGTGTGTGTGTGTGTGTGTGTGTGTGTGTGTGTGCGCGCGTGTGTAAGAGACAGTGTGTGTTTGAGCTACTGTGTGAGCTAAAGGGGAGTGGTCTCTTCATGGCACAAGCTGGAGAGAAGAGCTAGCCCACATCTCTGAGAGCCTCAACAAAAGGCCGTCTCTGTCCATTGTATACGAGCTGTTTTTCCCACGAGAGGCCCGTCTGGCTGAAAAGGGAGTGTATCAGTTTCCCCTGACATGGATGTTTATTCATCCTGTGGCCAACCGTGCTGCCAGCTCAAAAGGATTCACCTTACGGTTTTTGATGTGTTTGACACACACAAACATAGAGACACACATTTTTTCAGGCTTGGGGATGGAGGTGAAAATAAAAGATACTGGCTTACAGAGCTCTGTGAGTGTGAGCTTTGTCCATGATGGAGGTAACAGTATCTAGGCCATGCATATATCTGCTACATTAGATTCAGCAATGCTACTGAGTTTTAAACCTTTATAATGAATAATTAGTTGGGTAGGTCTTGATTAGGTCACAAACCTGATCTATAATCTTTGTATAAAAATTATAGTTCAGAAACTGTTCTAATTTTGCAACTAACTCTTCATAATCATAACCAACTAAGCCATGAAATATCAACTGGTAGATTAAAGTCTAGATGTAAAACCATAATGTCTTTCAGCTGAACTCTTGGGGGAAAATGGCAAAGCTGATAAACGAATGAAAAGATTAGTACTTTTGCGATTCTAGTTTTTTAAACATGAACCAGCAGCTTCTTTAACAGATCCTGTGTTACGGTTTATCCAATGACATGCATTCATGTAAAATATTTTAGCAGAAAGAAGCTCATCGGACCTGACACTAGCTAAAGACATTACCTCAGAAAGGGGGAGAGTTCTCACAGACATTCATGACATGGTTAGGAATGAAAAGGTAACTTTTGTAGCCATTCAGTCATGCTAGTTGCATACCAGACCTTTGTAATTGGACCTTTACAAATTTTAACTGAATACCCCTGGACTAAGCTATTGTGGTAAAAGAAACTGATGCCATGAGCAATTTGTATGAATTCAAACGAACAAGGGCACAGCGCTTTGATTCAATAAAATCAACAAGGTCTTTAGAAGAGATGCAAACATTAACCCTGTCTCAACCTTAACCTTGCTGTGGGAATTAGCTGAGAATGCTCAAAAATGGCACATAATATTAGAAAACACTTTTCAAAAACATTGTGAACATTTGCTAAAATTAAACAGAATTAATAATTAAAATAAAATAAAATAAATATAAACATGCTTCGTTCAATGTTGCTGGGTCAGGTGGCCGGTGGCCTAATAAATAAATAAAAAATTAAAGTTCCAAAAGTCCAAAACTTGCCCTAATTTAGTGTTTATTAATAACAATATTAGTGTGGAAGTAAATAAAAAAAATAAAAGGGTAACATAATCCTACATCCAGATGGTTAAATGGCTTAAATGATGTGACAGTTCTCTGACATTTTGAACAACAATACTTTAGGAGACAGAAGGGTCAAAACAAACTTAACACAGTGAGCCCATCTCGAATTGGAGACTGCCATTATCGTCTAAGATAACTCTACAATCCCCTTCTCTCCTGTCGCTCTTGACCCTGTGTGAGACAATCAACAGAACTTGACGACCTGGCTGCAATGTTGAAACTCATTTTGAAAGAACGCCATTGTCACCATGTAACAGGATGCCACAGCAGGCTTCTTGATCCACTCTTTTGGAGCTGAAAAGCTTTTTTTCCCCACTTTCTTTCCACCCATTTTCCAGTACAGCATCAGCTGGGAAGGCCAGCATTCTTTTATTTGTGTCTTGTTTCATGCTAGGAATACATTTGAAGGTGTTTAACCATGCTATTCGTCCTACATGTAAAAAGAACAGAGGGAAAAGTAGTTAATTCTTAGCTTAGTATGACGACACACCTGGGGTTAACCAATAGCTCTTCTTCCAACTACAATCCAATGAAACGTGTCCTGCTTGTAAGAATTTCCAGACAATTCGCACAATATTACAGTGTTTTGATCAGCATCAACATTCGGCTAATTCCAAAGCATGCTAACATCCTCTTTCTTCCTGAAGCTGAAAGCTAACAGTCCACCATTTCAATGCTAGCTTACTGGAGCTTATCCGCATATTTGTCTTTCTAGTTTCAAAGGTTCCGCAGCAGGTGTGCTAGGTGGCAGACATGTCTGAGACAAAATCATGGTTTTTAGTGTGAAAGCAAAGAGGCTGCTGTCTCTTAGCCCATGTGTGAGCGAACTGTCAGGAATCACATTTTAGCGGCTTGTTCGGGTCACGCTGGCAGAGCAGCTTCATGTTCTTTCATTCATGCCCTGCCTTTCTCTTCTAGAATTTGTCTTCCTTTTCCTTTCAAATTCGGTCTTTCTTGCACTCATTTTGACCAACTTCGTATTTGCTTCCGAGGATGAAATTTGCTTGATTGGCAGGTGCAGGAGGTTCCTTTCTATTAACATGAACGCTTCAGATTTGTAATTAGGTCTGAGTGGTCCTCTCGTCATCCAGTGCATGACAAAATATGTCACATATTCAATGTTAAATTTATTTGAAGGGTGAAAATGTTACAGGTGCAGATTTCCTTATCAGTTGCATGCTAACTGAATAAAAAGAGAACAGAATTTGTATATATATTTTTTTTTTTTTACACATTTTATCATCAAATTGCAAGAAATAGCTGTAGCTCCCTAATGTTCTATTTTGGCATTGATATATGTAAATAAGGTATCCTTTTAATGAGCGTATCCAAATTGTCTGTTTTCAAGGAACTTACGTTTGCATTAACCCTATCCGCTGTGCTTGATTTTTTCATTGCGGTGGACGACAGACATGCAAATCACGGCATCACATTATGCAAGCTCTTTTTTGTCTGGTAGGCTTGCGTTGAGATTTCTGTGTAGCCATCTGTGGTCTTTCTCTTTGGAAACGTGAGAAACTGGGTACATTTGCATAAGAATAATTGACACTTCAACCCTCCAATCATGGAGGATTATTTTTACCGTATGCATTCGAGAATGGTGCTTCCATCTTGGATTTACAAAAGAGGTTAAAAAAAAAGAGGAGTAGACCTCACGCTTGAATATTAACCCTTTGTGTTTTTGTCTTTTTTTTTTGCTGAAAATTGTGTTTACAACTGTGTGTGATATATACAATATAGCTATGCATTTTATTGCAAGCAGCTGACGACATTTGTAAGAATATGCTGTACAACTGCTTAATCATGGCAACAAAATATCTGTGATTGGTATTACATCTCTAGGTTTTGTGTGTGTGTGTGTGTGTGTGTGTGTGTGGCCTACATGGTGTATGTAACTGCAAGTGCTGTTTTTGTAGAGAACAGCCTCGCCGTTAAATTATTTATAATACCAAATGAAAAGAATCACTTCTGGATGAACTGTGGTCTGAACTCCACGTCCCTAGATACACATGCACACACACACACACACACACACACGATGCACACCCAAATTCATAAAATTCAATACAAATACATTTAGAGAAAATTTTTTTAAGTGTACTTGTGTCCAAAATACTAATTGTGCTTTTAAAAAGTGCTGCTAATATTATACAACCATTTGGTTTTGTAAGTAACTCCTTAACCATGTCCCTGTTTCGAGGATTCTATTAGGAGAAAAGGCCATTTTCTTGTTCCTAAGATAAACATGAGTGAATTTACATACATAGAAAAGATTAGAGATTCTCGGACAAGGCATGGTTGTGAGGCTACCTGTGTGTGTGTGTGTGTGTGTGTGTGTGTGTGTGTGTGTGTGTGTGTGTGTGTGTGCCCAAATGCATGGCCTCACCCGTATTGTAGAGTGGCGGAGTTGAGGTTTAACCAAGTCTCCATGGTAACGATCCAGCCTGCCAAGGTGATACCAACCTATTGGTGCCCAGGGCAAAGCAGAAAAAGAAAGAGTGATCGAGAGAAAGATTTAAGGGGGGGTGCATGCATATCTGCTGTCTTTTTATTGTCCTATGTCCTGGTCACATTAAAACTGAAATCCTGTATAGAGACAGATATCTTTCTTTTTCCCCAGGGAGAGTGTGTTTTTTTTTTTTATTCATGTTCAGGCACGCTCATTATCTTTTTTTTTTTACTGATGGTGTATAATCTTAGCAATAAAGCCTACACAGTATTGTATTACAGGTCTGTAGACAGTATTCATTTTTACGCTAACCTGCCTCTTGCTGTCTCATTCGCAAGCTAAACTGTCTCTGCTGCTACTTTACAGTATTCTTTCTGATATTAAGTAGTGAGTTTGTATCCTAAATTGCCTACTAAATGACATGGTGAGTTTTACCTGACCTTACCACAAACACAAGTATAAGACCAGAGCATTATATAATCTTTGCGCATTTATGTATATTCTCATACATAAAGCAACATCATTTGAAAGAATACAATTTCACAATGTATGCTAGGTGATCCAGACAATGTGAACAATCTCATCTTGTGTTTCCCGTCTTTGCTCCTTGTTTTTTTAAAACCGAATGCAGCTCAGAACAGTAATATTTTGATAATAATATACTATTAGATTCACTTGTAGATTTCACTGCAATATTGTAGGGGTAGAAATAACCAGCTGGCTGGCAGAACTTATAATAAATGTGCTTTCTGTTTCCTTTCGCACTTTCATGGGCATTTACTTACATGTGCGAGTCTCTATGACATCTGTATCAGCCCATTCCTGGACTTGGTAGCAATTAGTAATGAATTAGTTTTGTTAGACATTAAACTGAATGTATTAATTAAATGACAGACCCCAAGTAATTACACATCAATTGTCTGATTCACATTTGGCAGCTACAGCTGTGCTGTTTGCGTTTGTAAATAAAAAGATTCACTCGGTTGTATTTAGCTACTATTTAAATATGAAGCCTCTTGATATTGAAATGGCGTGACGTTAATAGTCTGCATCAGCAAAACTGGGTTGGAAGAAATTGGACAGGAGAATACTATTTTAGCATCAAGGTCCCCATAGGCCGTAATATACACTAGATTTTGCTCTCAATGGATTTAAAAATATCACACTGATGATAGATTTTGAACGTTACAGCCCTTGTTGCGCTACTCTAGTCATTTTAGCATTTATTTCTGACCACAAAAATAGCAACTGTGTAATAATAGAAAAAAGCCCAGCAATATACCAGCATTATATCTCTAAATTGCATTATACTGCAGGAAAATGGAGTTCTTAGTCTTTTATTGTTTTCATGGGTGATCATTAATAGGCACAACTGTACTATAGATCGTTTACTGATATGACTCAGGAGATGATCACAGGGTCACAGGTCATGACACATCAACACAACGATCACTGAAGAGTGGATTTCTAACCAGAGTTAAGTGTAAAGGCTAATGTACCCCTTTAAAGGGGGAATGGTCTGTGCATTGAATGATTTATAATAGCTGAAGCAGTTTCAGTGTACCTCGGCTGGGAGGGGAGATGCAGAATGCACAACATGCTGCACTTTGCTTATATATTTGTTAAAGTGTGTTGGGAGCATGGGTTTATCTACCATAGCAAAAAAGGATGTACGTGGGAGGAAAAGTAGGTCAAGAATATAAAGTTTGATCTGATTAGACTGGCAATATGGAGCCATCTGCAGTTCTTTCATCTGACATGCTACTGTTTATTCTAATTCTAGGTGAGAAGAGATGGCAGACAGGGGTCAAAGAAGAGATGGCTTGCTCACTGTGCTGAGAGTAAAGGTTAGTATGAGATATCTTTTCATTCATGTTAAATAAAGCAAAGGGTCACACTTTGGGTTACTAGAAAGCGATTTGAGAAATAATTAATCCCCAAAGTCATGACATGCTAAAAAAGTGCATAAGTAATTTAAGAATGTGAGTCACCAGTTTTAAACTTTTTTTAGATCTGAGACAGACTTGCAGATGCTTCCTACTATTAGTTCAATGGAAATGCATTTGCAATCAATCCATATTATTTGTCAAACACTTCTGTGACCATTGGTTGAATATGTGCATAAATATTACTACTTATACTATATGTTACACCAACTCAGCAAATAACTGTTTCTTATTTCTGAGGCTTTTACTTTCTGACCCTAGTGCACAATTGCTAGAATGAGACCCTAGCCTAAACAAATTGCATCACAACTGATAATGGGTCCATTTGATTATTTATGCTATACAGTTCAAATTAACACGTTCGTTTCTAGAATAATGTATTTTATTATCTGTCTACTGACAGTAGGCATTACTGAATGTTGAAGTGGACTATTTATTAGTAGCTGTGTTGAGAATCTGCCATGCTGGCTAAATACGGAGGACTACTTAGTTTAATGGAAGCACTCAGCACTGAGGAGAGGTTTGCTGTTCAACACTGAGGAAGGATGCTGGGGGTTATGGTTTGCCAGAAAGTGAGGTTATGGGTGTGTTGATCACTTACCTTAAGGTGATAGACAGTATGTGGATGTCACCTTGGAGGTGAAATGGAGGTTACACTTAAATTTGTTATGCACTTTGTGCTGAGTCAGCACCAGGGAGAAGATGATGAAACACTGTGATGTTGATCAGCCTGTATTATTTATTTTTTTCACTATCACAAAGAAATGGTACAGTCTGTAGCTGGCGATTTTATAGTATCCTATCAAACTGGAGTACTTTTTGTTATTGTGTAATTGTTACTATAGTTGGGTATATGAAAAATTGCTTCTGTGAAATCTGTTGAAGCAATCAAGCAGCTAGGATTTGGAACCGTGTCAAGAGGCGAAAGTGGAAAGCAGTACATTTAAGGAAATGGGTCAGATATAAAAGAATGAACTTTGAGCCTGTTTTTTTCTTTTATTTTTTACAAGTATAACATTCGAAGAGTGTAGAATGTTTTCTTGTTTACCTAGAATTATTATTATTATTATACCAGCCATTAGAAAAAGATATTTTGAAAGATTATGTGGATTCAAGTTTTCCATTATGAAATGGAAGCAGGAGAGACGGTAAAAACATTATCTTCTACTTCGCCTTCATAGTGTTTCATACAAATGCAGTCAGAAACATATAAGTAGGTGGTTTGGCTATGTTAAATTGCTCCTCTGTGTGGATGAGTGTGAATGTGTGTGTTCATGGTGGATTAGCATCCTATTCAGGGTGTATACCTATTTTATGTTGAATATTTCCAAGTTCTATTTTAAACCTGCCCAGGATAAAGCAATAATTAAATGAATGAATAATTAGGATACTTTTTTAAATTATTATTTTTGTTTAGATCTCATTGAAAGCCAATATTTTCTTGACTTGACGTTATTTACTTCCCAGTATCTAATAAAACGACTAATTTCTCACAGAGAATTGTCTAATTCTAAGTTCTAAGTAAGAATTTCTTAAACTATATCTAAAGACAATAGTCAGTTTATTGTTACACCTAGACCTTTACTTTAGTTAAATTTAAGCTTTAAGTAAGCTTTTATAAACTTCCGACACAAAGATCATGAAAACTTGAAGTTATCTTTTGAAACTTAAAACTAATCTCAAGCCACATGGGTTTAGATTTCATTTTGTTGTTTATTATACAAGTTTTAGCCAAAAGTCTACTTTTCAGTACAGTATTTAGGACTTTCTGTGACTTCTATGGCAGCAGCTTTGTAGGTAACCAGATTTTAAAACTGTGTGTGGATGTTTGTGAATGTTATTATGTAGATCAGAATACAGGACCACAAATGATAAATGGTCTGTTTAGATCAAACTCTTTCAGGAAAGCAAAATAACAGCTAGCACCTTGCTAATGTCACGTACGTCTCAGTAGGTTCCCACAGACATTTCTGCTGATCTCGCATATTTTCCTTAGTGCAATGTAGTTATGTTGAAACCTAATATAGTAATACTCTTGTAGAGGACTGTTGGAGGAGGTGGGAGTGAAATCCTATCAATTTCTTTTTTTCTTGCTTATATGAAAGCAGCATGATCGAAATGAACAGAAGGCTAAAAATGCAAGACACTCCCAGACCCATGTTGCTCACATAAAACAGGAAACTTCTTATCAGGTAATAGGGATAGTAAGAAAATCCATGTGAGAAGACTCAGGGCGCAGTGGAACAAAAGTGCAACCTGAAATGGGAAGGGCACCTGTCAGCCATTATTGTTCCCCTCTTTGTTGACACTGAATACATGGCATCTTAAGACCTTTGAGATCTTTTTCATTCCTCAAAGCAGTGAAGTTTCTGAATGCAACTCTTATGATTAAGTTTGAAGCTTCATCATTTATGTACGCATTTTTCACATGCATGCAGGGTTGAATAGAGCAAATATTTTTGGTCAAAGTGCCATGATATGAGATACAGTATTATATGATTTAATTGTACTTTGATTTTTTTTACATAATAATAATTATTAAAGTACTTTTTTTTACAGCAATTTGTTAAATTAAGAGTGACAGTAAACAAAAAACAGTAAAAGGATCTTAAAGAGTGAAATATAACAAGTCTCTGGGGTTCCCAAGTTTAGAGTTTTTTTTTTAATGAATGCAATTAGACTAGAAATCCTGTAGACATTTGATATATATGGCCCCTGGCTTATTGGTCATTTCATACAAAATTATGGAGTATATATGGATGAGGGTTTAAAAAACAAAAACAAAAAGATGACATCAGCACGGCTTTATTGAAAAAGTAATAAAAACATGAAACATTGTATGGAAAGTTAAGCACTTTTTTGTACTTAAATTAGATGTTCTTTACACTTATAGCTTAATTTGTCACTTCATTAATAAGTTATTCTTGTTAAATAAAATAAAAATAATATAAAAAAACCACATCTGACTTTTGATCACATTTGATCTCACCTTGCAGTTATCAGTGTTGTGGACTTGAGTGTACTTTGCCTACAAAGATTGGGTTGTTTGCAACAACAATAGAGCTGCAAAATAGGAAGTTGCGGTTCAAGAATTTCAAACACATGATGCAACAAAAGATGCAAAAACAACTCTAAATTTGAGTTTCTCAAATGAAATACAAACACAGAGCCAAATTGAGCTGAGATTGCTGGGTACCCTTATTATAAATAGTCTAAAGCTCATCTTGTATAAAAACTGAATTAAAATATCAAGTGTTTGTAGTCAGGTTTATGCGTCTTTCAAATACCCATATATTTCTGTTGAAAAATTAGTTAGGAAGTGATGAACAGTGTGCATGATATACTTATTATTATTATTATTATTATTATTATTATTATTATTATTATTATTATTATTATTACTATTAATTAATATCTGGACTCAAATTTGGCACAAAAAGTGCACATTATGATCTGTGTAGGACTCGAAACTTAAAAGACTGGACTTGGACTTATCGGTATCGGTCTTGAATTGTGACTTGAATGCCAATAGTTATTGCTTTGAAAAACAAGGATTTGACTTGGCAATTGAGACAACCGTTGCTGGCAATTAGAGAGAATTTCATTTAAATATGTTCAATACTGGTGTACAATAATCTTTGTACATCTCTCACAGTAATTTCTAAATTAGTAACATTTTATGTGTTTTTTAAATGCACTTTATGCTCTGTTTAAAATAAAGAAAGAAGAGCCTAGTTGTAGGGCAATCATTAACCAATTCCCACCCATTAGCTAGCTTTTCCTTTCCATACCAACCAAGGATGCTGAAGGATAACATAATTCTTTTTATAAACAGGAAGTCAGCTAATTGCAGATTTTAAAACTGCTATATAAGATTCTGCAACATAACATGTAACATACTCAGAGGAAAGCACTAACTGCCCTCTTCCACATACATGAACTAACAGACGCTTCAAAAGGTTTTAACAAGTATTTAAAATGGGTCTATTTTTTTTTTTCTGATGATGCTTTAAAATTCCTTAAATGAAATTTGTCCTAAAAGATTTGATGTTTTTCACATTGACAGAAAAACTTAAATGTTCCCTAACACAAAGAATTCTCGGGAGAACCTTTTTCAGATAGCTATGAGACATTAGCTATGCAGGAAGCCTTGAGGGATGGCTTACTCGTGCACGCAGGATGTATTTGTATTTGATATTTACTTTTTTATCCTCAGGTGCAGATCGGATGATGACTTCAACCTATTTATAAATATGTCCTGAATCTAAGGGCCACATCTTCATCGTCATCTGGATGGGTGGACTCTTCTTTAAAAGTTTTCCGGATTATGTGTATAGGTTTGTGAAGTGCGAACCATACAAAATAGCAGCCGGAGCCGAAGTAAATCCACAGTGGCATCTGGATTAACACAAGATACATGACTTGAATGTTTTATACAAGTGAATTCAATATACAATGTATGATTTTACTGCCTTCTGCTTGTACAAATATTTTGGATCAAAAATGACTTGAATATGTTTGCACTATGAAGTACAATAAATTGTTCATTTTTCTAGACGTTTGCAGTGTGTGATTTGTTCTTCTGAATTGTAGATGATGGAATTTCTGATATGGTCGATATTAAAGTGATCAGTCTTAGGACAACTGAAATGTTAAAACGTGTCTCTAACAATATTTCACCAAGAGAGAGCTGCACTTGGACTTATTATTACATTCCTGTAATTTAATAGCTACTGAGATTCCTGATAGTTTGTAGTTGTAAGGTAACATTTACAAGTAAAAGAGTCCATATCACATTAGTTAATAGAATCCATTTTATTTAATTCTGGCTCTCGGTTTTATCACATTGAAATCATCTTTGATTGACTGGCCTGTTAGTGGTGTCAGAATAATTACTGTAGATACAGTGTATATAAATATATATACAAATGACATAAATTCTAACTCCTGCTATATATGCAGTAAGCAAATAAATAATAAGAAACAATGAATTTATAAACATAATTTACATAAAGAAATAAAACATGTACCAGGTTTATTCTGACAACCAGAATGTCCTGCTGACATTTGATTGACATAAACATATCACATATGGCAATAGGATTTCAGCCCGTGATGGAATTTTATTGTCTAGCTGCACTTTATGTTCCCTCCCAAAAATGACACTTTTGACAAATCATAATGAGAATAAGTTAAGCCAAGGAGAAAGTCCAAATTCACAATTCAGGAGTAATGTAAGTGTGCCATTTGCACAGAATTGCATCAGGAAGAGGTTCAGACACTTCGAGCTGTGTGTCTTGAGGTAGGACGAGAGCAGATCAGACATTCTACCCTCTCCTTCTGTGTCACACAGTGTGTATCACATAGGAGCCATGCTGTACACCTGAGCACAAAGCCAGCCATTGTGTGTGTGGAAATGTGGGCCTGACCTCAGAGTCATGTGACCAGACTCTGGCCAGGTGTTGCCTGAAATCTGGAACAGTGAACAGCTTCATTCTCATGAATAAAATGAACAAAGAGATGTAAGCGGCACGGTAATGAACCGTGAGTAACTGGAACAAGTGTATATGTGTGTTGGGAGGTGCATGCTACTGTGTGCCTCTCTTTTAGTACAATTTAATGGCCAAAAATAAAAAATAAAACCGTTTAGTCCACACTAAATGTACTTGACTTTTTATAAAAAATAATAACCTCACATTCTAGTTTCTTCGGTCAAATAAATCTTTCTGCAATCCTGTAAATTAAAATAAGGACAACTTTAAAATGACTGGCAGTACCTTAATCGCATTAGGCAGCCAGTTTGAGGAATGTCTATCTTCAATCTCAGATGATTGATGTGCCATGTTCAGTTATGAACCACAGATTTCAAGCAGGGCTTCCCAGAACCGGTGATGTTTAGCCCCAGCACAATTGGATTGGGCCAATAGCATGTGAAACCACAAAGATTCCAGAAAAGCCTTGTACCAGAGTCACTTTCGTTGATCTGAAATAAACAAAAGAAACAAAGAGACCAATCATTTTTTTCTCCTCGGGTGACACTTGAATTTGCACAGAAAAGAAATAAACTGAAAAAAAAAAGCTTTTAAGGCCAAAGCAAATGACCTTGGAAGGCTTGGGAGGGGTATTTAACTTTTAAACTCCATTACCTTTTGCAAGAGTCAGTTCTAGTTTTTTTTTTTTCTTCAGGAAAAAGGAAAGCACAGTGCAGTATTTCACTTTTATCTCCAGATAGCAGGTCTTTGTGTTATCTTATTCTTATTGGGAAAGAGGGCAGAAAAGTGAAGGAGAGAAAAAAAAGACTTTAAGGCAACCTGCACTCCCTGTGGACGACGAGATACCAAACACCTCCATTCCAAACTTTTCCAACTTTCATGCAAGAGAAATGAAGCCCTGTTGTACTGTAAGAGAATCTGCTTTTTCACTTCAGCTACAGACAAACAGTAGGATGTGTTAGAACAGCCAAGAATATGCCATTGATGCGGGGACTATTTGTGTGTGTGTGTGTGTGTGTGTGTGTGTGTGTGTGTGTGTGTGTGTGTGTGTGTGTGTGTGTGTGTGTGAGTGTGTGTGTGAAGGCAGGCAGCCTGCAATAAAGGGAGCTTTTAGAGAAAGAACTGTGTAACATATTCCCAGTGTGTCTGTCTGCTCGTCAGGATTCACAGACATGCCAGGTGATGTCCTCCAAAGTGCAGATCTGCCAATATGATGGGCCCCTGTGACAGTATATACACACATACATATACACAGCACACTGATTTTCCACAGATGGGTGGCAGTGGCCTCTGAGGTTGTTCTCTCCTTCAGTCTGACAGTGATGTGTTTCATGGCACAGCTCGAGGAATCATGGCAGAGGTGGATATGACACCCGCTCCTCATGCTCATGCCTGAGAATGAACAGGAGCCCGGTACAGTTTCATCTGTTTTTCTAGTCGCCACTTGTTTTTACTCTTACCATGGGAGCAATTCGACGATTCTTAGATTTCATTTGATGCATGTGAGCATTTGCACACCTATATTTGTGTGTGTATATGTGCATCTCATACCTCTGTGTCTCTTTGTGTTTTGAAGCTTGCTAGATAGTGATTGATTCAGAAGTGTAGATTCAGCACAGTGTGGGAGTCTCCAGAGAGGCAGAAAATCATCAAGCTGAAGCACAAGGCCAGTCATCTCGTTCTCTATCCCCCCTTCATGTTTTTACTGATATGTAACATTGGTGTTTATTGCTGCAAAAACACACTGGGGTCTTGATGTATTTGTGTGTTTATACTGGTCTGTGTGTGACAGGCCAGTTTTTCTGCCTCAGAGGAATGACTTCTGGTTCACTGAGTTCCTGCACTTTGACTGACATTATACAGATCCAAAGACATTAAATAATGTTAAATCATTATTTGGGTGTGTTTTTTTTTTTATTCATTGGAAATAATGAGGTAAAATTATAATACACAAACATACAAACCAGCGAATGAGCCTACTAGCTTAATATACGTATTAATAGGACCATTTTTTTATCATACATATCATTGTTATAGTGTTAAATTTTTCATGTAACATTTAAATTGTTACAGTATTGTGATCTGCCTCATTATTCATCAGTGGCCATGATAATCTAGTTAATGTTAAGTTAATACAATTAAAAAATATTTCTGTTCAGGAGTGTTCAACTTTCATTTACATTTTAATGTACTGTATATATGCATTAACAGACTTTACCATCTGACTACCTTAAAACTGTTTGCCTACATTTTCCTTAACCTCTGGAAAACCTTGGAATCTTCTCAGTTGCAATATTTTTCCTGACATCTTGTCTGTGACTTTTGATCTATCTGTTATAACTATACTTAAAATTGGTTTGTTGGGAGCTTTATGGCAACACATTAACATTTATTTTTGCTTTTCAAGCTGTTTTTCATCCCTGGTTTTCATTCTTAGCTTTGTGGAATTTATTTTGTTTACTTTTAACCCAGAAATCACAGGAAATAGATCCAATCAGGTAAGTGTTAAAGTGTGTAAGCATTCTTTCAATTAGCATTCAGAAGTCATTCATGTGTAATATAAACAAAACATCATTACATTAGCAATGCAAAAGAGAAGGTTAACTGTACCATGTATACTCGTGTCCCATTAATGAGATATACTGCATACAATTTTTGACTGTTGCAGTGCTTCATGTTCCAAACTATTCGTTTTACCAAAAAGAAGAAAGTGGTGAACTTTTCAAAATGGTGACCCTTGGGAAAATAGGGTTAGTGAGTTTGGCATGGTGGCCTTCATGCAAAGAGACAAAAAAGCCACTGAGCATCTCCTCCACCCCTCTATTAGTGCTGTCATATCTCACAGGCTAACCCTCTTTTCCCCATCAGGCCTCAGGGCAAAGTGGTTTACACAAGTGAAGCGCTTTCTGCCTTCCAATTAATCCATAGCCTAGAATCAACCACAGCACCATTTTTCTGCTTCATACAGAACAAAGCTTTTGAAGAGGCTGAGAGACAAACTGTCAGTTCATATAATCCTAGTGTTTTTGCTTTCAATCAACTTGTAGAAAATACACCACACATATATACAGTATCTTGCAAAATTCAAGAGACAATACTATAGAAAATAAATTTGGATATATTTTAGAGTAGTCAATGTGCAGCTTGAATAGCATTATAGATTTATGCTCCTCTGTCCAACAGCATGAATTACTGGAACCGTGTCCTGTAGTATGATGAAACTATGATAAACTTGTTTTTGGTCAGATGGTGTCCAGCATGTGTGGCCATGCCCTGTTAAGAAGTACCAAGAAAATTGTGTCCTGCCTACAGTCAATCATGGTGGTGGTAGCATCATGGTCTGGGGCTGCAAGAGTGCTGCTGGAACCGGGGAGCTGCGGTTTATTGAGGAAAACTTGTATTCCAACATGTACTGTGACATTCTGAAGCAGAACATGATGCCCTCCCTACAGAAACTGGGCCAACAGCAGTTTTCCAACATGAAAACAACCCCAAACACACCGCCAAGATGACAACTGCCTTGCTGAGGAAGCTGAAGGTGAAGGTGATGAAGTGGCCAAGTATGACTCCAGAACCCTACTGAGCCCTTGTCTGCTGGGCATCCTCAAGTGGAAGGTGGGTAAGCGCCATGTGTCTAACATCCAGCAGCTCTATGATGTCATTATGGAGAAATGCAAGAGTATTCCAGCAACAACCTGTGCAGCTCAGGTTAATTCCTTTCCCAGGAGATTTAAGGCCGGGGCTAGATAATCTTTTTAAATACACTTTCAAAGAGTTTTTGAAGGAACTTGACAGGTAGATTCCAAGCACCTTGGAAAACTAACCACAGATTTTCTGTGGACTTCGGCTATCTTAAATCCTTTTGTCTATTTATGTAATCCCAGAAAGACTTTATGATGTTGAGATCATGGCTCTGAAGGAGATTCTGTGGGGTCTCCATTATTCTCTTTGCTGAAGATAGTTCTTAATTACATTGGCTGAAGGTTTGGGGTCATTGTCCTGCTGCAGAAAAAAAATGGGGCCAGTCAGAGACCTCCCTCATGGTATCACATATTGATAAGTATCTGTCTCAGTAGATTCTCAGCATTGAGGATACCATTAAACATGACCAAATCTCCATCACCATTTCATATTTAATCTTTAAAATATTAAATTTTTCTGAAACCCAGTTCCTATGTTTTTGTGCATAGTTGAGCTGCTAAGCCTTGTTTCCACATTGAAGGTATGGCACACCGACTGCAATTCTTCCATATAGAGCACTTCTGGGCAGACTACTTGCAACAATAGACAGGTGTACCTTTATCCCAATGTTTTCAGCCAGTTCTTTGCTGATGGCACTGCTGGACATTTTCTGATGTTGAGGGAAACTAAACCTGAGACATTCATCTGCTGAATTGAGTGTGTTGCGTGTTTCTCTGTGCTTCTTCAAAATAGCTTGAAAAGCGCATCTTGAAACCCCAGTCTGCTTTGAAATCTTTGCCTCTGAGAAACCTTGCTGATGCAGTTTAACTACCTTGTGTCTTGTTGCTGGGCTCAAACTTGCAATGGTGTATGGCCTGTGACATAAAACTGTCTTCTTCAACCTCAACTTAGTGGCAGAGTTTGGCTGTTCCTCACTCAGTTTTAAGCCTCCCACACAGCTTCCATTAATGACTGTGTTTTAAACGACATACAGTATATTATTCATGATTATAGCACCTGCTTGGTATAATTGGTTAATCATAATCCTGACTCTGATCCTACAGAATCCTTTACTTTGTGCAAGTGTACAAATTGTGCAAATGTGAGAATTGAAGCCAAAGAGTAGTCCCAACGAATATTGATTTGATTTGGATTTGTCTTCTGTTTATTTACTTTGCAGTTTGTAAATTGATCAAAATAAACAATTTAAATTTACATTTTCAAAGTATTCTTACTTTACAGCATTTTTACACACTTGCCTAAAACTTTTGCACAGTACTGTATATACAATAATAGATTTTTAAATCTTGAAACATTGCAGTTTTTTGGTAAATACCATAAGAAAAGTCGATTTATTTCAAGGTTACACAGGCTGAAATTTTTTCCAAATAGAGCACCATTATCACAGCAGGACATGTAAAAGGGTTTCACAATTCCACACCTCTAATCTAACCAAACACTCCTCACATATGTAGACTAATTTTCTAATTCTTTTAGAATCCCACTTGAATTTAAATGCCCTTATTGCATCTGCTATATGACTTGTCTGGTTGCATTGTCAGAAAGCCAGACAGCAGACTACTCATGTCTCGCCACTGGTGAAACTCAGCTGGTGTGGCAACTAAAGAGCTGAAATGTATAACGCAAACAACAGATGAATGGCTTTTTTATTTAGTATTGTTTTATAGTTAATCATTCATATTTTATCCATTATATGTATAACATTTGTTTATGTTTATGGTTCTTGATTTGTTTGTAAACAAATAATACCAATAGGTTTGTCTAAGCACATATAGTAACCCATCTCTCCCACCCCTCTGTCTATCCCTATAGGCGACAAGGGGGGGGTCAAGTTGTTCTATTCAAAACGGTCTTGGGGATCACCGAGTAGAGACAAAAGTGTTTCAGTCTAGCCAGAGTCTCAGCACCCTGGGATCAGACTTGAACAGTGGTCCCCAGAGAGCCATCATTCATTTGTTCTCTGGCTTTATCCCTGCTTGACTTGTCTGGCACTGATGATCACCTCCTGAACCCGTCATGGTCTTCAACTTGAACTTCAGACAGGAAAACACAGGGCTAGCCTACCAGTGTAAGTTAGATACATCAAGGCATGTCCTCACTAAAGCTACTACTTCCCAAGAACAAGTAGCGTCATTTTTTTATTTTATTTCTATTATTTTCTATTTTCTATCTAGCTTTTTGTATCAGGATCAGAAATATGGTAAGGGAAAGCTATTGAAAACTCACCGTATTGTGGTTCTCCTTTGTATAGAGTAACATATTCTGAATGGATGAACAAAGGTGGATACAATTTTTTATTCTATGACCCACAAGGAGAGGTTCCTTATATTGCTGTTTTAGCTCCGAGCCGCTTAAGGCCCTTATTTTGGCTAACACTGATGCAAGTTATCCTTACGAATGTGAGAATATTTGTAGTTTGTGTGTCTGTCTATCTATCTATCTATCTATCTATCTATCTATCTATCTATCTATCTATCTATCTATCTATCTATCTATCTATCTATCTATCTATCTATCTCTTTACTTATGTGGTGGAGTAGCATTGCTCCCTAATGCACTCCTGAGGTCAGGTTTGTATTGATTGAGCCACGTTTCCCATGTGTGTCCTCAGGCAAACGCAAGTAAATGAATAATAATTATTTTTAATTATTAATAATTTATTTTCACTATACAGTATGTATATTACCACAAACAATATTTGTATTATGCTGGGTAAAAAACATAAAACTAGTTTTGTCTGGACCACTGTTATAAGGGACTTCTACATAACAGAGCAGTCAATAAACATTGCTTTTGTGGAACACTCATGTATTTTACACCCAAACATATTTGTATATTTAACTCCAACACTGCATAAATTGACATTTCAGTTTTAAGGGAAGAATCCATGGTTACTTGCGGTTGTGATTTTACAGATTTGCCTTTGGACGTCCATTTTAATCAGAATGCTCTGTCTTTTTCTTCTTCTACTTTTTAAAGAGATAAAATGCAATTATTAATTGTTTCTGCTGCAGATGCTATAGATCAGTAGAACATTCTGTGAAGAAAAAGCTTGATATCTACTCATATATGTGAATATATTGCTATTTTTTGTACATAGTTTATTTATTTACAAAACACATTGAGTCTCAGTTTTTGCTTCTCAGAGGATTGAACCCTAGAGGTCTCCACTTGCACAAAGCCCTCTGCAGTGCCTTCCACTGTTAAATTCCTAACAAATAAACACACATACACATGCAAAAAAACAAATTGAGTCATAAGTTGAAGGTCTGATCCGGACCCAGACTTTTACAGCTGGTTTAAGAGATCAACACTGACGAGCACAACCTTGACGCAGCAAACGAACCACAAGGATGGCATCACACAAACAGAATCAGAATCCTAACATTGTGTATAATAAAGTGACTGTTCCTAATAAAAAAAAAGGCTTAAGAATTTGTGAAGGTCATTCACTTGTATACATTCATAGCAAGTAAAATCAATCTAGCAACAAAATATATTTTGCAGCAGTGCTGATTTGTTTTGCAAAAGTGTGTTATTGTTTCACATATTGTCATTGTTGCATAAGGCGAGAAAACGTATCTGTGAGAACACATTAAATACGATGTGTCATTTTTGTTCACTCAATAAATAGTACACAAAACACAACGTGGTGTAATTTGATATTCTTGATTAATTCGCCCTAATGGCACCTGGTGATAAATTGTAATGTTCTTTATGTTACATGCCGACAGCACACGCTCAGATGAAAGCACACACTCCCAGACTTTCCCACTATGTAACGTATCTGTACACTTGATTTGGTTGGAGGGTTGTGGACTGCAGCTGCATGTCTGGCCTTGTCTGAATGTGAAGAGGGGAGCTGCTACTGTTTTCCTGTGTCTGAGTGTGTGTATGCGTATGTCTGCATGGGCAGGGGCGACACAGACCGTGAATGCTTCTCTTGATGAGAGATGGAGGCATATTGAAAAGTATATTAAATTACCCTGATTAACAATTTAGCCACGAACAGGGGCACTGCTGAGGAGCTCTATGGGGAGGCTCCCATGCCATTCAAGACCAGAGTGCCAGGGTCAAAAGGTTCCCCAAGTTCACAGGCTCTGGGCCTTTTGTTATGCTAACACACTCGCCCCAAATCAGCTGCCCCTGTACTATGGCCAGACAGAAATTATTCCCTGAGAACTTTTTTTTTTCCAGAGAGTTGTTATTCCTGGTCAGTGGTTCAGGCTAAAGGTTTTATTTAATGTGGAGGATTCAAGATGGAGGGAAAGGTGTTGGGGGTTGCGGGGGGAGTCAGAACTACAGCAAGATTGGTGTTTCAATATGTTTGTGTCTGTGTGTGTGTCAGACAATGAATTAATTATTTTGAACTAATTGACTATTATTATATTAAATATATTATAGTAATGTATTATTATAATTATAATATTTATATGTTTTCTTTCAGTATGAGGTGGAACTTAGATATTATACTATTATAAAAAATCCTACAAACAAACAAATAAGCAAACTCAATAAAATAATAATAATAATAATAATAATAATAATAATAATAATATAATAATAACGATAATAATTATTATCGTTATTATTATTATTATTATTAATAATTTATTTATTTTACTTTTTTTATTATTAAAATTATAGTTCAAAATGAGTTCAAAGTTATTTCAAGTCAAAGTTATTTGAATATTTTGAGCTGCCAGAATTTAACTCTCAAGCTGTAAATTTATATGCAGCTGGACATGGATTAAAAACGAAATATAGCTAAACAGTTTAAGCTCGGCACTAAAGATTTGTTGTGTAAAAACAAACAAGACAATAAAGCAACACATTGGTCAGTTCCTTTAGGGTCTCTGGGGAGAACCAATCACTTCACAGAACATGGCGAGGTGAGGAGATAACATGCCGGAGGTCAGGGCCGAACGCCCAGCCATACACTCTTAACCCCAGGGTCAGGGTCTTTAACACCGCAACACATGCTTTTATTTACCGGAAGTGTGCTCCTGTTAGAAAAAATGCAAATTAAACTAAAATCTATCTGTAGCAAACAGGATATGTTTAAAAATTATTTAATAAAATATATATTTATATTACATATATATTATACAAAAATTAATACTGACAGAATACTGAAAGAATTGAGAAAAAAACATATTTTATATAATGATGGAAAATGTTCACGCTTTTTTTATTGGACTTCTTTCTGATGTTTCAGAGGTGCAAGGACATTTAACAAAAGCCTTTAAAAAGAAAGAAAGACGTATGCTGTGTGAGGTTTGACTTCCAAAATTCCTGTTCAGAACGATCAGACCTGAATGAACACCTAAGACACGATCAATTCTTATTCAAAGCATGCTGCTTTATTTATTTGCTTTTTACACATACACAAGTGCTTTAGCTTTTATAAAGGCAACCCATTCCACTTACAAAGGATAAATAGTATTAAATTATGTTTGAAAATTATTCAATAAATAATTACAATAATAATTGTAGGTCATAGATGAAAAACCAAAATTTGGTGCACACACCAGAAATTATTAATAATAATAATAATAATAATAATAATAATAATAATAATAATAATAATAATATAGAAGGGTACTGAGTTTGCATTTTGCGCAGGGCCTTCTCTCCCATGTCCATGTCTCACTGCCTCCTTCTGTTGCATCAGGTTTGTCTTTTGTCCATGAATAAAAATACCGACAACATTATTCATATCCAGTCCAGCTTCGTCTGGATGTTTAATTATCTGATCATGAGTATTCTCTCTCTCTCTCCCTCTCTCTCTCTTTTCTCTCCTCCCCTTTTTTAATTGTAACATCTCATCGTGTGCACATTGGTCTCTGCACAAACGCAATAAAGGACTCAGTTGATTGCATCAGATGTGAATCCACCACCGTTGTTTCTTTTCTTTTTTTTTTTTTTTTTCTTCTCAAATAATTTGCTGCATGTTCTACAAAGGTTTTTTGTAAAGCAGTGTATGCTTCTAAAATATCATCCGAAATTACATCCCATTTTTTTCCTGAGGCATAAAAAAACCATTAGGTACAAATTCACCAAAACACCTTTCAGAACAAGGCTCAATGATTTTCGATCAATAATTTCCTACAATGTTTATAAAGCTTTTAAAAAACAGATTGCGACAACATTTTAAACATATATATATATATATATATATATATATATATATATATATATATATATATATATATATATATAAAAATATTCAGTAAAAAAATCAATGAAAGTGAATGCATTAATAATTCAATTTGTAACCCAGTAATATGATTTGACTGTATTATGCTTGTGGTAAATTTTTTTAAAGACTTATTTAGAACCATTGTAAATTATTATTATTAATAATCTTTTTATTTGTAATAATAATTTTTGCATGCTCCTTTTTAAAAAATATTTATTTTTAGCTTATACCACAGGGTGATAAAATAAAGTAGCCAAAAAGTAGCATGCAAAAAATTGTTAGTGTGTTTAAAAGGAAAATGAGAAAGGAGGCATCTCCATTTCATTAGTAACTGGTTTGAAGGATCTGTCAGTCATTTGATAGACACTTTACAGCAACAACTGGGTGAGGTGATGGAGTGAAAGGTGTTTGAGCAGCACTGCAGGGGGTCTGCCTGACGTAACAGGCCCACAAAGTGGTCCCCTCAGACCCGGTCCGCCCGTCTTTTCAGGCCTGTCGCTTTGCCGTGGAGTCTGGCACAAAGAAAAAAAAGGCATAGGCCGATCCACTACACAAAAGTAAAGAAATCCCTTCACCATTACAGTTTTGCTGTTGTTGGAAATAAATGTTAGTCACATTAACTCCTTATAGCAATTAAGAGTGCATGCTTTGAGTATTTGGGATAACACCAAGCACTCACACAAAGGCTATATCTTCTTTCATTTTCACATTTTCCCACCAGACTAAATGTATTTCCTGCTTCTCTATGAGAGGGACATCCGACTTACTCAGACTGTGCCTAATGTCAACAGTGCTCCGAGGTGACATTTACATCCACACAAGACATTTAAATACGTGTGACAAAAAAAATTATCATAAAAAACAACACAGCCAACTCTGATCCTTTTAAATCACATTATGCCTAAAAAATCACATGACATTTGATAGAAATAGTTTGATTTTTAAATGGGCCAGATAGCGTAATGGCATATAAATGCCACTTGTGCAATTTATAAAATGATGGCAAAGAAAAGTGAGTACTGTATACAACACAGGCACAGCAATGGCTGTAATGTACTGGTTTTGATCTATTCTATTCCATTATTATTTTCAAAATCATGTCTGAATTATAAAGAAATCATTCATCAAAACGAAGGCATCATCATGATCTCAGGCGTCACATAGACAAAACGTTTGATTGAGACACACCTCATTTGCAATGTAATTTACATTACACAAGAGTAAGGCTAAAGAATCCTTATAGCCCCCTCTCTCCCTCCCTCTCTCTCTTTCTTTCTCTTTCTCCTTTTAAATCATGTTTGATTAATAAAAGATGGGATGGAATGAAATCCTGCTCAGTTTCTAAATGGTAAGAACTGCTCGTCATTAAAAATAAAGCAGGACGTTCCAAAATGTGTGTGTTTGATTGAATATGCAAAGGCTAGTCTGTAGTATACTGTGTAGTCTTTTATCTGTAATGCAAGGCCGAGGAGTTAGAACAAAAGACATGATCACATGGGCATGGAGAAAAAAATCTGTGACAGTGTATTCCTCAAGTGTAAAGGGCTTATTGACAAGAATAGACAGTAGTGACATGCTATAAAAAAAATACTGGATGAGTGAGGGAATTATAGTTGATATGGATGACAAAACAGGGTTTGGGTTTTATTTATTTATACAGTAAATCAATATAAAGTTTTTCTGACTGGTCATCTTTATCCCATGGTAAAATATTTTTTTCTGATGGGAGTCATTTCTTAAAGATTAACCCCACCCTTATCCACAGGGCATGACTGGATCTTTATCCTATGATGAATCATTCTATTCTAATGTGAGTGGTGTCTTCCAAGTTGATCCCCCTCCATCTACAGGGGCACAAGGGCTTACTGAATGCTTCGATTAAAATTTTGAATTATGTAAATCAAATGCTTTGGCCATCACAGTCAATAAATCGCAACACAGTTGAGCATCTAGAGATTTTGGTGCAAAGTTAATTGTGTTCATCCCTCCAGTTTGAGTTCTCGTGATAAGCCAATGCAACACAGTGCAGCGATATAGCTTTGCCGGCTCACAGCTTTAGGGTTCGGGGTTTCATCCAGAGTTCTCATCCAGGTTGCTTTTTGTGTAAACATTCATTGTATATCTTCCCTAATTTTGTACTATTTTACTCTGAGCTTTTTGGTTTCCTCCCCTTTCTGAAAAATCTTGCTTGCAAGTGGATAGGATAAGTCTAAAAAAAATGCAGGAGTGTGAACTGATGTCCATTTTCGCTTGGATAGGATGCTAGGACAGGCTCTAGATTTACCTCTAATTGATGAGATCAACAATGTTAAGAATGCTAGTAATGTGGTCTATCGAGTTATTGTTAATTTACAACAATGTTTTTTTTTCCAAAAATCCTTTTTAAATGGCCATGTAGCACATGTACAAGGGTAGGCTATTGTAAACTTGTAAATACAACTGCACAAAAACAAAAAGTTTGTGGAACAAAAGATTTGTATGTGCATTTTGAACATCACATTGCACATTAAATCCCTATTTTCTGTTACAAAAAAACCTCCACTCTCCTGGAACCAAAAAAACTATAAAAACCTATGTTCCACTAGATTTTGGAATGGACTCTCAGAGATTTGTGGTCATTCATCCACAAAACTCAGGTTCTTTTGTCCTTATAGTGTATGTAAATGAATTTCCAAGCTTTCTTCCCACATGACATGTTCAATTTGATTATTAATTAAACAAATTAGTGTCTGGGAGAGAACCATTCTGGCTTATGCAAAATTGAAAAACACAATATACAAGGGTAGAAGCAAGCTAGCTTAGTTACATTATCTGAAAAGTTTACAGATATACATTTGAAATCACTAGAAATGCTTTAGTCATATTCCTTGTTTGCCTGACTCCTCCTCATTCTCACTGTTTTAGCCTTCAGGGAGCAAAAACACTGGATGGCTAAGGTCCTTTACTGTCTTCCTGGCCTTGATCCTGCATCGCTTGCTGTAGATAGACTGCAGGTCAGGGAGCTTAGTGCATATGGTAGGTTCAGTTGATCACACCAGCCACGGAGCTCACCTGTTCTGTTTGGTGCTGTTCCCACTTATATTATTCATGATTTACAGTGTTGAATATCAGAAACCCACCATGATTATTATATATTATTGTTTTCATTGTATCACTGGCTGCTTGAATGGAATGAGTTTAGTCCAAACCTCAATAACTCAAAATGAAGTCGGCTGATAAATAATGACACACCTAATTTGTTCAGTGAGTAGAGAGCCGTTAAATGAAATGCTCTGTTACCCTACATAAAATATTATTGTATAACATAATTATAATGTTATCCTATAATAAAGGAAATAGAAATTATTTTACAGGTGAAGGGGTCTGTTTTTCTCTCTCTCTTACTCACATACATACACACTCCTCTCTTTATATGTCACGACTTTTTTCAGCAAATACATTTTCAGAACTAAATGTTAAAGATCTTTCCACTTTGAACATATTTCATGGATTTATTCAACAAATGATTTTTTTTTAAATAAGAAAAATACCTTAAGATACTTTACATTAAAAAAAAACATTTAGATCAGCATTAATCATTAATAATCATTAACAGTTTTTCGAAGTGTAATCAGCATCACATCAAAATCTTATAACACTAATCACAAAGATTTAGGACTATACTGAATTGGAAAAATGGACAATGCTGTTAAATGGGCAGAAACACATATTTCACAGGGTATGTGTGCATTAGTTGACGTCTTGGGGAAAGCCAGAGGGCACCTGTTTGCTTAATACACCGTGGATTCTTCCATCTTAATGGGGTTTTAGACTGAACAACTGCCAATGTGTCTATGACCAAAATCAGGACATGTTTCTTAGACATAATCCATACAATCAGTTTACATTTTAAAGCAACATTTAGAGCTATTCAATAATCATTACTCATTAAATGTCAAAAGAAAGACAGTAGAACAGACAAAGTTTATTACTGTGTAGATTTGGAGTTATACTTGGAGCATATATTTTGTTCCATCAATGGCCAATTCTCATACATCTGGTAATCACAGTTTGGATCAAAATGTTCTGGTATTCACCAAAGTTAAATTTATTATGATTATTTTTTGTATATGTGTGTGTGCAATTTAAGAGAATAGATGTGAGACAAGAATACTGCCAGTCAGGGTTTCCTTTTTATCACCATGAGTCACTCATTCATTCACAACTAAGAGCAACTAATGCAGCACATTCACCTGCATTTATTCCTCCAGAGAACCCTGAAGAAACCCAATCAGATATAAGAACATGCAAAAGCCACACAGAGAGTACGGACACATTTAGGTTCACCATCTCCAACTTTGTCTTCACGGGTAGCAAAAAGCATACTGGCTGATATTTATTCTTTTGCTATAATAATTTCTTATGAATGCTGTATTGCCAGGTCAGGCTCACACTGACATCTGATCTGATAAGATGGTAATCTATTAAAATATTTTTATTACCAAAATATAATAAATAAATAAAGTAAATACATCAAAGTATTTCAGCATCACAACCCGAATAAGTAAAAACAACCATTTAAAAAAAAGAACAGTTCTGTTCAGTCAACATTCTCATTCAGTCACAAACACCGGCAGAAAAACGTCACATGTGCTTTCCAATCTACTTCCGGGCTCGGGGCCTTTAAAGACTAAAGCGTGTCCAAGATTTTGCCTGTAAGAAATCAAGAAAGATAAATTAAATACCTTGTTACAAATGTTACATGTTACATTTAGGAACCTAAATACTATTTAATAAAAATATGCGCTATATAAAAATAAAATCTCTAAACAATGTAAAGCTTTATTTATGCTGTAACACGTTTTTAAGTACAGGCGAACCGCGCGTCCGACTAAGAAAGCGAGAGTTGTAGCGTGACCTCTACTGCAGTTGAAAACACTCCGGAGCCGAGAAGGGAATCAATTGGCCGCAGGGATGCGAGTCGTTTCTGCTTGACACGTTACTCTGAAATAACAGCAACACAAACAGTCCTATGACATCGGAGCCGCTTGATTTCCGACTCGGGGAGAATAGTGTGACAGCCGGCGAGGAGCCTGTTCCTGCACAGCAGCATCGACATGGTGAGTAACACTGGGTACTACTGGGCTAATGCTAGCATCCTGAGGCTGAATCCCAAATGGCTCCTTACTCCCTATAATATCAATCTACTGTACTGAATTCATTCATATCCTGTACACACTGCATAGTACACTAGATTATAAATAGGGGGTATTTGCGGTGCAGCATGTGGCCACGTTGTCCTCTTAAAACACCACTGAGCATCTATATTTATAACGGTTTTAATTATAATCTGCATCAGTACAGTTATAAATGTCCCACTGAATATCTTCACTCATCATTACACCTAGTATTAGAGATCTATAGCTCAGAAGGTACCTTGATCTTGTCTTATCCAGCGAGTCTTTACTTTTTGACACCAGTGTTGAGATGTTTGTGTGTGTGTGTGTGTGTGTGTGTGTGTGTGTGTGTGTGTGTCATGATATGATTTTATTGAATGATCATAGGACATTATTGCATTGCTGATTGTCACAGGAGTTGGGTTTGACATGGATCATGCCAGTAGTGAGATGTGTGTGTGGTGGTGCTCTCTATGTACTTCCTCATCAGAGGTGCATTTGACCTCGGCATGCCCTTTACACACCACCACCACCACCACCACATCTCTGTGTTTGTCCTCTGTAGAAAAGTCAACAAACATGCGTTAGATTAGAGGTGACTTTCCATCAAACAGCATTGTGCTCTGACTCAATCCACACGTGCTCACTTTGCACCTATTGAATCAAATGATCCGGTTGAGCGTCGTAAAAGTGTTTAGTAGCCAATTATACGTTTATTTTTTACACTTTAGTATCTATTTATGATTTTTTTTTTTGTGATTTGCTCTTAATTTCTGAAGGGGTTGTTTGCCAAAAGTAATAGATTTGCCGGAAGGTTAGGGTTTGAGGTGGTATTTGTGTATTTGTGTTATATGGTCATGAACAGGTTAAGAACTGGACCATGAGTAAATTAGTTATTTTTAAAAGATAATGATGGATGGGTTTTGCTCCTGTTAATCATTTAATTCAAAAAGAACCTAAGTATCTGAAGATATTGGTGGATTAGTTTATAGTTGGAAAATCAATGCGTGCATTACACAGGTTGCAGAAGAACATATATAATATTGTGCTTTGACTTTGGATTTCATGGAACTCCAAATCGACACCACAACTCTGGAACCTGAACTTATATTTTGTTTCTTTTGCTTGGTTTTTAACTTTGTTATTGAATTTTTTACTTTTGTTATTAATTGGCCACTACAGGCAGACCTTATTAGTTGTGTTGTTCAGTCATTTGTTTTTAATTTCTTCTTGTTTGCCCTTTTATCAGCTACATTACAGATGTTTTATCTGAAAATTAAAGCAGACTTTAAAGCGCAATTTAAACTCAGATATTGTATCACACAGAAAGTGTAACACTTTGAATCGATGCTTCCATATTTCACAATGGGATGAACTGTATATAATTCTTTTAAAGCCCAGTTCCACGTATGTTGCATTCTATTAAGTGCAAATAGTGTGGTGAATAAAAAATTCACACCAGACATGTAAAAAAAAAAAAACCCCAGCAGACTGGCATGCAGACAAGTGCGAAAGTATTGGCACCCAATAATAAACTTGAAAGTGATATTTCTGTACTTGCTGTATGGTTTTGTTTTAGGACAACAGGGATGTTATTAGTGTATCAATTTTCCTGCAAAAATGTAGCTTTGAATTGATTATTAATATTAGTTAAAATAGACAACAGTATCAAACTTCTTTCTGTATAAGTAACAAGGTTGGTGACTTTTAATAGAACACTAATCAATATTTCCATGCAAAATGCTGTGAACTCATACATTTATGTATGTGGAGTGTTTTTAACACACTTAGCCTATTTTTTTGGTCCCACAACAATTTTTTGTTGTTTTTTCCTGGATGGAATTTTTAAGCCTTCACATTTGCCTCATCACTGTAACCAGCTGGCAGCTGCAACCAAGGTTTGAGCTAAAATATCTGCCAGGAGGAAGAAAAAACTGGCGAAGAAAAGGGCATAATAGATTTAGACTATTAAATTTGTTCAAAAAAATTGTGTTGCTTGATTTATAGCCAGTTGTATGAACTGTGCATGACTTGTATGAGTATTGTAAATAATACACACTGCAAGACATGCACATTAGTTTATATTTCTTATACGCTTGTATAATTGTTCCTAATTAATGTTGGCGCAGATTGGGTTTATTTCCCATTTCACTATGTAACTATAATGGAGTAAACAAAAGAAGTAGGAAAACCGTTTTCAAATGGCAATATCCTGTATGCCGGAGATGTTTACACAGACAACAATGTTGAGTTTAAAATCACCTTTTTTGTTAATGAAACTAATTTCAACCAAAACTCAAGAATTTGAGTGTAATTCTGAGTCTGTTACTAAACCAGATTAATAATTATTTGTTCATTTGTTCTTCAGAACTTGCCATATCTTAGTCAGGATGATAGTAGTTCTGAAGCCTATCCTGGGAACACTGTGGGTGAGACAGGAATACTGCTGGGTTGGGATTCCTGTTTATCTCATGACATCGCACACACACACACACACACACACACACACACACACACACACACACACACACACACACGCACACACGCACACACATTCATTCACAACTAATGTTATGCACCAAATCCACCTGCATGTGTTGCTCCAGAGAACTCTGAAGAAATCCATTCAGATATGAGAATATTCACCCCAAGATCAGGTTTGAATCAGGGACCTTGGAGCCGTAAGGATACATTTCACCCAATTTTGTATTTTTTTAAATAATTAATAATATAGTCAAACAAACTATTATGAAATATTCATTTACATAAATTAGTCTTGACTTGGACTTGAAAGCTGCTCATTAGAAACTCAGCTTTGACACTGCTACTTATAAAACCTTTACTATTTGTGTAAGCACTTTATTTGCATCTATAGGACTAACACTGTAACCCAGGAGTTGTGTGGCCTGTCAGACGGTTTGCTATATCAGAGTAACTTGGACTACAAAACCATTTTTTTTCTCTATTTCATATGGTAATCACCAGACCTCCTGTCCCAGGTGCTGCATGAGTAGATTTTTGGTTGGACTAATCATACATTTAGCATATAGACCTGCTTACTGTTTATTTTTTGGACAGAACTTGATGTTTATTACACACACATTTATTGGTGCTTTTGTTGCATATACATGAGTATGCATGAGGGACGTAAGAACGGTGGGCCACAGTATAGCCAACTAACGAGCTCAGTTAGCACCTAGCATGCTCTGCTCATCTTCTAAAAGACCTGATGATTAGCTGATCAACTCAATGCATAATAGAGAATTGAGTTTGTTAATAATCCCGTCTTTACTGATCTGCTGTCTAACAGTAATTTTGTACTCCTTCCCCATCACAATGAAGTGTTGTTTGAGAAAACACGTTGCTGAGTAAACGACGCACAGGCTTTCTGGGCAGCAGTTTCTGAGCAAGGATTTCTCCAGCTCTGAGCTTGTGCCTAAACTGCAAATACTGTTCAGGATTAGTCACTTCACTCCACAATGTGCCAAGTGTAGATTTTTGACCAATTTCATGAGATTAATCCCACCTAATGTCTTTGTTTACTATGTTGCCTTAAAACTTTGTAAAATATTTTTTCAGCATTGAGCAAAAGTTTAAAAACAGACTTTTATGGTTTTTAAGACACATTTTTTTATATGCAGCAAATTATGTAAATGGAAAAGAATTGGACAGATTTGTGTTCCAAATTTGACATTCTTGTCTCTAAAAAATGAACTTCTGTAAGACACAGGACAGAAGAGATGTTAGCAGACTGTCTCACACCCACAGTCAAACACGGAGGTTTGTGGTTAATGGTTTGGGGTTGTTCTGGAGCATGGAAGGTTGAAGATATATTTCAGGTGAAAGGAATACTGAACCAACATGGCTGCAATTCCATACTTCAACAACATGCAATTCTGTCTGGACTGTGGCTAATTGTAACCAAATTTACCATAAAACAAGACTGGGCTAGATGCTATCTGTCATGGAATGGCCTTCCCAGTAATCACACCTATATCCTGTTGAACTGCACTGAGATGGAATGGATTGCAAGATCAGATAGAAATATCCAACCAGAGAAGAACACTTTTTACAAATGAGAGCATTTCAGCTGAATGTTTGGTGAAACATCTGCACATTATATATACGAATATATATATATATATATATATATATATATATATATATATATATATATATATATATATATATATATATATATATATATATATATATATATATATGTATGTATGTATGTGTGTGTGTGTGTGTGTGTGTGTGTGTGTGTGTGTGTGTGTGTGTGTGTGTATATATATATATATATATATATATATAATATATTGGGTGTGTGGGTTTGTATGTATGTGTTTGGTCAAATTACCTGGTTTGTTGCATATAAACAAAAGGAACATGGTGTTTCTGACATTTTGACAGCGCTGTTGATGAATACAGTTAAAAACCATTAGAAGTATACCATTATAACTAATACCAGTTGATTATTTTAATACATTTTAAGAAATTACAATTTTAATTATTGTAAATAATAATTCAACATTATTTTAATTATTTTTAAAAATAATATTATTTAGAATTTCCGTGATTGTTTTTATTTAGTTTTAATGGTAAACAGATGCTAATTGTAGTGGAAACCATATACTTTTCTGTGATGGTTCCTTTGTAAGCCTTTATTGAGAGCAGTGTTGATGTGAAAAACCATACAATTAAAGCAGCACCCAGACACCTATGTAGTATGCACAGAATGTCTGTAATGTTATGTGAGCTGTACAGGTTTGTCAGCTTTTTAAACGTAAATCTTCTAGTCTATTTAATACTCGATTGGATTAAATGCTGAACTATACTTTGGTAAATGACATGTAAGCTTTTATACCTGGCTCTAGCTACCTGTTAACACTGATGTCCTCCATCCAGCTTAAACATTTTTTTTTTTTGGAGGACCTGGAGATTGAGTTATTGAATGTGCTGGTTATCTCTACTAGCCCATCTCAGAACTTATTTGGCCCCTCTGTGTTTTGGGTCAGTGCTACTGAGGCAGATAGTCAACTCCTGCTGCTTTAATTTTCCCCTGTGGCCCTTGTCCTGATATACCTCCCAGTCGCCTCCCAGTGTGTTTGGGTGACCTATATTTTCCATGTCACACCTACTGGTCACATTTGTCCGCTGCATTTCCTTGACTGGGTACAGATTTGGTGCCAGGAAGCTTCATGTGGACACTTGAGTGGGCATTAAATGTCAAGTCGAGAAGAGACAGGATCAGAAAATAACCTCAAACGTTTGTTTTAGATTAGTTTTTGTGTATATTTCTTTAATTAATATTGATTGAATTATCAATTTAATGTCATTGATGAAATTTCTAATGCCAGTCTGGATTGATGTAAACATTTTACTACATGCGCTTCTTGCACAAAATATCGTTTGTGCACAAAATATGAATGTTCACACCGGCAGAAATTTTCTCCTCACATTTTAAAATACTGGTCACATGTTGACTGTTTTAAATTAACTTGAGCTGTTGCCTATGGCTTCTCGGATGTGTGGCTAGTGTTATATGCTAGTGACATGCATGCATTGCTATGTATCATTTTGAAGAACCCTTCCTAAGACAAATATGTGGAAATGATCATGTCAATATTGGGGATGGAACTCAATATGAGTATTCTGATTAATGCATCCTTGCATGCAATGCATACAAATACTCGTACAAATAAACAGCCTTAGCATTCGTTTTTGTTATTAAGAATAGTGGTATAGCTCAGTTTGTAAGATATCGAACCGTGGTCACGAGTTCAAATCTCAGCACCATCAAGCTGCCAATACGATGCCCTTGAACAAGGCTGTTAACCCTCAACTGCACAGATGTTTAAATGAGATACTTGTAATTCGCTTTGGAAAATGTAAATGCTGTAAATGCAAATTGTATATTTTTCTGGACCAAGCTTCACTTATTTTTGTCAGTATGAGATCCAAGATGATGGGTATGCATAAACAAAGTTGTTTCTCTTTTGTTTTTTGTTTTTTTTATATCATGTGTAAATGTCTGTTAGTACATTTTGGGTCCTAATCTTCTTTTTATTAGTTAGGGTTTTTGTTTTAAATTACATTTAGGCAATGACAACCAGAAGCATATTTAACCTGTAGTATTTTTCATTGAATTTCTATCAACCATTACTAAAAACGAGCCATGATCTTATGCCCTATAAGTTAAATATATGAGAAAAAGGTGCTCAAAGCACTTACCTTTTCACAATTTTTTTTCCCACCTTGTTTTATGATCTAATATTCCTTCCTGGGTCACTGTTTTTGGTGGGTAATACTGTTACCTCTGTGTCTTACAACACCGAACTCATCAGATGTGCTTTGCATAGTGAGAATATGTAAACCAGATTATTGGGGCAGATCAAAATTCTGTAGATCAGAGAGCAATTTGTTTGCTGACAACAGCAATGGTGGTGAAGATATCCTGTCTGAAGTTAATTCCACTCTCACTGTCCTGGAATTTTGATGTAACACTGTTAAACCAGGAGTACATGGTGTTATGAGGAAAGTGGTTTGATTTCAAGTGTAACAAATTTCCGAGCTGTCGGTTGAACACCAGTAATACGGCGTTGACTTTGTGACCTCTTAAGGTTCTGTGATTGTCCTCCTAATGGACACCTAAGTGACTTGTAATGCCCTGCTAGCAGAAGCCTCAGCAGAACGGAGTGTATTGCTTTCTTGGAGGTGTCCATTAAATTCTAGTGTTTACTAGTTATTGCTGTGGTAGATCATAGAATGGGTACTTGTGTTTGAAAACGGAAAACCAGGAGAGCACTGCGTGTGTCAGGTTGTTTGAGTTGGACAATTGGACTGAATGATGGCTGCACACGATGGAAGCAAGCCATTTATGTGACCTACAAATTTGGTCTCAGTATTTTTTGTTTTCCCTGGCTACTGTATTCTCGCAAATCTGTCAGAAGTTGTTGTTTTATATTCCATAAGAGCTTGACTCTGAAGAGTATATTATTTTTTTCTGTAGTAACAACTAATGGCATAACACGTATGAGTGATGTTTACTACAAACGAAAGAGCTCGGCCAGTTTATAGCTGATAGAATGTAAACGATGAGGAACCAACTTGTTTTGCAGGAATTTTACAACATTTATTATAACTATAAATGGATAAAAAATACAATGTGGTATAACAATCATCAGCAAATTGTATATTACAATGGCAGTTTACATTAAATTAATCACCCGAGAGCTTTACGGGACACGCGGGTCTTTTTATAAGGAAGTAAATATTTAATTCCCAGGAAATTCAGGTTAGGGCCTTGAGCATGTCTACAGATGAAGATAAATGATGGACAGAGACAAGTGCTTTTAATTTCCTTTTTGTCAAAAATCACTGACACACACTCATAAGACATTATGAAAGGAATGCCTGTACACCTGCTCGTTTATGCAGTGATGAAATTATTCATGGAAACATAACATGAATTTACATGTCCTGCTTTGAAGGACCTCTACTCAGATTTCTATTCTTGATGTGGTCTGCTGTTTGGTTGTGGTGTTCCTAGATGCTATTTTGCCTACCATGGTTGTTTACATACCTTTGTATTCTCCTCTGACCTTTCTCAATAACATCTCGTTTCCGCTGTATGACTCCTGATCCCTGTAAATATTTTTTTATTTTTATTAATACAGGTAGTCTCCAACTTACGATGGAGATGCGTCTCGATGACCCCATCACAACTTGAAAATATCGAAAAGGTCGAGACATGGCCTAGCCTAGCCTATCCTGGAGTCTTGAAGAATGGTGATTAGTATGGGGTAGTGTAATGTATTTTGTTAATAATTTAACAAATAACAGCAATAATTTAACAAAACATAGCAATTTACAGTACTGTATAATCGATACAGTACATGTATGTGGTAGCTGGCGCGTGGACGAGCGGCAATTCGCTAACAGAGGGTGGAGCATATGGTACTACATTTGCTTGCCACGTGAAACGTAAAATATTTTTTGCATTTTCTTGTATCAATATCATAATTATAGGGCTGTAACGATTTCTCGAGAAATCCGATTGCAAAAATTCATGCTTCGTTTAATCCATTTAACTACACACGGAGCACTGCGTTTCCTGTGGACCATTGTTACTGTCGCTTCACCCGCTAAACTCTGGAGCCCTTTGGACAGGAAACACAGAAGCAGAATTAAAAATAGAGAAACAGGGAGAAAACAGTAAGCGTCGAGGAGGAGATTCATATGGAAGCCCGTTTGTGCCACAATAAATAAAACGTTTGCCTCATTCCGATTTTTTTACATTTTTTTTTTAATTCCAAGTATTCGGGCAGCATCACCTCCTCTGTAGTACCAGAAAGCTTTACATGTTGCAAATGAAATAGGCTACAATCAATATAATCGCATGGTATCAAACTAAGCCTCCGATCCCTGGAGAGTACTAACAATCAGCTCTGGAGAAGACGGAAAAGACAGATGAAGCAGAGGAGGCCTCCTTCATACACCAACAGCTTTAAACTTCAGGCCGACAACATGCATGCATCAGAAATGTCAGACTTTTACATGAAATTGCCATAATTGCAAAAAATAAAAGTCGGATTTATAAGAAAAAAAGTCGGAATTGGGCAAACTTTTTTTATGTGGTGGAAACGGGTTTCCATAGGGTTCAGGCCAAAGAAAGTTTCCAAAGTTTGGGAACTTTTTTACACTAAAATATAAAGAAAACACCATACAGTGTGTTTAACCTTATCTTTTTTTTTTTTTTTTTTTTTTTAAATATAAAGAGTAATCTGAAATTAGTTTTAGTTTTCACAGATATTCTTGTATGCAATTTCAGCAATAAAAATTCTTTTATTTTATTCTTTTTTCTTAAAAATTTCTTTTTTTCTAAAAAGGAAACAAAATACTTGTTAATTAAAAAAAAAAAAATCTTTTTTTCTCTTGTATATTTAGTATTGCTCTTTAATAAAGAACAGTATCAGTAGAATACTTAATTACTAAAGTAATCGATAGCAACACCTCTAACTGTATATATTACCAATGTAAGAAAAAGCTAACCTTTGGCTGCTGATTTACACTCTGGAACAAGGAGGTACTATAGTTGTACTGTAACAAACACTTAACATATAGACAGAAGTATAGACTCATACTATCAGCCCAAATAAAAAAATAAAAAAACGCCCAACACCCAAAAAAACTTTTTACCCAAAAGTTGAATAGACAGTTTTAATAATTTTAAATTATACTTATACCTAATGTATTTTTTTTTATCATGCATTAATAATAATAACAATAATAATAATAATGTTCCTCTTTAGTTCCTATTTTGTTATTTAATTATTTTTTCCTATGAGTGATAGTTTTGTGACTTTGAAATAAAAAGAGAAAGGAAAAAAGTGCATTTCACTTCAGGTTACTTTTGGAAAAGAAAAATGTATGGATGAAATTATCCATATTGTGATATAAGTTTTTGTCCATATCACCCAGACCTAGCATGCTGTGTGTGAAAATCACAGATTAGCAGTTTCAGAAATATTTAATCTAGCCTGTCTGGCACCAGCAACCATGCCACAATCAATCTTGGTAAAAAAGTTACCAAGATCCTATTTTTGAACTATTCTGATCTTTAATGTAAAAACTAACATTAATCCTTTGTTTTATCTACTTAACTTTACATAGTTATGCTGCCAAATAATTGGCTGATTAGATCATTTTATCAGTGGGCAAACTGATAAAAGTGCAGACATCTCATTTGTCTAAACTGACATTTGTGCATAAGTGGTGGTCTGATGAACTATGCTTTGACTTGGTATCAAGTGGTCAAACACAAGAATTTACAGTTTGGTGGTCATTCGAATGCAGAGCCGTGTCTCAGTATGTAGCACTGATCTCAGAGTGTGCTTCACTGTTGTGGAATCGGTCAGTGATTGCTGCAGTACTTCCTCTCCAGTTATAGTATTTTGATGCAGGGTTAAAAGGGCAGTTATGAGTTTTGATACCTGAGTGATATATTCAAGCATGTTTGCAATATCCAGTCTGTTTGGACAAATGAAATTGCCTCCCTCTTGACTCTGTCTGGGCTTCCGAGGTGCATAAAATAGGCAGGATTTTCATATTCTAAATAAAGAACACAGACGAATGGTCTTTTTTTTTTTTTTTTTTTTTTTTTTTCTTTTTCTTTTTTTGGTCATTTACGTCTGCTGTTTTTGTGTTTAATAATTCAGACGCGTAGTATGCACATAATGTATATTTAACTTGTGCTTTTCACTCAAAAACCATTATTTGTACCTTTTTATTTCCCTCTCTAATTGTGTGTCTTCTACTCTTCTACTCCTAGGGTGTGATCAGCGTGCAACTGGTGGTTACCATGGTAATGGCTTGCGTGATTCAGAAAATTATACCTCACTACTCCTTCGCAAGATGGCTGCTTTGCAGTGGCAGGTAACGAGCAAATGCATTGAGACCTATTTGTGTTGATTGACCCTTCGAGTGCTCTAGCATTGTATCTTGGCACTTCATTCCAAAGGCAGGTTCAACAAGTACAACATGATCTACTTTGCTCAAGCACTAATTTTATTGTTAGTCTAATGGGCCTGCCAAATCCGCATCATTACGGCTCATCAGTAGGACCAAAGGGCAGCATCAGAAAGTGAAATAAGCCGAGAGGACCACGATGAGCCCCCCCGTCTGGTTCCTCCTAATTAGCTCCATGTGTTTGGAGTAAACAGCTCCTCAGAATGTGTTCAATAATTCAACAGTACTTGTTTGGGCTGTGAAAGTTTTTGATTTTTTCTTTTTTTCTTTTGCTAGTTCAAACACAGGATTTTTTTTGCCCGAGAGAGTTCCATAATTGAGTTTTTCATTAATGAATAAATAAACATGGAAAACAACTAAAAGCGGCACAGCCCTCTCAGGACTCAGATGGTTTCCAAACAGAGTTGAATTTTCTCTTTTTAATCTTCAAATTCTGCCCTGTTTATGTTTATATGGCTTGCTTGTTACAGTCTGCGTTGGTACCAGCATCCAACAGAAGATGAGTTGAGGAGCCTCGCTGGAAAGCACCAGAAAGGAGCAAAGAACAAAAAGGACAGGTGCATAGTACAACTGAATTTTGTTTCTTTATAATGTACAATAAACCATATTGTAGTGGGGTTTTCTTTTGCACTTAATGAGCACTAGTTTGTAGATTAATTCTCATTCGGTACTTTGTTCTCTCATCCACTAAGTCCAAAGACAAAGTCCAGCACCCAAAACTCTTATAAATAGAACTGAAGAGCCAATGACCATCGTCCTCGTTCCGCTTACCTTCTGGTAAAGTGCTTCTCTCTGGAGCCATGCTCTTTGGAGGCCTCCCGAGCCGAGGCAGGTAGCTCTGAGATCAAAACGAAAGAAGATCAGGATTCCCACAGGGCTTTTGTGCTGGCCACCGTGGTGTTCATGGCCCTGGGTAAACAACAGAGCTCCAGACGAGAGGATCACTGCTTTTTAGGACAGCTGGCCCACGGCTATGGGGCAAAGGGCTCAAACACTAGCCCCTGTCTATCTGGAGGCCCATGTTCGCTCCCCCTTTTTGCTTTCCAGTATCCTGCTGTTCCCAGCAGACCTCAACATTCAACATTCTCATGCCAACTGCCTAAGTGCTGAGGGAGGAATGTGTTTGATTTCAGCATTGTGTATATTTAGCCTTTTTTTATGAGAGCAAGCAGGATTCTAATCCGTAGTAAAAGGTGTAAACACTGATGGCGGTGGTGTTTCCAAGGGAAACTGAGCCAAGTTTAAGCTATGCTTTGCAGATCTGTATATCATTTAAGGCTAAAAGTAAATCCTAGTATTTCATATTTGCTTAGTTTTTATTTTCCCCATAAGCAAATATTAGGTTGTTCAGTTTTCAGAGAGGAAGACAGGACTTCTCCTTATACGCAACTCTCAAGTTTGTAACACTTGAGTGTATAATTTGATTTAATTTCTATTTTGCACATCTAGTCTGCTTAGTTAGGTACAAATACTAGCTTGAAGCACATTGACGTGAAGTAAAAAGGCCAAATTTGGCTGCACTTCATATAATTGTGGTTTTACATGTGTATAACTTGAACTTGCACATGCATGTATGGATTGTGTGTCTTTTTAGGAAATACAACGGGCACATAGAAAATAAGCCACTGACAGTTCCCAAAGACATCGACCTCCAGCTGGAAACGAAATGTATTGCGGAAGTGGACACACTCGGTATATGCACTTCCATCTGCTCCATATCATTAGAAACCTAGCAGCCTCATATATTCCATGCTGCTCTCTGCATCGAAGAACTCATTACTCTTCTTTTCTGCTAGCTTTGCACTACTTCCCAGAGTTTCAGTGGCTGGTGGACTTCACAGTGGCAGCGACAGCAGTGTACCTCATCACTGAACTGTACTTCTGTGTGGCTGAGCCTAATGGAGAGATGAACATCAGTGTGGTGTGGAGTTTGTTAGTACTGGCTTTTGTCATGTATCCTTCATAACACCACTCACCCAAGGTTAAGGCTTAATGACCTGAGCAATGCAGCTTGAATGTACTGAAAGTTGCATCAGAACAGATAATGATGCAGGAGGCGCTGCAGAGTTTGATGTTCTGCAAAATGCTTAAGAGCTGTCATGCTTTCTGTTTGTGTGTGGGTGTGCGAGTGTGTTTGTGCGCATGTTATTTTACAGAACACACTAGCTTGGGTTTTTTATTCATATAGTGGGTTTATTTTTGGCCAGTGAATTTCTTGTTTTGGCTTTGCAATTCAGCATATTAAACTCAAAAGTGTATGAATGAGTCTAAGAATCAAGTGCAGGATATTGCAGGATTTAAATGACATAAGCCGACATTTCCTGATCAGTCAGATTTCCTAACTGATGTACGAGTTATTCTTATACCAGCTTACATTAAGTGCAGGAATATTGTTTACATTTGTTATTAAGTATTAAACTAATGAGTTAATTAACATTAGATTTGTTTTATTGTTTCATGTTTAGTCCAAATATAATCCAACCCAATGGGTAACTATTGATGGTTTGGTGTGATAACCCCAAACCATTCTGAAGTTCCTCTTATATTTAAGAAATTTTTTATGCATTTATAGTTTTTTTAATGTTGTACATCCATATTAGGTAAACGATTTATTTTGTAATGCATTATACTACTATATAAAGGGGTTGCACATTTTTGACTCTTCTTTTTTTCTTTCTTTCTTACTTACTTACTTACTCACTCACTCATTCACTCACTCGTCCATGTTTTTCCCCTTTGATTGAATTTTTTTATGTATATTAATCTGGAAATTACCTCTTATCTAGAATAAATAATATGTCTACTAGGATAAAATAGGCCATCATGAAGTGACTGATGAATTTAAAGACTGGAGAATGTTAAACTTCATAAAGACAAGTCAGCATGATGTCAGGATGTAACAGAATGATGCAATCCACTAGTAACCCCCAAAGTGCAGCTTATAGTTTATTGGACACAAAGACATTTCTAGGATGAAGTTTTACAGACAGAAGAGACAACCCGTGGTTAACCTATGATGGAGTGATAGAATGAGGAAATTGTACAGGAAATAGGACATTTTTATAAGAGAATGGAGACCATGGTGGCACAGGTATATATGTCTGCCAGTGTAAAATATATCCATCTATTCTGTCTATCTACTATACATTTTACTTACTGAACGCATTACTGGGGTCTCTGGAAACAGCAGGAAATGCTGCATTACACATTGTCGGAGCAGCAGGAAACAACCTGGCTACTGGTAATGTCAATTATAGCTTCTGTAAACAACCGCAGCTAGAAATATTTAGGTGCTGGAACTGGTATTTGGGGTGACTATTCCCTGCAATAAGGTTCTAATATGTGAAGTCTTATGGTAAGCGTTCTAAACAGCTTTCTGTTTGGTCAAAAGCATTGCTTTAGTAGAGAAAATGCAGTTAGATAAAATTCCTACCTTTACAAGTCAGCACCTGTTGCTCTTTACCTGCTACTTTCCTTTTCCCTAGCTGCTAAATCACGCACATTAACCCCAGAACAGTCCACAAGGATCAATCTCCAAGCTATATGCATTGCCCATCACCCACTCACAACCTGCTACTGAAGATTGGACACCCAATTTTCATGACCAAACCAGACTGATTTGCTTGGGGGGAAGAAACGGTTGGAGCAATAGGAAAGAGGGAGGCTGGTTGATGGCATGATAAAGATGATGAGGATGATGATAGGCCTGTGTGAGTGCAAATGGATGGACGATGTCAGGAAGGAGCCATTTTACTGGGCTGGCTCTGAAGAGTGTGTGGCAGAGAAATGGCTTTGTCAATGTGATGGGCACTGAGACATTTCCTTAGATGGTCTTCTACAGTTGTCTGTGATTTTGTACTGTGCACCCACATAATTGACCTGGACCAGGGTAATCAACTCTAGGTATATGCATGCAGGCTTTGTAAGAAGGCTCATTATAACACCTTTCTACAAAAAAATTTTTATTCTTCAGGTTTTTAATATGTTTACCTTTCATGTTGAATTAATCTCAACTTTTGCCCTATTCTCATCTTGTCTTGTCTTAGCTCTCCCTGAAATTTTCCTTTAATTTTCTATGGCTTCTTTCCTACAATTGACTGTTTGTCACAGTGTCCCATACGCTAAGCACCTCATAGTAATGATTTCGAGGACTTGATTAGAAATACCACATCTCGAGCATATAAAACTGGAAACTAGATTTGTTCCCTAAAAGTCATGCAACTGAACCCAATCAAAAGCTCTTGTTTTTCTCAGGAAGTTCCAGATCCCCTCTGAGCTCATATTAATAAATGAACAAAAGCTACTGGGATATTGCTCAGTGAGACACAAATAGACTAAATGTAAAAATAAACACTAGTCAAGGTTTAGAACCCAGACACCTATCAGAACCAAAACCTAATTGCTAGATTTTTTTAGACGCATCGTACCAGTTATGTATCTTGCAGAATTTCCTTAACTCTCGATTCCTTCAGTAAGATCCTCTTCTCCCTCACGGCTCACTACTTTAAGCTTGAGGAAGGTGGTGAGAGATCTCTCTGCATTACCTTTGGGTTCTTCTTCTTTGTCAAAGCAATGGCCATCCTCGTCGTCACTGAGAACTACTTGGAGTTTGGACTTGAATCGGGTACAATATGATTACGGTGTTTATATCTTTCTGTTTTTTTGTGTTAATAGTGTCATGATTGTGATCTCAATAAATCACACACGAAAAAAGCATTTAAAACAAGAGACCTGTATCTTTTGTCACATGCTGCTAGCAAAGCAATGTTAATGGTTTCGATAATTCTGTTAGAGAAACACAGACACGTGCAGGAACAAATAGTTTTATTTCAGAAACAAATTTATTTGAGTTCTAGTAATATACTGCTCCTGCCCAATCAAGTCACCATTTAATAAGCTCCAGAGAAACTCCTTCTACTTACATGGGTGTGTTTATGTGATGGGAAAGCAATATTTAGACTTTAATCGATGTAACCATTTACAATTTGCACTAGATAACTGATGCGTAGTTAAAGTGTGTAAACGTGTCGTGAAAAACAGTTCCCCATAATGTGTAGTTGCACCAATAAAGTAAGGTCTTCTGGTTTGAGTTTCGTCTTAGGTTTCTTTTGTCTTGGATTTTCTTAAGAAGCATATAACAGTTAAAGTTTCTCATCAGTTTATATGTCAGTTTATCAGAAATATATCTATTACAAAGAGGGGATTTTTATCTTTATGCCTTGAGGCACATAAAGAATGGAACAGGCCATAGACTCTCAAGAATAGCCCAAAGCATTGCTTAAAGAATTTGCAGATAATTTTTTTTCTGAACATCATATTGTTGCAGACTGTAGATGTTTAGTTTAAGATTCAGAAATTAGGTAGATTAAGTTACGGCCCACACATTTTGTGCGTTAGTGCTTAAAATTATAATTAAAATAAATGCACTGTTCTTTAAGATATCAACAGCTTGTCATAATATAATGAATACAGAAAATACAGGGAAAACACATTATATTAAAAGAAAATCAGGTGTTCAAATAAATTGTGTTTCTTTTTTCTGTAAAACTAATTTTCCTGTCTTTTTCTTGTTTGCAGGTTTTGCTAATTTTTCTGAAAGTGCTGTTCAGTTTCTGGAGACTCAAGGCCTTCAGTCCCAGTGAGTAATCATCATAATGGGGAATGTCTCTGTGTGTGTTGGGATTACACTGTTTGTGTATATGCATATGTGTAACCCTGCTGTGAACAGACTTTGAACAGTTTCTGCCTTTCTTCTAGGGGCCCCATATCAAAACTAACCTTTAAGCTGATTCTGGCTTTACTCTGCTCTCTGATTGGAGCGTTTCTCACCTTCCCTGGGCTGCGATTGGCCCAGATGCATCTCGATGCCCTCACCCTAAACATCAGCAAAGTTACACAGTGAGTGCGCTCCATCCTACCAAACCTAATATCCCAAATGCTCTATATAATGCAATCTTGAGCTTTTTCAAATGTTAGAGGGAGATGGTAATGGCATATTAAGGTTGATGAAAAAATTACAGCATAGAAATCTTTGTTTTGAACTTCTGGGTACCAACACATATCCTTAAGCACTGAGCCACTACATCTGCATTTATTTCTGATAAATTGTTTAACCGTTTATTTATGTGGTTAACTGAGCTCATGATTTTCACCTCTGTTGGATCCTTATACAACTGGTCACATTATAGCCAGAGGAACCACCTGTTCACTGTAATCATATTAGCATTTGCACATCATTCAACATGCACAACCAGAGCATGACATTGCTTTATATAGTCAGCAGATAAATATTATTACAGATGGACTCCATATTAGACTATTTTAGGGACCAAAGCCAAGTGTAATGGGGTGGGTCTGGAGATGTACACCACCTCTAGCTAATCCACTTCAGTGTGACCAGCTCTATTTCACTCCAGTACTTGGATTCCCCTGCCTGTGGCTTGGATCACACCCAAACCTGCCCCCTGATCTTTTAAAAAAAATCACTACTTTTGGCAAAAGCCAAAGATTGGGCTACTTCCTGTCTTTTACTTTACTGTATTTATGTCCATGGTCTTGAACAAAGATTTATTAATGTGTTTGTTTTAAACAATTCTTTCTTGTCTTACAGGACGTTGCTGCATATCAACTTCTTGGCCCCACTTATAATGGTACTGTTGTGGGTGAAGCCCATAACCAAGGATTATATAATGAATCCTACTCTGGGTAAAGAAAGTGTGCCTTTGTAAGTGTTTTATTTTTTATACATGTTAAACATTGTCTTTTTATGATTTGATCAAGGCGTGTGCATGTGTGAGTGATACGGGAGAGGGTGTGTGTGTGCGCGTGCGTGCGCGTGCGTGTGCGTGTGTGTGTGTGTATATAGTTCTGTTTGCCAATTTTTATACAAAAATAAATATAAAAGTCAAAATTCAAACCTTCATCACAAATTTATTCACAACATCCTTTCTTTACTTAGATATAAAAGAAATCCACTGAAAAGTAATTTGTAATCAATAAACATTTGTTTTACTGATTCGTAAAGTCTCAAATCAAGCACCAAAATCCGCGCAAAATCCGAGGATCTGGCAATTAAAATCGTCCGTGTGAAAACATAGCAACAGTTCCTTTTGGTTTCTGATGATTTAGATAATTAAAAGCACCATAGTTACTTTAAAACATTTACTAGAATATTTTATGTTCATGCTCTGTGTTCAGTATGGTTTCACTAATAATTAACATACATTTGCAGAAAGCATTTATATTTGTATTTGTAAGTTACATTTAACAACAGATAAATGTGCGATTAAGTTAAATATTTTAATTGATTGACAGCCCTTATCGAAAGCAGTTTATTAGCCAACCTGACTGGGATAAAAGAGGCTTAGACAGACTATCACTTCCAGTTTGTAGGGCAGTGGCGGGCCGTGCATTTGGTACCTGGGCCTTCAGTGGGGACTTTTCTCCGACTTAATCCACCTTTTATTACCACCACTATCACTGTCACAATTATAGAAACCATCAATACTATGTAAACACGCAATATAACAACACGTGGCATTACAGAGAGAGAGGCATTTTACATATTGAGGTGAATATCATTTTACTAAAGCAAGAAACCCAGTTAAGACTCCAAACCTCTACACTACAACCACAACTGTGCACCTACATCATCTGGAGCAGTTCAGAATTAATATTTGTCTAATAACATGACAAAAACCTAAAAATGTAAATAAAATACAACCTACTCACCAGAGATGAAGACTCATAATTTCCACCGCTCCTCAGAGGCTGTAATCCAGTGGTACCGCTCGTATTCACTGGTCTGGAAGTGGTGAACAAACCCTTTCTCAGGCTGAGACACGCTAGCTAGCTTCGCGGTTGACCGACCTCCTTACGATGTCTAGCGTTTCTCTTTAAAATGTATTTTTAAATATGTCCAAGACCAAATTAATTTCTCTTCCTCCGTAGGCATAAAAAGGTCTAACTCAAATGTATTCATGTGTGCAGCACGCAGTACGTGTTTTGCCAGTCGAACTTGGCTGTAACAGTTTCCCTCTGACCAACCAATCAGAGGGTGGAAAAATGCTGACGCTATTCTGGGCTAGCTAGCTGCCCTGTGAGGCGAATATGAAATCTGATTGGTTAAAGAAACAGAGCTATTTCTTAAGGAGACTATGGTAAAAAAAGCCAGCAGTACAGACTTTAAAGGCCCTGGGCAGATTAGATTGACATGGCAGCACATAGAGGCTGAAATCTGATTAGACAATAAAAAAAAAAAACTAAAAAAAAAACTTGTTACACGTTCTGGAAGCAGTGCAGCCAAGAGAACCGCTACAGAATGAAGAGAATAACTGTGGGGAATAAATTAATAAAATTTTATCTAACAAATATTAGAATTTAGGTTGTAAATGTAGGTCAGTGCTTCTGATAGTGTTAAGGCCAGCAGAGAAGGCTTTGACCACTGTTGGAGGGTCTTAGAGGGTCTGTATTAGTATTGATTTTGGCTATAATTTAGGGTCAACATTTATGCTTATTATACAGACTACTTTTAGACAGATATTTAGCAAAAAATATTAAATATTAGAAAAAGCTTATTTTTAAATCTACTCATGAGTTCTTATGGAGAAATGTTGCCATGTGTTCTCTCTAAATGTTCTTTCTGTTAGTCATTGGATCAATCCTGAATACTTTGTGTAGCATACAAGTGACGTTGGGATGCACACAGGCGTGTTTTATGTTCATACATAAAGACCACATTCCTTTTTTTGTGTAAATGTTAAAAGGCCTAAAAAAGCGTCCTTATTTGACAACTAAACAAGCATTTATTATTTGAAAAAGTGAAGTGCATTTTCTTATGCATCATAAAGGTAAATGTGAAACTTAATAACAAAAAGTGCTCTAGATCAGTTTTCATTGTCACAGGCATGAGTGGTTATTGCTGTGCTATTGTATTGATATATTAAGAAACACCCCTAATATCACTCTTTTGCTTAACGTTCTTGCTTTTGGTAGGATGTCAGAGAAAACATATGACGCGCTGCGCCTGTGGACCATTTTACTTCTGTGTGCACTGAGGCTGGCTATGATGCGCCACCACCTACAGGCCTACCTCAACCTTGCCCAGAAGGGTGTTGAGCAGATGAAGAAGGAAGCTGGGCGCATCAGCACAGTCGAGCTGCAGAAAATGGTGTGTATTGTTTTGTTTTATTCTATAGAGAATATATTAAATTGTATAAAATTGTCAAAAATTGTCGAGTTGCCCGAGTTAACACTGTTCTAGTGTCCTGTTCCAATAGAAATTCATCATACCTTTATAACACTATCTGAGTGGATAAATCATTCTTCTGTGCCTTGTTGACTGACAAGATACAAATGAATCATCACCAGATCAGGTGTATGACTGTGTCCAGATGCCCAACTCCTCGATCCCCTACAGATCGCCGCATTAGCATTGCGACGTCCTTCAGTGATGAAAATGTATTGCAATGAAAATGAATGAGTCATATTCAGACCCTCTGAAATAGACCTGCTATTTGGGTTTAGTGCGGCTTCGGTTAAGATCAAAACCTCCAGCAGTCCAGAGCTCGAGCCAAGGGAAAGAGCCTGTTTGATGTGCGAGACTCATAAATGGATGTGGCGGCATGGTGGCGTCTGGTCTTACAGCCTTCCTGAGAATTTATACGTTTTCAGTCCTTCCCCCTAGCTGAACTCCCAGGGAACAGTTTCTCTGAGTCTGTTTGATGAGCCCTTCTTTCCCTGAAGTAGCTTGTTTTTTAGAAGTGGATTTGTCCGAAAGGAGCTCTTTTTAACTGCAAATATGTTCTTTTTTTTTCTGCCAGGTTGCTCGTGTCTTTTACTATCTATGTGTGATAGCTCTTCAGTATGTGGCACCGCTGGTGATGCTGCTGCATACAACTTTGCTGCTAAAGACATTAGGTGAGCAGATACGACACACAGCTTTACTGCTAGTGGTCAAATTAGGATTGGGCAGTGTGAACATAATCTTTATCCTCTATCTATGCTCGGAGGGTATCAAGTTTTGCTTGTACTTTTATATGAAGGACCCACTTCACAGACCCACTTCAGGTCACAGCAAATATACTGTATAATCACGTTTAGAATGTATGGTGCTATTAAAGAAAAATGGTAAAATATAAATTGTGTAAACTAAATTTGCACGGCAAGCATGACTAGGTCTCGCCTATAGCTTTTTATACTTGCCCTTATTATGATTTAGCAAATTTACACATGCGTAATTAAAATGGCATTTCAAGTTTTATTCGACTGGCAGATGAAATTCCATTTTTGTGCGTTTGATGTGCTGGTGGCGTGATAAACACTTTTTCTTACAATAATTTTTGCAATAGAATAATCTCATTATCAATTTACCCGAAGGAGTAAAGTGAATATGATAGTATATTATTATATTATAAATAGATGATAGCTCATGCACAAAATACTTTTAAGCAGCTTTCATAACAATATTTATACCTTTACCTTTTTAACCCAATTGCACTCCATTTAAATTTGTTATATTCTGATACTGAGAAATATTAGAATATTAGGTATACAGTCATGTAAAAATGAAAGTACACCCACTTTGAATTCAATGGATTTATGTAGCAGGAAATAATAATGATCATCTGGTCCTTAGCAGGTCTTAAATTTAGGTCAATACAATCTCAGAGGAAAAACAACACATGGTGTCAATAAATGTTTTTACAAAAAGAAAGCAGAAATGGCAAAAATCATGTGTAAAGGCTTAACTTTTTATATACCTGATTGACTGAGCCAGAGCTCATGATTGTCACCCCTGATGGATCCTAAATATACCTTTACCTCTTCTATAGGATTTAAGAGGCTTAGTAGCAGCCAGGTGGTGCTTATTAAATGCTCTTGATTAATTGATCATCAGCAAGTATGACCACCTCTATAAAAGTTTTGGAGCATTCAGGTGTGTGTTAACACAACGCCAAGAAGGAAAGATCTTAGAGAAGTAATTGTTGCTGCCCATCAATCTAAAAAAGGTTATAAGACCATTTTAAACAATTTAAAGCCAATCATTTTATAGTGAGAAAGATTATTCATAAGTGGAAAACATTCAGGACAGTTGCCAGTCTTCCTAGTAGGGGACTAGGAAGACATCCCACCAAATTCACCTCAAGGACAGACTGTGCAATGCTCAAGGAAATGGCAAAAAAAACCAAACGAGTTATATCTCAGACTCTGCATATTTAATGTGAAACTTAATGACAGTACAATTAGAAAAAGATGGGAAAAGTATGGTTTGATTGGTTGACAGGAGAAAGCATCTTCTCTCTAAAAAGAACATGGTAGCAATGCTTATGTTTGCAAAGTTGCATCCGAACAAACCACAAGACTTCTGGAACAATACGCAAATCTCAACAAACTAATGCAAGATTGTAAATAAGCGTGAGCCAATATTCCCCACAATGAGGTGAGAGACTGATACAATCATATAGAACATGATTACTTCAGGTTATTGCTGCTAAAGATGGTTCTACAAGCTATTGAGTCATACGGTGTTTCCACATGTTTTCTCCATTGTAGCTTTATTTTTTTTAATAACCATATGTTTAATATGTTCTGTTGTTCATCTAAGGTTGTCTTTAACTAATTCTAAGACCTGCTAAGGATCAGATCATTTGTATTGTCCTGATACATAAAACCATAGAATTCAAAGAGCGTGTTTTTTCTTTTTCACATGACTGTATATAAACATATATTTTTTTTTGTCCATTTTGTTATTTTTTTCTGGGGAATTAATATGAGGCTACACACATGTAGAATTTCTTTGTCCTCTATCACAATGGAGGAGAAAAGAAAAAGATAAGCGTTTTAACAATGGGTTGTTTACCTTCACAAGTCATGACCTTAAATCCTGGTTGCCTTAGAAATGTGCTAATAATTCTGGACTTGACTGCATTGTAAAGCTACAATCATTGCTTAGCCCTAAGCTATTAGCTTTTATATTCACTTTTTTTTTTGTTCCTGAATCTGTTTCTTGGTTTATGACAGGTGGACATTCCTGGGGCATTTATGCTGAAGAGAATGAGGATTGTAACCTGGGCACAGCAGGAGAAGCAGAAGCTCATGCACCACGAACAGTGGCACAACTCTCTGTGGCTTTGGGAGGACTGAGGACTGTTTTCACGCCTCTGCTTTTTCGAGGCCTCCTCTCTTTCCTCACCTGGTGGATTGCTGCCTGTTTGTTCTCCACGTCACTCTTTGGTCTGTTTTACCACCAATACCTAATGGCTGCATAGCGACAGGCAACCTGAGGGCCAGGGCTAGCAGAAAGGACTGTATAGCCAAAGGCCTGGAAACTTAATACATTTTTTTCCACAACCATATCTCTTTTACGGGCTTCCGTTATGTAGACAAACAGGTTTTCAGCATCACAGTCAGTCAACCATAGCGAACAATAATAGTAATAACAATTCATGATTTGATATTCATAATGTTGGGAATAGTAGGAGGATTGTCTCCGGGACAGGGGGTGTGTATGTTGAATTAATAATGCAGGACACCCATTAATTTGCAGGTGGATTTTTTTTTTTAATGGGCCTTTTTTTGTTTGTTTGTTTTAAACACACTGAGAATTTTTTGCATTGCTTATTGAGATACTGTATTTTTTAGAGTTTGAAATGGATGATAGATGATATGCAAAAACAAGCGTGATTTTTAAATGTGATTTTAAGTCATTTTTCACTTTCACCTCTGAAATCTGGCTCTGCTGTAGGGAAGGTGGACACCCCAGTGTTATACAACTCTTAATAACTAACAGGTGTTGTTGCAGTATGGCGTAGAATAACACTGGGGCTGTGGATTGCACCTGGGGGGGGGGGTTATTAATTAAATGTGATGGTTGTTTTTATCTTTATTGCCAGGCAGGTGCTTGATAGGCCTTCCTGTTTGAGTTTGTGTAACTGTACAAAGACTGAGCTAATTTAACAGTATGTGTGTGTGTGCATGTGCGTATGTGTGTGTGTGAGAACAGACAAGTGTTAGAATAAAGACATCAATGCCTGCAGGCTGCAGCTGACCCCTGCCGCTTGCAGGCGTAAATCTAAAAAGGGCATTTTGAACAAGAAAGGAGCGATCTTTGGAAACGATCTAAAGCACTGGCCTCCGCTTTGCTCCTGTCTCTCCTTTTAGTTAAACTGGTCAAACGTTTTGCTTTGAATCTAGGGTCCAGCGTGATCAAACAGAGCCTGCAAGTGCACCGCACATGCTGCCATGTCATGCCTATTGATTTGCCGTCACGGCTCTAGTATTTGGATTGATTTCCGTTTAGCTTTATATTAAGGTGCCAAGGATGCGTGTAAGCTCTAATCTGTTGTGAGTGTAACTGCTTGTGTCCATTCTCAGACATCGAAGCCATGTGACCTGCTGTGAAACACAAGTATTCACACTGAAATGTACTCTAGAGTGTACAAGCAATAGGGAAGAAAAATCACAGCTTGTTACAAAGAGCGTTTAATATGTTTTGTGTGCCTCGTGTGCAGCAGTACAGGAAGTTTGAATTCTGAAGATTTTATTCATTTTGGTCAGTAAAAACACAGGGATTGCACTAAAGCTCAGACAAGCAGAACAGATACAGTATACACATATCAGTCTGATTTGTAATTGTCTATAATTATTACTACCATTTTAACTCTTTTATGAGTTGTAATCGTCAGTCTTATCTTCTCTTCTTCTCCATTTTGCATTTTGGAGAGCGTGCACACTATGAATGTATCAGTCTTTCAGTTTTGAAGTTTTTTTTCCTCCCACTTTTCAAATGTTCATTGTTTTTCCTGGTTCAGCTACAAATTTTAAACCTGACCAAGTGGGTGACACGTTTGGTTAGTATTGCTGACCAGTTATTTATTCAGCATGCAGTGGTTTAACATTCAGAAGGCTGTCTGTTGCCCGGGATACCATGCCTCTGAATCAGTATTAAATAAAGGAACAGGACAGTAACAGTGTTCCAGTGATTATGAATTTTGGCTGAAATGTACTTTGCACAATCATCGCTTAATCTGTCATGTGTTTTTCATGTCACTGAAACAATTATGAACATTTAAAACTATCACTTGCAAGCAAGAAACTACTGACTTCACCAGGTTATCATTATCAGATTTTTACCTTTTTGTCTTTTCCAGCACTTCTAATTTCAAACAAGTAGTTGAAGAATGACCAAGAGTGGAAAATTGTTTATCATTTACTAAATACCTCTTTTTCATCATAGCTGTGTGTCTTTAAACATTTCAAGCCTATTGCCAAATAACATAATCTTTGGTTCTTTAATTGGGCCGTTTAGATTTCACAAGATAAATTTGACAAATCATCTTTTTCTTTTCTTTTTTTCTTTTCTCCATTCATTTCTAGTGGAGATGAAGCTGGGACACTTCTTAATCCACAAGCCAGAATGGCCTTGTTTGTCTTAATTGTGTTTTATGTGTGGCTGTTCTACTGTTTTATTTATTATTTTCTTGTTAGTTTGTGTTTAATAAATAAATGTTGAGGGAAATTATCATTTTTTGTTTCTTTTTTTTTTTTTGTATTATTATTCATCATAGTGTTCTTGATGATTAGAAATTTTCTGATTTGAATATTCTGAATTTGGCTTTGTGTTTATTTGACCATGTTATTCCCACACACATATGCAGGTTTCCCTGTTTAATAGTTATGTATGCAGCTGTGTCCTCTGAGTTGCGGATAAAAGTCAGTGCTGGTGGAAAACACCTGAATACCGACTCATGTGCGTGCACACTTCTGCCAAGACCTTACAACATAGTCAGAGTGACACATGGTATCAAATAAATACTGTCAATAAGGCATCTATCATGGGTTCTTTTTTTAAATGACAAGGCAAGAACCAAAGTTACAAGTGTAACCAATGTTTTGTTTTGCCCCCTCTTGCTGAGGGAAGGGAAATGATGATCTCACACACCTCTAAATGATAACTATAAAGAGATGATGCTCCCTGGCTTTCTGTCTAAAGGCCATAGTGATTGCATTCACCACCCAGTAGGCCAGCGTCAGCCTAAACTAGGGACCCATTTAGTGGCAAAGGAAATCAGGATCAGATGGTCAGTCTGTTGGTAAGAGACTGAAGGTAAGTAGTAGTTTGCGTACCCAGTACGGCAAAGAACACTTCTCATACTCAGTGTTTGATATAACTAGTGCATACAAGTCCCAATTCTTTTTGAAGCAACTGGCAGTCAAAAATTAAAGGTCTATACCCACGGACACGGGTGACCTGCCTGAGGACAAACAGGACACTGTGGACTAGTTGCTAAATACTGTGCACCACAGGAGAAATCATTGTTAGAGGAGCAAAAGTATAGAGTAGAAGAGGAAAGGGGAAGCTCATCATGTCCTGCTAGGTTGTCTATCTCTGCCATGGAGAACTACAGTCAGCAATGACTTTCCTCAGCTGTACTCAGCTAAAACTGCTGAGTACAGACAGTGATTTTATGGATGCACGTGCCATATCAAACATTATAAAGCAGATGGGTTTCCCTTAGGAGGCGAGGCCAGGCAGGGAAGTTGTATCCCTTTTGGATTGGTCCTGTTGTGAAGATTAAAGAGTTTCTTTGCAAGTTTTAGATTTGACTTTGTGTTACTTTGATGGTTGATTAGAGCTGATCAAGCACAACTGATTAGCTGATTATAGCACAACTGTCTCAAAAGCAGTAAAACATTGAAGGCCACATGAACCACTTCTTAATTCCAGCTAGTTGTATTTCCATCCTAATACATCACTCCCCAGGGAAGTGTTCATACTGATCATATCTTTTCATGAAGCCCCATTCACAATTAGACCACTCTGGATAGATATGCTCTCTTGTAATTTAAGTGCTTGTGTCCATCCAGCCCAGTCTCACAATATTTTGTGATATAGTCACGAAATGTAATCTATTGATTGGTGTTCATAGATACAAATTTCCCTTTTTTTAGTATCACTGAGGACGACTTTCTATATAATGTATTTTAATAGGAAGTATTTTTGGTGCCTTTGCCAAAGTTTTCTTTATGCCACAAGATTTTTATGTTCAAGCACAACATTTAAGCAGGAGATTTTATCCTTGTTTTTATTGCTTTATATTCAGTAGGCCACTCGCTATTATTACCATCATCAGTGGTTTCTTCCAGTCCAAATACAGTAAATATATTATCCTGGTTATCCTCATTAATCTGCGTTAATTAAATACACACATTTAATACGTTATAACCCTCACCCTTACCCTAACTGTATATTTTCTGCCTATTTCTTTGATAAAAATTGAGAAAAAAGATAACCTTTAGCATTTCTGTCAGCATTTCCCATGATCTTCTACCGCTGTTGCTATGGAGAGGGAGCCAGGTGATGGCAGTCGTGCTGAATGAAACGGGGAAATTCGTGTTCATGAACACGAATCAATAGATTAAAGTTTGTGAATATATCACGAAATGCCGTGAGACTGTGTTGGTCCATCAATGGAGTTTGAGGTTCAGCAAGCCCACGGTTGCTTACTACTGTGGCTACTATAATCAATACTGACCACTACCAGTACCACACATGGTAATGTGCCTGGGATTCATCATATTAACTAGAACTTAGAAAGTAGACTCAGGTGAGTGAAGGTCTGTTTAAACCCCCTAAATCTATTAGTAAAATCATTGTGCTGTGCAATAGTGAATTCTGTCACAACTAGATTTCTGATGACTCCATTTGCATTGCTTTTTTCAAGCTTTACTTTGGCTGCCACCATCTTAAGAATGGCTGCAAAGGCTAAATCAAAGCCTGTCAGCACTGCATACAAGCTAGCAGGCTACCCCAGAGACTTCTTTGGATGCTTCTGAGGTTAAAGCTGAACATGGTGGTCCAAATGCTCGGTCATTATTATCTGTGAAGCACATAGTATGATGTGTGGAAACATATATATATAATATCCAGGAACACATCACAGGGGCACCTTTCATGAATAGAAGTCTAGAGTTTAATCTGATAGGAATACAATGGGAGACAAGTTGCTTAGTGAAATTTAATAGACACAATATTGCAAACAAGGATAAAAAACAATACAAAGCGGTGAGATGCAAAGCATCTAATGGCATTCTATATACAGCACCATATACCATGCCACTGAAAAAGAAGAGTATGAGAGGAAAATATTCCAATGGATAGAGGACAGGTTTTTTCTGTAGCTCAAGTCGTGGTCACATGCTACCAGTTTAATAGCTCCATGTTGTGTACATGTGATTTGATTTGTATGAGCCAACAACAGCAATTGACAAATGGCCAAATATAGAATTTATTGCAATTAATAATCACTATTGCCTCACTATGCATCTTAATTAAAAAGATCCCATCATGTTTTAGACTACCCCTGACAGACAGGAGGACTGTGTGCCTTACTAAGGACCTAGCCCCTATATAAATTACAAGCAAATTGCCTAATCTACATGAATGTAAAAGGTAATAAGTGTAGCTACAAATAAATCGGCAAAGCTAGGTAGATAACTAATTATGTTTTTTATTTCTACTACATCCTAATAACTTTTGAATGTTAATGATGGTTATCCTCTGGCAACATATAGTTCCTTCTTAAATGAATTCCATGGTAATATTTATTCAATTTTGTGCATATAGTGTGGTGGTTTTTATAAGCTGTTACTGATACTCTATGCAACAGGTAAAAGAATAGATTCCACAGAGTGAAAAGCATTCCTGTACTCATTTAAGATATGCCTTTGTACTATTGTTGATATGACCTGGAAGATCGGAGCTCTCCTTTTACTCAGTCTTCGGATCAATGAGACAGATTCCAAAACAAACAGTCAGAGAAGGGCTTTTCTTCTTTTGAGAGGGCTCTATTCACATCAACCATCTTCACCGAAGCCCACCCTGCAGCCTTTTCAGGACCATCATTCCCAAGTACTTGAATTTAACAGGAGCGTTCAAAAAAAAAAAAGTTTTTCAAACGGCACTTTTAAAAGCTATTCATTGTCTAGAGTAGATAATGAGGACTTGATGATTGGGCTGTTTCTGTTGAAAGAGAGAAAACAAATACATGGAAGTTGGCATAATGGCTGACCTCACCTTGCTCTCTTTGTATTAAATGAATATTAGAAGTACACTTGAGTCTTATCAGCCTGGCAGCCTTGTATTTCCATCATGGGAGTGAATTAAATTTGATTGATTATATAAATGACCATTAAATAAAATCTATTAGAGAGTCGGATTTTTTATTTTGCATTTTTTTCAAGATAGGTGTGACAAAGGTTTCTCTATAGACATTTTTTCTGCATAATCTATATTCCATTCACTGTGCAGGCGAATGCTTAACAACTGTCTAGATAACTGTAGGAAAAAGATATTCCAGTTGCTAACATGACACAATTTCTTTTAATTTACTGTCATATATTATTTGATATGCCAGTGTCAAAAATACTTTGCTGTATGTGCTGGTGTAAATGGTACCACCACAACACGATATTTTACACCAAATTAAATTTTCACAGATTCTGAAAGCTCAAAGCATGCTTGTAGAGCTGTATTCTAGTAGTTGCCCATACCAAATGATTGACCCACTGCTGTGTTATATGTCATGTAATTATATCGAGTAGGACAGTGAATTTCTCATGCCATATATAATTGTGGAAAATAAGGGCAGGCGAACTGCTGCATGAGAAAAATGTCAGTTGAACTGCTCTGACAAAAAGACAGAAAAAGCGGATTTTGATCAGATTACACTGCCCCCTTGTGATCAAACCTGTATGCAGCAGGGTCACAAATGAAAAAGTTATTATTTGTTGTATTTCTTTCTTTCTTTTTCTTCCTCATTACAATAAAAATATTCGAACGTTTTAATAAGAAGACTAATCTTTTTATGATAAAAAAAATCAAATAAATTCATTTATTTGGCAATATGACAAATGAATGATTAGATTTTTAAAAGTCTTATTTGCACTTGAAAACAGTATGTGACCAGAACCGGGGTCAAGGTGAGAAAATATCAATCTGAAAAAGTAAAAAAAAAAAATAACTTTGATATTCAATATTATATGAGCAGCAATGTAGCAGGCTTTTAATAAAATACTCAATAGAAATCTTTGTTAATTCTGTCTCTAATCGTGTCTTTGGGAGAAATTTAGTCATAACTCATGCGTAAAGGTGTTATAAGAGGCTAATTATCTTTGGTCAGTGGTGTACTAGATGGTGTAGCTCATTTAAACCTCTGTGGCCTTTTATGTGTCCCTCGAGCTTTTATTTAAGCTTTGGCCAGCAGTCCAAGGGCAGCAAGGGTCAGTAGCCAGTCAATTGGAGGCCTCCAGGGACACTGAGATTCCAGCAGTCTTGCTAGAGGCTGTGTGTCAGGCAGTGTTTATAGATCTTAGCGTGGACTAAATGTCCTCATAAGGATAGAAATATCTGACAGTTTTGGCCTAGAGGGGATGTTTAGCTGATCCCCATGAGAAAAGGTTTCTACAATTATATACATAAAACAAAATGAGTGAAAAAGTTTGTTTTTTGATCATCAGATTTAGGATTAAGATAGTATTAATTAACTGCAATAATCACCAGTGGAAAAGCCTCGCAAGAATAACAAGACAAAACGTGTGTATGTGTGCACGTGAGTGTGTGTGAGCACCAAGTAGAAGAAGCTAACAGGCCTATCTTGCACCGAAAATATATGACTTCTCACAAAATCAGATTGCACAAGGCTAAAAATGACAGAAATGATTTCTTGCTTCTCGTAAAAAAGAGGAATTTTATTGTTACTAAAAGATACATCTGCGCAAGCAGAATCTGAAAATTGAGCCATTTCTCGATTGGTGTCAATGTGTTCTGTTTAAAAATGTCCGTTAGAGGGAAAGTCAAGCTGAAAAATAGCCCCTGATTTCGTTTTTTTTTTTGGGTCTTAGCTATTATTTGTAAAAGGGAAATGCCCATTAGCTATGAAAAGCCAGCATCGTTTATCTCACAATATGCGGCTGTAAATTGTGGCATTATCTGAGGAGAACAGAGCTGGGATATTAGAATTAGAAAGAACCTAAGATGTATTCGCGACGCATACATTACTGCCACAATGTGTGTCTAAGAAGAAGAAATAAACCCTTAGTCATTGCTGCTTGAAAGAACGGCCTCAGCTTTGAGATTTACTTCCGCATTCATTGACATGGCTCTGCCGTGCCTGGCTGTTTGCTGCGGCGCTCTTGTTGCTGCTGGAGACCGCGTGCGCTGCGTGTGTGTCTCGTAGCATCCCGGCATGCTGCAGGAGCTGCGGCCCCATAAGTCAGAGGCGAAGGTGAAAGGCGGGATGTGGCCTCTGCATGCCGTCCTGAGAAAGAATAATAATAATAAAAAAGAGAAATGGAGGAAAATAAAGAGTTTTGTGTTAGCATTTCTCTCTGCGAGGGGCTCTGTCTCTGTGTAAAGTAAAGAAAAGATGCTTTTCTGTAGGGCACGGGATGTGCGTGCTTTAAGCAGGGGCCCTCCTCCTCCTCATTTCACTAAAGCGAGCCCATTTAGCAAACGCCGTGCCCATGTTACCTAGCAACAGTTTAATTAAAATGGCATCAGCGACCTGGGAGCCTTTTCTGCGAAAAGCAGCTTCTCGATTTGGACCTTATTCCCCCTTTTCTTTCAAATCGTATGCAAACAGCATATTTATATTTACACCTTTTTACCCTCTGATTTGGCACAAATTTATATTCTCGGTTTATGCAAATTAATTAAAAATACCTACGGAAGCTTCATGTGCTACAAAAAAATAAATTGTGAATTGAACAAACAATAAATTCCACCTAGATTCATGTTGAACAAATACTAATCTTTTTCTCTTTCGGTTTTCGCAATAACAAAGTAATTGCAGATAAATCATCAGAAGACCAGCCAGTGATTGCACAGATTTTATCTAAAAGAAAATAAATAAAAAGGTTACAGGATATTACATTTATTACAATGGATCTTGCCCACACTAATAATATTCTTAAGAAATATGGTTAAGTTAAAAGCAGATTTTAAGAAATATGGAAAGTTATAGATAGATAGATAGATAGATAGATAGATAGATAGATAGATAGATAGATAGATAGATAGATAGATAGATAGATAGATAGATAGATAGATAGATAGATAGATAGATAGATGGCATATTATCAATATTTATATCCACATCAGTATATTTATATTCACTCACAAAGAAAAAAAAAAGAAAAAGCTTTTAAATGTGGAGCAGTAACGCAGGATAAAACATGTTTAACATGGCAAAATAAGAAAACGCATTTTATAATTGCAAGGTCTCCAACCTTGAAAGTTACTCAGAGAGTGTCACTTTCACCAAATTGATGTGAGAATACACACTGCCATCGGCTGCTCCTTGTCCTAAAAAGGTGATGAAGGAGAATTTTAGATCAGGCCGTAGGAATGATGGAACCTAATTTTAACTATTTCTCCAGAGACCTCTTCTTTTCGGTGCCGTAAATGACTCTGTACTTTCTATTTGCATTTTGTCAACCTGAAGTTTTCTAAAACATGCAAGCCAGATATTTTCTATATAACTGATTTTTTTTAATCGGGTTTATTTATCAAACCTAAGACATTTGTTAATTCACACGTGATGAGGTGCGAACTGTGTTGCTTAAACTAATCTATGCATGTGAATCATTAATTCTTGATATCCTTCATTCAGACATAGTAATTTAAGCATTTAAATTGACTTATGATCAGATACCTTTTTACTTTTTTGATCCTGTAATGAACATTGTCAAATTATAGTCTGTTAATAAAATATTTACTGAATTGCTCTCAAAGACTTCAGGCTATAATAAATATCCCGTGACTGATAAACACCAGTAATATCTCATTTGAAGTTTTTAATTTTATGTTAACAATTATGGAGGTGCTGGGTGGGAAAGTACGCTCATGAATGTAGGTATCAGGTCTGAACTGTTTCTCCAGACACACATCTTCACTCTCACTCTCACACTCACAATGCTCACAATGATCACGGTACGTCCTTCATACCGATGGCAGACAATAGGTAGCGCCTAAGGCCATATGCCGGGCCTCTTGATGCAGGTTCGTCTGCATGGCCATGTGTGGGAAAAGAGGGTCTTTCGTCTGGGCCAGACGTAAAAGGTCAAAAGGGTGTACTAAAACCAGACTCTGAGGTGGTGTTGATTAACCATTTAGAAAAATTATTATTTATAGAACAGGGAGGAAACTCTGATGAACATAAGAAAATAGAGTGAATTTATGATTTGTGTCTAATAATTAGCAAGCCTGTCTGAGAATGGAGAGCATGCACCAAGAATTTCTTTACAGGTGACTAAAATTTTATTTTTAATGAGAAAATCTTAAATAATATCAATAATAATAATAATAATAATAATCATCATCATCATAATAATAATAAATCAAAGCTTATTTATTATTATTATTATTATTATTATTATTATTATTATTATTATTATTATGGCAACCGAAATGATATTTAGTTATTTTAAAACCGACAATTTAATATGGATAAAAAGTATTTAAATGTATATGAATATTATATATATATTAAATATGGATAATCGGTATTATAAACTGGAATTTAAATGGCACCACAAAAAAAGACAACAGCTTTATGCTGTTAGAAAATAATGCTATCAGGTGAAGAAATCAAGATATACATTAAACTAGATTTTTATATTCAGGACAGGCTTTCTTCACCATCCTTCCCCCACACCACTAAACCCACCATTTCTCCCATGATTACTATGCATATACCCCTCTCACCATAGCATGCATTAATTAGCGTGCAGATAACTAGAGGTCCCTCACATTCACAGCCTGAGACTCTTTCATTAACATGACAGTGGCCATACACTTACGTGCTCCTCCGTGCTTCCATTCTGGGGGCCACTGATTTAAAAGCGGGCCCCTTAGACACAAATCCTCAAGTCATTTTTTTTCATTCTCATCCTCATTTGGCTTTGCTCTCATTACCTGTTTGTTATCTGTTCATCAAACTCTATTCCAGCTAGTTCCAACTACATAATAACATTTTATTAACACATACTTAATCTTATGTGAACCTCACATATGGATTCTCATTGCAACATGCTTGACTGAATATGAATACAATAACGACAACAAAAACAGGGTTAGTGTTAGACTTTATGCCACATTTTACATTTCAGTTTTAAAATGACCTTCCTTGTTCTAATCCTCTCGCTTTAATAGCTTTAGATGTTCCTCAAATAGACCAGCTCCCTGGTTCTTGCACCCTCCCCGTCTCTTTCTGGAGCGATCCTGACTTCAGTACCTGATTGGGAGCCAGCTATACTAGCTCAGCTCGACGGGGCCTTGCTCTAATTTCAAGGTAAAACATCTCATTAGCCCTGGCCCTTGAAAGACGCCCGGACCATCTCATATTCAGTTACGCATTCACTTTGAATAAAGCGTGAGAGGCAGAGAGAAAGGGAGGACCAGGCGAGAGTGGTTCTTTTTTCTACCTGAGAGGAAAGGAGCGAGAAGGCCTGCTGAGGCCTCGGTAATTTCAGCATGGCTCGAGGATAAAAAAGCTTTCCAAACAGAAAAAGGCAGAGACCTCTCAGGTTTGAGTTCAGTTAGTGCAGCTGTGAAATGGTTACTGTTGTATGAATAGCATTGTATTGTTAATGTCTACGTAGTCCTTTCTGTAGTTAATTAATATCAGGAGGCTAATAAAAGTGCTAATAGGTTACACTGATAAAAAACTATTGCTGGTATTGTTACACAGAAGAATTATTGTAGCTTATCTACAGTCTATTTAATGTGTTTTTCTACACTTTAATACAAGTGTATTGGTACTACAAAATTATATACATTTTTGACAAACTCTGATTTTATATTTTGTGATTTTTGTTTTATTTATTGTTGTTAATTTATTTGGGGATGAATAAAATCTGAATAATCTGTAGAGTGATTGCATTTCTTAGAAATCCATATGGTGGACCTCAATTCAGTCGACAAAGGTTCAGTTCTTCAGTAGTTAATATTGCTGTTGTATATATATATATATATATATATATATATATATATATATATATATATATATATATATATATATATATATATATAATTTATTTATTTATTTATTTTTTGCAGTTAATATATATATATATATATATACATACAGTGTATATATATGTCAATTACAAAAATTAATTTGGTAATATTGGTAAATAAGTGGTATTTAATCTTTTGGAACATTTGACATGCTTGAAGGAGATAATAACAAGCAAACACGATTATTTTATATCATACAGTATATACTAGAAAAAGATATAAGCATTTATACGTAAATACCTAACATTAACTGATGTATTAATTTTAATGCATTGCCATCAGTACTGATGCAATGACATTCATTTGATTGAACTGCTATAAATTATGTTTTTGCTCATTTTTTTTTCCACAAATAATACACACTGCAGTCTATTAGAAATATAATACTTAATTTTACGCTTTAAAAACATTTTCTTAACTAATACTGTATACAACATTGTCAAAAAATAACACTTGCTATTCACACCCATTCCTAATTTTATAGATTTTAGTGCAGGCATGCTGGGATTGGACTCTCGTCCTCCCTGTAACGTTATACATTAAGGGTAAAGTTCTTTGCTTAAACTTGCCTTGCTATGGTTGTTTACTGCTGCATCTAATGATCTGTCTCTTAGAGAGAGCTGAGAGAAAGGAGCCTCTTTTAATGAGGACTCACTCAGAGGAAAGGCCAGCAAGGGTTGACAGGGCTAGGGCGGCTACATGGCAAAGCTGATTCAAAGCACTATATAGGCTATTAAAGCTTTTCTACATGTGCCGAGTCATTTATTAACTCTGATTACTGTGTAAATGAATAGCAAGGGAGGAAGATTTTACATTTTTGACTCTGAAACGTACCAGCTATGACTTACCAACCCAGATAATACAGGATTTGATTGGATAATGTCATGATGAGGCCTCCTACTGACAAATCAATGGTATATCAGTGAACACTAATTGGGTATTTGTAATATTACATCTATATAAGGAATATGAGAAAAGAGAACAGCTATTATAACCATTCATACACAAGGATGACGAGAGAGAACACAGACCTAAAATGTTGTTGTTGCTTAGAACTACAATGATAAAGACATTTTTTGTTGGCATAGAGACATCATTTTATATCCAGGTTAAGATATCAGGATGCATTGATAGAAAATTATCTCTAACTTTAACACCAACTGTTGTAATATGCAGAAAATAGTCTTCAATTAACATAATTATTAATAAATAAAATAATATATAAGCTGGATTGATATTGACATTTATTATTACTTATTAGGATTAATATTACTAAATATATGTCTTCCAGTTACAAATCAGTTTCAGTTAGACCTTAAACTTGTAGACTCCAAAGCCTCAGTGCTCACTGAAATGAGGAAGGAAAGTTCAAACATGTGAGGTGTCCTGGGATAAGGCAAATCAAAAGCAGGAATAGATGGAATGCTGAAATTCAGAGGCAACCCTTGCCTTGAGGGCACACCACAGGAGTTAAAGCGTTCTGCCCAGCCTCGGGCTGCAGCAGAATGGAGCAAAAGGTGTATGGAGGATTTGCAAATTGCACCATAACCTTCGGCTGCCTCAGAAACTTCACTGTGGTGTTTTGAGTCTCGCAAACACAGCTCAGAATGGAGCCAATGTGGATGATGGGTAGTGGTAGTATCACATGTAGAGAACATCTGAAATAACATTATTACATAATTTTCATAGCAAGCAACAAGGAGACACTAATTATGAAAGTACAGCAGTTTGTACTGAAAAACTGCAATTTTTTTTTTACACCTTTAATGATTAAAAAAAAGTAATAAACATTGGTCTACACAGCACTACACTACACCACACTGCACTACACCACACTTCCCCCCAGTTGCTTTCACAAATACACACATTCAAACTCACACGAACACATAAATACTGCGGCCCCCCACCAGGCGCCTGAAGAGATGAAAGCCAGTGCAGCTGCACCTAGCCTGGTGTGGCGCAGTGGCTCTCAGGAGGAGCTCTCAGCATGACACAAAGCATTGGCGCAATGCACACACACCCACACACACATAAACCCTTGCACACCCATGCATACAAACACAAATCATATACAGTAATTATGCATATCTAAAAGACAGAAACACCACTGTATGTGTTTAAATCTCACCAGTCCGGCAATCGTGAGAGATGGGCACTATGTAAAGCTACATTGCAATGTATGTTACTTATTTAAAGCTAATTTAAGTTGTCAATCTTACAGTTTGTAAGTCTTTATTCCTGGTGGCATGAGAGAGAGAGAGAGAAAGAAAGAGAGAGAGAGAGAGAGAGAGAGAGAGAGAGAGCTAACACAGAATATGTATTTATTACAGTGTAATAAAGCGATTTTACTAGAATTTCATATATATCAGAAAAAGTCTGGTGAAAAATGTAATTTACAATCTTCTCATGCTCGTAATATAGTTGATAAGCAAAGGCGGGGTTTTGTAATCCTACTGTCATCTTAGCCAATTATGTTTGAGAGTAACGAGAAAATTCTGTCATTTTTAACTGCAAAATTATCCCATAACACATTTCTTCCTCTTCTTCATCGAGGTGACCAGCAGCTTTATGCTAACAACCTCCTCTAAAATGTCAATGAATATAGCGTGACTACTTCAGTGCCAATCTCCAGAATAACAGAGTCTCAATTAGCTTTAGACCCAGAATTATTTCCCCCTCATCCACACTGGGCCAATCACAGCATAAGCTTTGTTTGAAGAACTCTGGGATGCCCTTCAGTACTTTGGCCCCATTCATCTTGCTAAATAATCCCTTTAAGAATTTAACTGGCGGGGCAAACTGTGCGAAGCGTGCCAGTAATTGTGTGTGGAACCTTGGACGTCTGCATGAATATTTACCCTGTCATCATGACTAGAGGACACAGATAAATCCCGGCGAGAGACAACGGAGGTGAAAGGAAGAGAAGATGTGAACATGGCTGACAACGAAGCAATAAGATGCTCCTACTGAACAGCAATCTTATTGCAGTCAATATTTATTTATTAGACATGTGTAGTTAATCCTTTATATGCAAAATGCACAATTGTTGATATTATAGACCCAGCAATGATAATCACGTCACGGTATTTCATTATTTTAGCTTTTTTTCAAATAAATTTCTTTAGTATTTATTTTTCAAATACAATGTATGCTGGTAATGAATATTGGGAAATGTACAGTTACCTCTGATCTATGTGATGTATATGTAATTACTCAGACATTTGAGTAAACTGCATTAAATGAAAGTAAATCTTTGCTTTGTTCATCTTTATCAATCAACATTTGAAAAATATTGCATTATCTGTCAGACTTTACTGCACAGTCTTCTTTTTAGGAGATATTATGTGAGCTGTTTGTTATAACGGGCAGTAATGCACAATTTTCATTCTTTGCCTAATAGATATATATTTTTGGAATCCTCAAATACTCATTCTCAGCACAATATGTGTCTCAGTGCCTTCGTGCTAGTGGCTCCTTGGGAAATGGGAATAATACTGTCATCCTGTAATGACATCACTGCTGCAGTGACCTCTTCTCATGGCCAAGGTATCATCAGATCTATTCTTATTTTTTCTATATGCCCAGGGTCTGTCTGTCACTGTCATATTCAGTAAAACAAAAATACACATATATTTTAGGGCTGGTTTATACTTAAAGTATATTTGTAAATTTGCATCACAATGCAGAGAGGAGGTTTATAGGTAAGTGTGCATGCACTGGCATACTGAAAGACTCAGGTGCAGTCCCTCCAAAAAAACCCTAATATTATGTAATGTGTATCTATGGTGCTGTGTGTCAGCGAAATGTCTATTGGTCAGGATAGAGATATAACCAGAAATACAAATTGCATGAATTAGTATAAACAGATATACGAGTTGCAAGATAATACATTTAAAGATGTGAATCAATTTTTTTTAGTTTGTCAGAAAGCTTTACAAGGCATCTGGTTGAGACTGGAAGTGTGCATTAGGATGGGGATCTGTTGCGATGGAATATAAAAGTTGCATGTTTTTTTATTCATGCAATATTGAGCAAGTTTTTAGATATGATCATAGATCGATTATTAACGTGCATGATGTAGCTGAGCCTGAGGAATTGTTAGTGCCAGAATTCACACAACATGCTGTCAGTGCTAACATTTCTACTTCTGGGATTTCCAGGCCAAAGTGGTAGGGTTTATGTTTAATTAATAACAAAGTATGAACTAAATTTTAACACTACTGCATCTAATAATTACTATAAGATGGGACAGTGCATTTATCTACTATTATAAAAGTATAATTTGTGAGAAATATATATAAAACATATTGTAAGAGAAGCTGGAAAAAACTGATTTATAACACTATCATCAATTGCATTCTTATGGTGGTGTTAGGCTGTAATGAAGTAGATTATATATATATATATATATATATATATATATATATATATATATATATATATATATATAATAGCTATGATCAAACTTTTATTGAAACAGCTAGAAATGAACAGCACAAGCAAGTATATATCATATTGGCATCACACAGTATTATACATTATTATATAATAGATTTATTTGCAGAAAACTACAAGCACGATATTTTGGCGTATGCAAATATAAAGTGCAAGGCTGGTTAAAGCCGTATTCGTAATATCCAAATTAATCAACCTGCAGGATTGTGTACTGTATTTTCCTTTTATTCTCTAATTGATTCCCAATAAAGACTCAATGTAGATGATGTAAACCAAAGCAACTCCGCTTTTTTTATATACATTGAGGCACATAGTTTGCTTGATACTGATTAATACAGACAAGTGAAAACAGACAATAGACTTGACTTATTTAATCATCCAATGTTAATATTTTCCCCGAAGCATCGCAATTTAATTTATTTATTATTATTTATTTTTATTTTACAGGGATCAACTGCATTTTTCTTTGTTTTTTGCTCTGAGAATTTGTTTTTTTGCTTGTGGTTTTCTATAAATACTCGTTTGGTGTATGTGGCACTGCCCCCTAGTGTATACAATGTTAGACATCGATGTGAGAGTCGGTGCACATCACTGTGACAGGCCTGCAAATACATGGCAGTAGCAGAATAAATCAGGGCTAAGTCCTCCCCTGGTCTCAGCCCCTTTAGGCCTTTAGGAAGGCAGCAATCCGGAAAATGACCTGGTCAACTCAGCCACTCCCAGTTCTGCCTGGAGCTATTCTGGGATTTAAAGCTGATTAATACTTCTGTAAGTAACTTGTTCTCAGAGAAGTTCTCAGAGGAGGCAACATAAACATCTCCATAATCTTAGCAACGCATTTTGCATATTTAAACAAAAACTACAAGATCTAACACAATGTAATACAAGGCTTTTCACATACTTGTGATATGCTTTCCATAGCAAACACAGTGTGATGGGTATTGAAAAAGGGACATTATTATCTCTTTAATTCACACCTGAATCAGTGTTCAACTAACACACAATCTTTGACAATTAGACTATGATTAATTAGACATCCCTACACCACTACTAATTCTGTTCACCCCACATATGCTCTCACTATAAATGGCTCTTCTGTGCCTAAATGTAAAATATCCTCTGATATCTGAGCAACAAGAAAAGGACAGACTAGAACTGTTGAGCAAAATCAAATTTCCCCAATGCTTCATACTATGTATCATCACTATATGATTCATTCAAATACCACTTAATATCATCCCTACTCAAAATTGACCTGTATTGAACTCTTATTCACCAGTGTCTACCATTTTCCTTTTCAGTTTATAAAAACTGCAAATAATCTTTCATTATTTCATTTGGATCACAATGGGAATTTCGGTATTCTTGCTCATTTTTTGTACATTGTATATATATACTGTGTGGCATTGCCACCCCCATCCCCCCACTCCCACCATAACATGCGAGTATGCAAAAGACGCCCATTGCCTGCAGATGTTTGTGAGTTCGTCAACACATAATTTGTCCGTTAGCTGTCAAACTAGTCTTCCTTGGCAAAAGACTCTGTCATTGGGACAATAGAGCAGGGGACTGTGGGAAAAAACAAACCAGACGACTGCTTGTCATTAAAACAAGGCAGGTCAGTGACCTTTCAGTGCTTCCCCATGGGACTACTTTATGTCAGCACAGGACGGCCAAACATAACGAGCCCTTAGTTAAACACATTCATATTCCTTTATAGAATAATGTTGTTAGGTGTTAGTCCTTAAATCCACATTGGTTATGGAACTTCCACCTGGCCTGATGAGTTTCATGTCGAATGGGTTGTAGTTTATTAGAAAGAGCTTACTAAAATGGTCAAACGTTTTACAAAGAATGCCATTGATTTCTTTAATGAAGCAGCCTTGGGTTTGAGCTTACAATAATTAAATAAATAAATAAATAAATAAATAAATAAATAAATAAATAAGGCAGGGGGGGTATAAAGATATGTAGGATTCACTGTAGTTTTGGTTGATAATTGCTGGCAAATAAGTTGTAACACACACACACACACACACACACACACACACACACATATATATTTTTTCCCCATCCCATATATATATATATATATATATATATATATATATATATATATATATCAGTATATAAACTACAGTGAATCCTACATATCTTATTGATTATTAAATCTCCTTGAACAAGCCTGATCACTTAACCTTTGACCTATTCTATGTCCAACACACACTCTGGTCTACCATCCTCCATATGGACTGTTATTGTTAGGATCTGTGTGTTTTTGAAAGGACACTGAATTCCCAACAGTCATGACATGCTTGACCAGTCTATTATCAGCCAGTTTAATGGTGACCACTTTGACCTGACCTTTGACACTGGCTCTTGCAGTGCCATGGACTGCCTTGTTAGGCACTTTAGAAAAAAGTTGCAGCATAATGATAATAATAATAAAAGCATTTAAAAAAGTTATTATAAGTAAACTAATAGCTGTATTTTAATGCAGGCAGAGCCATACTAAGTTTGATAAGCTGTGATTAAAAGATTATATTGTGAAGACTTGCACTGAGGCAATATATTTGACAGCAAGCTGACAAATGAAATATTGCTGTTTGTCATTTCCTTAAAATGAAATCCTTGCCAAATTCCGAAAGACTGGCACGTCATATAAAAAATGCATATTCGCCTCACTGAACTTCTTACTTCTAATAATTTATTAAAGTAAAAAAAAAAAAGACTCCTCCACATTGTCACTCAAGACTTTATGACATATGATCAATAAGAATCCTATTTCTTAATGCCTGTGTTTTTAAGCACATGGACAACATTTATGCTGGCTGTAATCCATATCAAAGCATGAGTAGTGGTGGTCATGCTTGTGTCCAGATTGAACACGTTAGTTCAAACTACTTGGCATGACCCTATCTAACCCCTTGTGGACCCGAAATGCATTTGGTCATGGGGGAGTTGCATCCGAGTCAAAACCCTTGTGACCCTGAAACTCCAACATTTTCCCAAAGGACTCAATTAGACTGAATAGATATAAAGAGGACTTTGTGAACATTGAGTCCTCAGGAATGTTGATGGAAATTGACTGAAAAAGCAATTTCATTTCCAAACATGGTTCCAGTGAATTAGCACGTTAGACATTGTTATAGAGTTGGAAGTCATTTAGAATAAAACAAATACTTAGGAATTTTGGATGAAAGGAAAAATGTGGTTTTGCAAGATATGAAAAATTCAAATAGACAGAAATACTAGAATTCAACTGGTTTGAAACTAACTCTGAAATTTAGTTTGTAAATAGTTAATGTACTAGTGGGAGAAAAATATAATTTCATGTCTGTAATACTTGGTCATGCTACCCAGTCGATGACAGTAAGCAGCATTAGTAAATACGCCAGACTTTTGACCTGAGCATGGCTTCTAAACCTCCTGTCTGAATGGGCTGAGCTGCAGGAGAAGCTGGAGCTGGCGCCTGGGCCCCAGAATCTCCTCACAACTCTCTTTCACTTTATTCTCTCTTTATCCCTTGCTCCCCCTATGCACCCTCCTTTCCTTCTCACTCTCCCCGGAGTGGGCAGGTAAGAGCTGTGGTCGACTCGCCGCTCACACTCCGGGACAGCAGATTAGAACACGTCCACCCGCCGACCCCTTTCATCCTTCGCCAGAGTGCCGGCTGGATAGAAGGATCTGTTCTTATTTTTATTCGTCTCACCCTACCCTTTTTTTTTTCACTTCAACATGAAGGGGGTGGCTTGGGTTTGGGAATGGAAGGAAGTTGGGTGGAGAGGGTGGGGGCAAAACCAAAAACCAAGAGGCATGAAAAGAAGGGGGGTTTGAGTGGGCATGGTTCAAATAGAAGGTGGAGAAAAAAGGAGAATGCACGTTGTCCTTTTCAAATGGATGGGAAATGATTAGGGAGGGGGGATTTGCTTGACAATTATACGGTGCAGGCTAATCAATTCAGCACATTCACGGCATGGAGTGGACTGATCCGCCTGAACAAAGGGCCGGCCGGCGGGGGAGGTACCTGAGAAATGGGCCGGCCCGGTGTAAGTGGCATGGGCCGACACCTACCCCCCTCTGAAACAGCACGGGAGCATATGGCCAGGCTATGAACTTATTAGCCAGAGGATTAAGACGAAAGCCAGGAGCCACAGGGCCACACAGTGGCCCCTTAAAGACCTGTGCACTGAGGTGCGCTTCTACTCATCTATAATGACATGATGCTTTCATTAAAACAGATTCTTTTAGAGAAAAAGGGCATGGTATAAAAAGGCTGGATGGCATCCACAGTGCAGTCTGCTCACAATACAATTTTTTACCGTTATTACTGTAATAATTGTAGATATTGTAGAAATTTAAAAACACAAAATTCTTAGATTAATAGTTAATATTTACACGAATGACTATATGTTTGTCATTTAACCCAAAATAAGGTTTAAAAATGTGGGTGTGATTATTGAATGCAGAAATGGACCAAAAGATAAGAATAATGAACAAAGTGTTATCATTTTATCAAAAATATGATGTATTTATCAATTTTAAAATAAAGTGTCTATTAAAAATAAGGAACAATAGTTACAGTTATGAGTAAAATAACCGTGCATTATTTCAACTGAGAAACCAAAATGAATTAGAGGTTAATTAACAATGAATTAAATCAGTTCGCTTAGGAGCTGACTTGCTTTAGAACTCTATTGTACATGAAACATGTTTTTCACGTCTCTTGATAACCACCGCACATTTGCCTCATATAGACTGAAGCGTAATTGTACGTTTCTCGTTAGCAAAGACGACATGGTCGTATTGTTCTTGTGCAGCTGAAAGGTGCCTTGGAGTGCACAGTGGGTATATTCATGAGAATATCTCACACAGATGGAGACACTTCTCCATACTTTGATCTGATGGAGAGATTGACAGGTGATTGTGCCGCACTTTTATCCCTGACAGCAAGGCTCCCTGACCTCTGCAACCTCCCCTCTCACCTAGCGGCAGTCGTCAGCCTCCTCCTGATGTGCGGTTATGGGTTGAGGACGCCTTCTCTGGAGCCACATAAAGCTCAGGCTGATTCCTCTTGGCACTAAGAGAAGGTTAGAAAGGTCATCCTCTCAAAATGAAAGGGGTTTTTTTTATAATCCCTTCTACATACTTCCAAAGCCAAGCACCTAAAGATGGGACTAGATTTCCTCCTATTGATTAATACCAGATTAAGAAGCAAGTGTTTGGCTTAGTTTACTTCCACACAGAGGACAGGAAAGGTTAGATGAAGTGTCCTTCTCCAACTTGTCCACATTAGGTATATCAGCACTAGTTACACCTTTTTACAATCAGAGTTCTCATTTAAATTGCATTCCTCTTCTTCTTCTTCTTCTTCTTCTTCTTCTTCTTCTTCTTCTTCTTCTTCTTCTTCTATATCTTATATTTCTATTTTTTCCAGGCTTCTGTGCTCTCCTTTTTAAAACCAATATTGGCCTGTTTTGTTAACATCAACGTTTCTTTGTCATTCACCTGTATCCCTACCCCCTTCTCCTTTCTTTCTTTACACTGCGAGTCGACCAATCTGAGCATTCATTAAGGCTGAGCAGAGAGGTTAGTCGTTAATGAGAGAGGTTTCAAACAGGTTTCAAATGGTATGTTCGCTCTCGTGTCTGTCACATGACGCCGAGGTTACCTACTTCAGAGGGCTCTGTTTTTACTGACGTCTCGCTAAACATCAAGGAGAATTGTTGAGCACGCCTCCCACACTTGCTACAGTAAAGACAAGGCAATGCTTTCGCGACACAAAAATAGACAGGCTTGGCAACTCAAATTGAGGCAGAGGGCCTCCTTATGGTCAACCTTGTCATTCTTTATAAATATTAGCTCCCATGTTAAATCAGTGGTGATGCTCTTATAGAAATTGGTTATTTCTTACTCTGCCTCCCTGTGTTCCTGTTGTAGGATGCCAAAATCTCATTCTGATAGAAGAGCAACAACAAAAGCTAGAGGATCCTGTGTGTTTGAACCATGCTATGTTCATGAAAAAACTGCATAGAATGTGTCAAGCATAAATATAAATGCAGTTTATAGATATGCATTGTCTGTAGGCTTCAGATATCATATATATGCTTGTGCCCACACTGTTCTGTACAAATCAATTGTAAAACGTTTGGCTCGGGGTCTGCAAATTTATTATGCTTAACGACCATGGGGAATGTTACCCTGGCTGACAGCCATTTTCTCCTCGACATCAGTCGCTTCAGATTCAGTAAAATAATCTTAAGCAAATTTAGATATCCATATTCAGCTTCATGCAATATTCGATCTGTGATTATGTGTGTCCAGAGGGCCAGGCAGATTTAGCATGGAGCATATCTAAATACATATGGACATGGAATCTGAGAAATATAGTGACACACTCATGCTTTCAAACAATTTGGGAATAAACAAGCATACTAATAGCTTTCTTACTACACCTATGTTAGAGTAAATGTGAAAGGTGGCCTTGAGATGACCTTATGATGGTTGTATGATGGTTTTGTGTGTGTGTGTGTGTGTGTGTGTGTGTGTGTGTGTGTGTGTGTGTGTGTGTGTGTTGTATCTATATAAGTTTCTATAACTGTGGAAATAATCTATATATAGATTAAATGTTATATAATTTTAATATTCAATTTACAACTTCATAAATTCTGCTAAATCAAATTAATGAACAAATGATAAACAACGTGTAAATGCTCACACATATGATGTTAATTATATTTGTTGGGGTAATTGTAGCAAATTGCCTTTGCTATTTGTTCCTTTGAAAAAGAAATGTGTTTCACATTGTGCATTGTGCTGACTTGCTGAAACCAAATGGGGAACATAAAAAAATTTTTAGCTTTTCCATTTAAAACTATAATTTGATCATTAGAACTGCAAGAGATTTTTATCCATTCATGGTAAAAATTGCTTTGCACTTTAAAACACACTTTATTTTAAACACAGCAGGATTTCTTTCTACATATATTTGTGTGCTTTGAAAAAAAACCCATCATATAGATTGTGATTTACAAAACAGTTTATGTGTGAACTGATGGTAGTTTCAAAGACAGAGAGAACGAGTGCACTAGTCAAAGCATCACAGCATAATTGTCAGGAAAAACGGCTGCAGAACCCGGGTGACGAGAAGAGAACAGAAATCACAGGCGCATATGGCAGACATAATGAAGTCTCGTCAAATGACAGGACGATAGTTGTACAGTGTAAGGCTCTGTACTGTATCTGATCTCAGGTTCCCTGAAAATGTAGTGGGTGAAGAAATATGGAAAAAATTCATTTAAATGATAAAAAATGTCCTTAAAATGTATTGATGCTCAACAAGCAATAATGGAACAAGTAATTATTACGCTACACAAATGACAAATTCCCACCAACTCCATCTAGAAACTTTGATACTTGCATGATAAAAAAAAATATTATTTAGATTTTTCTCATTAGAATATATATATTCCTTGATTTCTTCCATTAACCTGCTGTTTTTTTGGGCACATGACTGACCTGAGGAAGTATTGCAGATTTAAATGATCAAGGGGAAAAAAAAATCTTTCCACTTTTCATTGTACTCACCGATTATTCAAGGAAGATTAAATGTTACATTTGCCCTGAATAATTTATGCATTATGCAGAGTTGTTGTATCCATCTTTCAAACTGAGTCAGATAGGAAGTGGAGTCTGAATAAAAATCCTGAATTAATTGCTACTAATCTTTTTTATTAACAGGTGTAAAAAAAAATGCTTTTTTTTCTCCCTTCCCTATAAGTCTCCTCCATTCACACATACCTCCTACACACACACACACACACACACACACACACACACACACACACACACACACACGCAAACCTTAAAGCTTCATCTATAGTTGAAGTCTGAATCTATGAAAGATTTTCCATGTTAAGGAGGTGTCATGGTGCTTTTATTTCTTTTTTTTCACTGTTGGGGTGGTAATCAGTCGAGATGTTCAGAGAGGTGCGACGGGCCTTTGTTTGGAAATCAAAGGCCTCACGTTTCTTTACTTTCACCTGCTGAGACCAATTTGGTCTGTTTCAGCAAGAAAGAAAGAGAAGAAAGACCACCAGCTTCAAAATGTATATCCCAAACAGTAGTGTTTGATTTAAGGTACTAAAATTCGAACTAACCGCTAAAGAGAAATCCTGGTTCATATACAGAAATCACAAATAAGAAGAATTAGAAATCACACCCAATGTACAGTACACACAACTATAATGGAGCTATTGTATGGCGATTTTAACAGCTACTCAAAAAGGCTAATTAGCGTAGTCAAATAGCATTGGAGAACTATCAACAAAAGCCTGACTCGGAGCACAATGACGCTAAGCACATGGATCAGAATTTGTTTTGAGTGTTAGCATAACAATAAGACGTTTATTCCTGTGAGAGCGTCATGAGCACCTCATGTTAGTTTAGCACGTTAGCCGGGATTTCAGTTGCTAATTAGTGTAAGATTTTGCATTGTACACAAATCACAGAACAGAGGGGTGATAAACCAACATGCTGCAGGGCTTTAAACAGGTATTCAAATTTATTGAATATAATTCATTGCAAGAACACAGTGGCAGAAGATGAGTCGATGTGCAAGTTTGTGTTCTAAAATTTTGTTCATAAAATTATGGGGAGAAAAATTATAAATTTTTAAATACTGGCATACTGGGAACAAGCTACTACTGATATGGATGTTTTTTATCATTAAGAGGTTCTGTTTACGGTAGATAGCAATTATTTTTGCAGTAATGGCAAGTACACATTGTGTCTCTTAGTGTTTTGTTTTCGATTCTTTTTATCTTACAAAATTAATTTTTGTAAAAAGAATGAAAGATTGTAAGAATGTTTCTACTTCTCCTGGTATTGAGAAAAAACATATAGTCACGTTTTAATGACAATACTGCTAATCTTAATAAATATATGACACATTTCACATACCAGAGGATTATTTGGTTTTATCATAATTTCAGTTAGAATTTTTTATTTTAGAGAGATTTCACATTATACAGTTAATATCATAAACACAGGTTTTTATGTGAAATTTGTCCCTTACCATGAAAATAAATAACTGAACATATGTTCATAATGTGACAAATAGCTATTTAATTAACATGCTTGGCATGATATTACTCAATTAATATTTTCTGGTAGATAATGTGGCACGTCTTTGTAAAGTCACACTGTATTCACTGTTATATGTTACGTGTGTTTTATTTATACTTTTTCATTGTAGCATCACAGCACAAGAAATATTTTTTAATGATACAGAGAATTACAGTGGAGTGGATTTTAACTTTACATTGTGTTTAGGAAAATGGGGTACTGGTCTGTGTTGTGTGGGTTGTGAGCTGTAAAAGGTCAGAAAGCTCTGCCCTACACTATAGAAAGAGTCAGAAATAACCAGCAAAGACTCTTGCAAGAAGAGATTTTTATTATTTCTGGCTTCTAGGACATTTGTTACAGTGAATGACCTTTTAAAATAAAGTTCACTAACTAGCCTGAATTCTATCATTTGGAAGCCATGGGTGATGCTTGAAGCTGCTGAGATGTTTGTCATAGCATGCAAAATTAGATTAGATTCAACTTTATTTTCATTGAGCATGGTACATTAGGCAAACGTCTTGACAAAATGTATACTGTAAGGAATTATGAATAGTGTATAAACTTATATATCTATAATATGACTGATTATACAGTTGTATAAAAAAATATTGTTACGTCTAATATTTTTGTTTGGCTAATATTTAGTTCAACAAGCCTATGTTAGCATACAAGTTTAGATTTAAACATAATCAATGCTAACATATTAATTTTAACTTCAATTTTTGTTTTTCCAGAGTGCAAGCCTAAGGGCTACTAATTATGAACTGATAGGAGCCACAAAGGAAATGATAATCTAAACAAAAAAAAAAATCTGACTCTGTTAAGGATATCAGTTGAATCGTGCCGCCATCTAGTGGACATTGAGAATAAAAACATGAATGTGTTTTCAATATGTTTACCTTTGTGGGGCATTCTAGAAGAATATTTATTTGAAAGCTCAGTCAAATATTTATTTCAAACATGTTAAAAGACAGGTGAACACAACTATTTTTTTTTGTTGGATAATAATTCAGAATTATTTACTAAAAATGTTTTGTTGTATTTTATTTAGCGAACCTAAAAGTAGGACGGTAATAGACACACAAAATAAAATTCTCTTGATCACCACAAGAGGGCGATCTGCTTGATAATATAAAAGACGTACAGAAATAAAGACAGTTGGGTAAAAGCTTCACAAGCTTGGAAAGTACTAAACTATTGCATCTAGGTCACTGCACTAATATTTGATGATCTGCTGCCATACGACCCTGTCCTCTACATCTGCATCTAAAAATCAACTATCCAACAATTATTACTTTTTAAACCTCTTTTTTTCTCCATGCCATACATTTACATTCCATTGAAATAGCAATTTTTTTACTTTGTGTGAATAATTATTACATGGGCTCATGTCTGTCAAATAGCAACATATCCTTTAGTTTTCTTGGTTTTCTAGATTGTGTTCCATTGTACATAGTGGTCAAAACTGGTAACTACAACAATCACTAATTAGAGGTTCACTGGGGCAGGGAAGATGCTGCCCCATGCTCAGGCTCTGAAAATGATCAGTGGAGAAAGCGCAGCAGACAAGACAGCTTTCCAAATTCACCCCAGATTTGGGCGAACAACTCAGTACCCACAAGGTCTTGTTTTATAGCAAATATTTGGAATCAAACCTCCAACTAGCCTAATTAAAATGGTACCTGCAGAAGATTTTAAAAGCATTTACTAGGATTTAAAGTCAGTAGCATTTAAATGATCACCTTTGTCCTTGTTCTTTTCTTCCTTCTGTTCTTGCCTCTATAACGTTTTCAGACTGATGATACTCTAAGTCCCTGACCTATTGTACTATTGTGATGTGTTGTATAGAGACTGCTAAGCACTTCTGTAAGCTTCTCTGGATAAGGCTATCTTCTAAATGCCATATATAGTATTGGAAATGCGAAGGAGTATTATGGAGTGTATAATATTCATATGTCAGAAATGCGTGCCCACCACAATGACTTTGTTTTCCGTGCGAAAGCTAAAGAAAGGAGAAGTCATCTTTTGCCAGTGCATGAATCTTTTAGGCTTGATTCAGGTCTTTTGTGTGGTTTATGAGATAGTGGAAAATTTTTATCAGCCCTGTAAACCCTGATTTATGATATTACCTTGAATTAAGCTGAACAAAAATTCATCATAAACCAGTCCATGTGTGCAGCCAGATTGTATATTTGATGATTTGATGCTGTCGACTCTCAACTACCTATTAATTCACAATTACTATTAACTCGATAGTAACCTACAGCATAAGGCAAGTGGCATTGCCTCTCTACCTAAATTTAGTTTGAGGCTATGCCATTATTAATGTTGTCCTGCATAGCTAAAGTCTATGGTCATGAGCCGCTGCTGATCCCATATATAAAGACATTAAACAGTGATCACACATGGACCAATTCCCTGCATGCATTAATGTCTAATTTCAGCATTTTTCATTCATATAGTAATGATTATTTAATACCACACACACACACACACACACACACACTCACACAGACACACACACACACACACACACACACACACACACACACTTCTTGCTATCTTTGTAATGCTTTGCTATACCTAAATCATATCCTAAGAAACCCTAGGGAAATATTTAGACTTTTTTTTTGTTTTTTTGTTTTTTATAAAAGCTGCTTATATAAGAAACGTATAGTATATTGCTACGTTTATTAAACCTTTATATTCTTAATATATTTATGTCTGTAAAGCTGCTTTGTGGCAATGTCTATTGTTGAAAGTGGTAAAGAAATAAAATTTGATTGAATTGGGTTTTTCCCTATAAGGACCAGCAAATGTCCCCAGAAGGCCTTTTACATCTTTCATACCTAGTACCATGTACACACACACACACACACACACACACACACACACACACACACAGAATAAAAAACTCAGAACCGCTAGCCGACAGGTCATACATTACTCCAGCATGGCCGGACACGTATCTATTTCTCAAGTTCAGGCTGGTGAGGCACAGAGCGGTGGACATGCTACATTGATATAAAGGGTCATTGTGGAGACTTGGCAGGAGCTGTGTACTGTGGTGGATTGGATTCACACATGAATGCCTGCACTTTCCGGTTCTTTCTATCCTGCCACACTTCCACATCGAGATAGTTTCTGAACGGCAGAACTCAATCTCTGATTGCTGTTCAATTGGAAAAAAAGGGAGGTTCTGGAAAAAGGAGCATCCAAAACTGTCAGCAGGATACGGATCTTTCCCAACATGCTTTTCTGATTAATAGCACAGATAATCAGATGTCTAATGTTATGAAATATGGTAATGTAAATGAGATGCAGTAATGACCCTTAGCTTGGCTTCAGCTATTTAAGGGTGTGATGCTATAATATATCATACCATGCAAATAAACTAATAAAAATGTTTAATACTTAAATGTGATATCTAACTGCTGTATGCCTAACTCTCAATTTTACTTATAATAAAAGTATATAGTATAAAAACTATATAAAAGTTAGATATAATATTTGTTTTTTAATGAATTTCTTGCCACAACAGCACATTTTAATAATAATATCACCAATCTATAATAATTTTATCATATACACTGTTAGGAATGGATTTTATATAGAATCTAAAACAGTTCTATCAAGTTAAGTAAACTGTCAGGTGTATTTTATGGTTATTTTAGCCATTAACAGTATGGCCATATATACGTTTCCCCAGGACAAAGGTGTAACATGAAACAACATAAATTAAGACAGGATGAAGCAAAACACAAACTAAATAGGACAATATATAAAGTGCACATGTGCAAACACAATGATACAATAAACACAGTGACAGAGCAGAACCGACTAGCACAGTAAATGTGTGTGCGTGGAAAATATTGTCAATATAATAATAAAGACTGTACTGTATATGTAAACACTGGTGGTTGCTTCAAATATGAGCTCATCAAAAAGTTTTTTAATTTTTTATGTAGAACCTTAAGAAACACACTAGAGTACATACTGCATAAATATCTCTGCACACAGAAATAGCTTCAAATTTCCAAACCTTATTATCTTATACCTTATTACACACACACACACACACACACACACACACACACTGATTGTTCTGAGTGTTCTGAGTCCTCAAATCAAATCTTTTTTTTTTTTAATCTGATTTACCACGGTTTTATAAATAAATCAGATAAAAACACTTACATTAGATTTGAGGAACCAGAACACGCACAACGATCATTTATTTTTCACATCCTTGCAATTATTCATACCTCAAAATTTCTGGGGTCAGATTTCTGTTTAATGCAGCCCAAACCCACATGTCTTAAATTAGGCCATATTATATGAAGCAGTTTCATATAATCAGGAGTTTATTTACATTGGTTTCACTTTTCAGGTCAGAATGTGAATGGTGCTTAAGTTCCACTTTATCTGATCTCTTAACCTACCTGAATTCTGTACATACTTTTGAGTGTGAACTGCGTTTGGGTTTCTTCTGATAACCATTGTGCATTGGCAATACAATGAACCAAATAATTCATTTAAATGAGGTCCATATTAGTTTTATTTGTGATTTTGCAATATCCAGTAGCTACATGGAAATTGATGAAAATAATATGATATTGTTCTGGGAAATAATTCAAATAAATGTTTTAATAATAATAATGATAATGATAATTATAAATATAGCTGTAAGCAGCAATTACTGGGGTTTAAGCAACTAAGGCAAAAAGGCCTAATTTGAATGTTTTGTAGATGTTGATTTAAAAGTTTTTTTAGAATTTTTAATACTCACTGTCTGGGGAACATTTCTGCACTGGTTTGGTTTGGGACATGATTCAATTCTGTGGAAATAACAGACTTCGTAGAGCGAATATGTCAATAAGCATTTTCTTTGTTTTGACCCAAGGATTCCAAGGATATACACTTCAGAGTCTACAATAAATGGTGTATGAGCTTTGGCTAAAAATTTCTGGATTTATGTTTTTTGGACTGTTTTAATACTTTCTCAACTTCTCCCCAAATTCAGTTTTACCATCTGGCCAAGTTTTATGTCTCTAGGCCTTCAAATTTGGTCTGCACGATTAGTTTTACTGCAGAATAAAAAAAAAATAATAATAATAATACAACTAAAATAAATTCTAATAATAATACCTACAATTACAATAGGATTAGTGCACTACGTACTTAATCATTTATCTATATCTAAGTCTATGCATTCTGTTAAATGATTTTTCAATAAGCTTGCTTTAAAATACAGTTTTAGACAGCTTTATTAATTACATTGATATTATTTCGTGTTTCATTACAGCATTTTGTTATATACCACACTATTGTTGCTTTCCACTTCAAAGCTATTTCACTAATAATTTGGAATGAAGCAGGGGCCGAGTAAATTGATGCAGCATGGCCACTTGGTATATTTTTTTGTTGAATGATGTGTGCATGTGTGTATATATGTATATGTATATGTGTGTGTGGAGAGCTGACAGAGGAGCTGCTGGTAAGCAGCATATTTAAAATGCTAGTCACGTAAAGTGGGTCTGTGTTTCTCATTTAAGCCCTGCTCGGTGCAGCTGGAGACTGTGCCAACGTGGGATGCAAATGAGAATGTCTGAGAATGAAGGGAGGCAGACACAAAGCTCAATTATGAAGGATGGGGGCAGGAGAGCACGTGCTGAGGAGAATGAGATGTGTGTGTGTGTGTGTGTGTGTGTGTGTGTGTGTGTGTGTGTGTGTGTGTGTGTCCATAGAATGACTAATGCCAACCGGAGATATACCCACTCTTACACCTTAATTCATGCACTGGCAGACAAAGTGGAGCAAAACAAACACTCATACACACTTTCATTATCGTCAGTATATGATCAGTAACAGAGTCATTGCTGGAGGACATGCAATAATATTTTGTTTTATTGCAATGAAAAGCCAACGGCATTTTCTGGCAAAAACAGTCCTTACTTTTTTTTTTTGCTGGCATTTCTGTGGCACATAAATAAACCTGACTGCTATCTTTAAAAACTTGTACTTTGACATCACTTTCAAGCAAGTAGGAGTGTGCCTAATGTTTGGATGTCTGCAAATAAATCATCATCATCATCATCATCATCCATTCCCTGTGAGTGGCTAACAGTTTAATACGCGCCATCAATGTACAATGCCTTATGGAAGCCTGGTGCTTTTTCAGCTTTGGCACCAGTGTCGTCCGCATGCAGAATGGAGGCTTGATGAGCTGGTGTAATTCAGTGGTGCTGGGATTCATGGGGAGAGCTGCACTCGTCCCCGCTAATGTCACACTAGCCCTGCTCCTCCTTCACCATGGCAACGGGCAACAGAGAACGAGATGGAGAAATTAAATCACGTCGTCGTGGGGGCCTCGGCATTAATTTTGCATAAAGAGTGGGCGAAGTGCACGCGCATGGAGCTGCCTTTGTTCCTGAGAAACGTGCACGCAGCGAATCGTGCCAAATTCAGTTTGAGAAAATTGGACCAAATAATGCCTCGATGAATAACGGCCATCAGCACACAGCATGATTTTATTATTATATGGTTATAATGATGCCCTTTCTATTGGGTTTATATTTATATTGGGACATTTTCACAAATATTGTACCAAAGAGCTCGTCATTCACAAATTATATACGTATTATTTAAAAAAGTCTTTGCAATTTGCTGTTATGGAAAAATGAACATCTGGGTGATGTGATTAGTTTCCAACAACAGCACATCATAAAGTGTTTACTTGCTTTCATACCACAGCAGATTTTTCCCCTTTAATTAATTGAAGCCTCCGACTTTTCCTGCAATTATGTTACATTTCGTGTAGTATGATGTCGGTAAAACAAATGAATACCTGTTATCACTTACATTACAGCAGCTATAAAATGTATATTTTTTCCGTCCTTTCTTACAACCTACAGTGAAGACAAATAATTGTAACAATTCTATAAGCAGATACTTTTTTTTAGTCTTTATATCCAAGTCCATGTGAACAGGCTGTTACTATAGAAATATTAATAATAGAAAAAAAATAATAATGACAACATATTGGAAATGAGTCTAGTATATTAATATATAAACGTTATTTGAATTCCATTCAGAGCTTCAGAGGTGCAGTTATAGAGGATTAATCAAAACCTTCTGACCAATCAGAATCTAGAATGTAAATGTGCTGTGGAAAAAAGAAAGAAATAAAGTAAAAAAAATAAAAAATTCATGGCTTGAGAATAAACAAGTAAAGGTGGCACCTGTTTTATATTCGGAAGCATCGTGATTTCTATAACGTTTTTCAATCAGGTGAGTGTAATCTCTTATGAAACATCACAAATGAACTCATCAGAATCTGTGCAGATAAGTTTGCTGTGAATGACAGTGAGGGACCGGGCAGAATAAAAATAACTACCTCCCTCAGTCAACCATTGAGGACTAGGGCTGACGCTGCCGTGAAGTCTCACGATGCTGCAAACGCGGTCGAGTACGCAGAGAGACAGCACAGCACAGCAATCACTGCTCACACACTGCACCAGCTCATCAGTTCATCTGTAGATCCGGCATCAAACCAGATATGTCAATTTCTCCTGATAAAAGGAGGCACGTTCGGTCCGCCTACTCACAACACATTTTTATGCTAAGGACAGGGAAATGAAAAAGAGAGAGAAAAAAAAAGAGAGGAAAAAAAAACCTACACACCGCCTCGACTACACAAGTTTATCACAGTGCTGTTGATTTGATTTGAGCCCACCGCCAGATCCAGCACTGTCACAATATGCTTGTCTTTGATTTTCCTGGCGTGTCTGCGCACATACACACGGCTGTTCATCACGCTGACAGTAATGCAGCACTCGCTTCCTGCATTTTCTTCATTCAGCCTCCACCCCTGGTCCGCTGTGCCTCACGTAAATACTTTAAATAACAAGAAAAGATGGCGTGTCATTAAAGAAATGAAAGAAGGCTTAAACATCAATGAGAGCAAGCAGGGATCAAGATGACAGACACAATTTGATACCGAGCACAACACTCTATTAAAACATAGCATCTAAAGTCGCCCAATCAAAAAACAGTCAGAAGTGTCCTCGACACCACAATCAGCAAGACCTTTCTGGCCCCAATCAGCATCCACCTCCACAATGGCTGCTATTACATCAAATCTACATGGGCTTTGCTGACACCGGGGAAAACTCTATCTGTATGACAAATAGATCATGCAAATGACCTCGCACGGTTTTGGAAAGGAGCGACCATATAAGGTGGCAGGAGGTAAACGCTATCCATCAGTGACTGCTCTGTCCGATCACGCTTTCCCGGTGGGGAAGCCACTCTTCAAAGGTCGCTTTAAAACTCAGAGCTACAGCTGAAGTGCCTGGGATCCAGAAAACAATGCATCTGACACCCTCGCTGAAGAATCCCAGAGCGAGACACGGGCAAATAATAAACCAAAGACATCATTCTGTCTGTCCGGGACACCTTCTTGGCTATCCATACAGCTGAACCAGGGTCTCATCAATAATGCAGCACGAGTTCATGTTTATGCAATAGAGCACATATGCATCCTAGGAACTGTACAGACTGACAAGACTGCAAACACACACACACACACACACACACACACACACACACACACACACACACACACACACACAATCTACCCGGATTAATTCAAGTCTGCAAATTGAAATGGTCACAAACGCTCACAATTGAAGAGGCAGAGGAAAAAGAATAGATATGGAAAAAAAGTAAAAAAGCTTTAAATACTCACCCTTTTCAGTCCTGCGGTTTGGTTCTGTTAAACGCAGGTTCTTGGTGCTTCATGATAGCACAGCACACAGAAAAAATAACTGTAGTGGCATGGTGATATGCAAATTAATGGATCACGCCGAATAGGGGTGCATTTATTATTCATAAATTACTCATGTTTATGCAAATTAGGCTACACAGAGCTACTCAAATGGGGGGTTGGTAATTTCTCTATCTTGTTGCAGATAGAATCAACATGAAGCTCCTAGCAGTTAGGCTTGGTCTTTTTTTTTTAACAAATGCATATGCTCACATATTATTATGAATATTCTTTTATGTCTAATTTTATTTTAATTAACTATAATCATGTGACATGTAATAATATAGATATTTGTTCTTTATACTTTCATATGTGTGGGGAAAAACCTATGATTTGATACTAGGACTTAACATTTACAGCATTTGACAGATTTAAATATAAACCCTTAAAAAAATCTGCAAAGAAAGACTTAAAAAAGGCCACAATACGAGTTAAATTTTAGAGAAAGCACTGTGCTTGAAGCATCTCCTATTATAACTACTGCAATACATCAAGTCAAAATGAATTTCCACTGTACGCTCAACATGCTGAGCAATCTCCGATTAGCACCACATGCCCCAGCAAATCACAGACATTCAGAAAATCTGAACAATCTGTATTCATGTTTTGCAAATGTTCAAGCTGTAATAAAGTGGGAGGACATGAAATAAAATAAGACAGATGTGCAGGATTATAACATCGATAACGTGACCCCCTTCTAAAGCTTAATATGAACCTAAAGCTTTCAACACTATTTTTGCTAGTTCATATTGCAAAATGTATACAATAAGTATTTTAGCATCTAAATAAGTATATGTGAATTAAAATGAATCATACTTAATATGCCATAGTTTGTAAACATGTTTATGTATATTTCCATATCAATAAGTTAAAACAAAAACACACACAAAAAAAAACTTGAAAACAGTTCCCCCACGTGGCCACAAGCAAGAAGGGCTTTTCATTCTTTTCTTTATAAAAACAATTTCTCACAGTTGTTTAGCAAAATGTTTCTATATTTCTGCACAGGAAAAAAAATACATATTCGTTACAATACAATATCGTCGAACAGTGAGAACAATATGCAAACAACCTACAAAAAGAGAAACATCATCCGTGTGTCCTGCACATTGTAGACTTTTTTTTCAAACCAGGAACGTCTGTAAATTAACTTAGGTGTAATAATAATTAAAAAAATAATAACAATATAATAATAAAACAATGTTTAGATTGAGACTGGGGGGAGCAGGCCAATCTTTCCATTTATCAAATCAAGGACTTATAAGTAGCACAGTACAATGCAATCACAGTATGTGTAGCTATATAACAACAGTGTCAGATTTTGTCTATGGAATGCAGTTAAATAAAATAAAAATCAAAAATCAAAGAAAAATTCACCTAATATAGGCTTTGAGTATGTACGCACATGATGTTTTAAAAATTAGCTGTTGAAAAACATCCTAAAGTAAACAATAGCATTGCTTTGGACAACTTATTCAGGGACAGCTTTGTGAACACTTGAAGCAGTAAACTAGGCCATACATGGACTCCATACAATCCATATATGTACAAGAACTGTCAAGTCCAACATGTTGCTTCATTGAATTTCCAAACTTATGCCCTATTAACTATACAGTGGACTCATTGTTGAGTCTTTCCATCTTGTCCAAAAACACTGCAAAGTATATCCAGGATATCTGTCAGTGTAATCCCATAATGCACTTCAACATGATGGAGCTCAGATAACACACTATAGAAGGCACAGGGGGTTAAAAGTGCACTCTAGAATCGAAGGGAAATGCAAGAGACAGCATGTATTCGAGAAACTGCACTCAGGCTACAAAACCGTCCTGGCAGCCCTGCGCCATTGATCTCTTCACAACGTTTGCGACCTCTTTCTGAAACCGATGGAGGAGATTGAAGTCACAAAAGCCTCGATATAACAAGCCTGTGGCCAAAGTCTTCATGGCTTCCTGCATTTGGTTAAGTGAGGGCACAGTGACAGTCTGCATGTTGCCGTTCACGTGGCTGACAAAGATCGTGGGGCTGTTTTCCACAGATAGGTGTTTTGTCTCGGTGGTATCTAGAACACGTTCCTCCAGGGTTCCGTCCACACTCGGTTCCTCGGGAGGTTCAACCAGAGGAGGTGGAGAAACAGAGCAGGGGGCGATGACGTCGTGGGATCCGGCTTCATCAGGCTGATGGTCCAAATCTACTTCGGGGTAGACGCGATACCTCTCACGCACGATCGCCTCACGTTTCTTAAAGCCGCTGTACCACCTGGGGCTCGGCCTGAAGCTCGTGATACCCATACGAGCCGCAATTTCCATTGATTTACGGTGAACCATCAGATCTGTTATCGGGGTTCCCTCTAAACTCATCTGATCGATCCATTTCCAAATATTCGCCTCGAGTCTCGGCGACCTGCCGTAGCCCACCCACCTATTCTTTTCACGATTGATCTTCTCGCCCTTTAACACGCAGCTCCTGTTATGGATCAGCGTCCAAAGCATAGTCGGAGCGACGTTCAGTTTTTTCGCCGCCTTCCTTTGGCTCATCCGAGGGAGCTGGTCATACAGCTCAAGAATCCGCCGCTTGTCCTCTATCGTGAACCTTCTCTTCCCCGAAGACGTGTTACCCGAAGACATGTTGTCTAGAGCGATGGCGCGGTTTGTTTTTCCTCCAGCACCAATACTTCCGGAAGAATTCCCTTCAATGAATTACGATTGGACAGGTGTTTTACTACTAACCAATCATAATACTGGGGTCAACAACATCCTAACAAATCATACTCCAGGAGGCGGGACAACGGTACTCTATTGTGACGTCGATTTCATGCGACTATTTTAAACAATTCAAAACGTACTTTATTCATACGTGATTTCGCGAACAAACTTGTAGCTGGTTTGTAATAATACATATATATTTTTTGTAAATCACATTTTCTTAATATTTTGCCGTGCTATATTTTATATTACAACGCAAACGACACGCTAGGTGGCAGTGCGTGTACAATTAACTTCGTACTCCATTAGCGAAGAAGTGACCCGTGTGTTGTGTTGTGTTAATATCTTTCCTTTCGTAACAGCACTGAAAAAGTCCAAGAGCAGAAACCAGAAGTTTGTGCCAGAGGTAAGATATTGTTTGAGCTTGTTACTCTTTAATATAGAGACAGTATTATCTCTTGTTTGGAATATCAGGCGATATGCACACAATAGTCCATGTACACATGGTTCCCAAGTAAATATATGAGATGAGCCTGGCATTAGTTCGATCTCCATGTAGTGCAGTTATATAGACAGATTTAACACTCACATTGTGTATACCTGTGTACATATGGATTGTACGATTACACACAGTTTGTGTATAAATGAGCCTAATTTATGTAATCGGTCCAAAAAAAATTAATAACACTAGAAATTGAATGCGTTACTCACTGAAAGGCCTAATTCTGTTTCCTGTTTTCAGCACCTCCACCATGTACCACAACAGCTCCCAAAAGAAATATTGGACTTTCAATAAAGAGGCCAACTTGGATCATTTGAGGCTCGAGTCTAATCAAAAGTTTCGTGCCAAAGCTCTCAGTCTGCGAAAGGTAAGAGGGGAAAATATATTTAATTCCCAAATATATTTTGGATTGTATGTGGGATGAATGTGTTTGTTAGCTGCAGTTATTTCAACACAACAGGACATTATTTAGACTAAGATTCTAGCCAGTTGCATTGACTTACTAAGTTGGATAAATACCACCGAAAACCTTTGATTCTTTTTTTGGTAAGATCTAAGTTTTATGAGCATGAATTATATCTACTGTTTTTTTTTTAAATCTCATAATACTTTTGACTAAAAAAGCATTAGCGCAAAAAAGAAGTGTTTAAAATACATCTAACTATTGCTGAGTGTTATGAACAGCTTGTGAAGATGGATTTGAGTGGCGCAGGAACACTTGACTTTTGATCAAATATAGTATGATATTAGGCGATTTCCTTTTTGAGCACCCTTAAGCATTTAGAGTTATCCACATTGTCATCTGTGGAAGGTGGTGGCTCAGTAGGTAAGGTAATGGACACTGGCAGGGAAGGTCGCAAGTTCAAATCCCAGCACCACCAAGCTGCCACTGCCGGGCCCTTGAGCAAAGCTCAAACCCTCAACTGCCTAATAGTAAGCTGTTCTGGATAAAGGCATCTGCTAAATTCCATAAATGTAAATCCAATGTACAACTTGTTTTTCACACATTTAGATGTAACTCTCTTCGACTGCATACAATATACAGATTCCACCAATATTAACATTTCCAAGCCGTGAGAAAAGTAATAACGGAAAAGACAGCACCCTTTTAATGATCTAATTATTTGAAAATGATTCTACAGTGGAAATGGTTCTGTACTGTGTATTTTTGCAGAAATATACTAGGTTTTATTTTTGTAATTTGCTATTAAAATAATATCATACTGCCTGTGGCATATTTTCACCTAGAACAGTCAGGTTCACAAACAGCAACCCTGATAATCCTGTTATTAAATGCTGATTGGTGATTCTGCAGCATCATGAAAGGAACTTGGGCTTATATCTCTCACATCGCTCCACAGTGTTAAAGTTGTTGGGTACAGTTAAGTATCTAAACTAAATGTAAATTGTCTGGAGCTGTAAATGCGGATATGTGTTTGAGTGGCTTGGTTGCCACATTGTTGTACTAATGGTTTGATTTTACAGTTTGTCCCTTTTCTTTGCATTTAACAGCCTGGAATAAGCGAGTCCATGTTTCTCGATCCCCATGAAGAGAAAGTGCTCTTTAAGCACTATGAGAAGAGGTTACTCGACTTCTGTACAGTGTTTAAGCCTGTGATGCCAAAATCAGTAGTGGTAATAATTAAAGCTTTCTCACTCACCAGCACTGAGTCATACAGGTTCTGTAAGCATCCTGCTGCTTCAGACAATTTCTCCTCCATTATCTTCTCTCAGGCACATAGCTGAACCAGCACACTGATTTACTCACACAGATACAGATCTAATTTATTTTAGTCTAGTATTTTATACCTGATTGCATGTGATCAGTATTCAGGTTTGCGCTTTCGTTTAGAACTCGCCAAAAGTTTTATATATTATTTTTTTTGTTTCAGGGCACGGCTTGCATGTATTTCCGAAGATTTTATTTAAACAACTCTTTAATGGAGTACCACCCGAGGACTATAATGTAAGTATTAAAACATTTGAATGGACACCAATCCATACACATTATACAGAAATAGATTTAGATATGCACATGAAATTGGCAAAACAAATGTACATAAAGGCATTTTGCCATTAATGAATATTTCAATACAATTCATCAAATGAAACAAATATATCTGTAATAGTGACCTCTTTATCTGTCATGATCAAGACACACTAAATATTATTCTGGATTAAAAAAATAAATAGAAAACACTAGTTGATTAAAGTACACCATCATTAGGCTTAACATATACTGTCAAAATACCTTGCATTAAAAAAAAGATCTGGTGAAAACTGCCCTGATGGGGAAAAAATAACAGAACTAAATGATTTATTAAAAAAACGATGCTTGTCTCCCATCTCCTGTAGGCTGACTTGTGCATACCTGTCCTGTAAGGTGGATGAGTTTAATGTTTCCAGCACTCAGTTTGTGGGGAATCTTCAGGAAAATCCAGCAGCTCAGGAGAAAGCTCTGGAGCAGATCCTGGAGTACGAGCTACTTCTCATCCAGCAGCTGAATTTCCATCTGGTCATACACAACCCATATCGGCCGTTCGAAGGATTTCTCATAGACCTGAAAGTAAGACAATTTGCCAAACGAGTACCTGTTATTGCTTAATTTATACCAGCCGTAATCTGTTGTCCATCTTTTTAAATTGTGAAGTTAATGAGGAAAAAACAATGCAGATTGACATGTTGCTGAGGAACTACAAACCCCTATTACAACGCATCAACACCAGAAACTTCTTCCATTAAGGACAAAAAAAGTTTTATTCATCTGAAGTGTACTCTACAAATCTCTTGCCTTAATTGTTACTACAGAAACAATAACATGCTATATTTACATTATATGGGCAAAAATGGAGGCAAACAATTGTATAGGATGTCTTTGGATGCGGGAGCATGAACTTTTCCCTTCACTTGAACTAGGCGACTCAAACCTGTTCCAACATGACAATGTCCCTGTGTTTGAAGCAAACTCCAGATATGGTTGAAATGTTTGGGAGTGGAAGATCTTGTGTGGCCTTCTATAGAGCTCTGACCTTAATCCTATTAAACACATTCTGATTAAATTGGAACACTGACTGCACCCCAGGCCTCCTCACCTACATCAGTACTTGACTTTACTAAAGCCTGTGTGACTGAATGAGCACACATTTCCACAAGCACACTCCAGGATCTAGTGGGAACTCTCCAGAAGAATGGAAGTTATTATAACAGCAAATGGGGACTGAATATGGAATAGGATGTTCAAAAAGCACATATGAATCTTATGGTCTGGTCTCCACAAACGTTTGGTCACAAAGTGTATGTTAAAATGTTTTTAAATGATGAACCCCATTATACAAAGAAACCATTTTCTGTGTTTTAAGTATTGTAAATTTAGAAGTATTTTTCATAATGCCATTCATGTTTTGTTAAATGTCATCTTTTTCCAGACAAGGTATCCACTGTTGGAGAATCCAGAAATGTTGAGAAAAAGTGCAGAAGACTTCATCAACAAAGCAGCAATGACGGACGCAGGTCTTTTGTTCTCTCCATCTCAGATCGCCCTCACGGCTGTCCTCAACAGCGCAACACGAGCAGGCCTCAAAATGGAAACGTGAGTTTTAATAAAAATCAGTGATGTGCTGTACACTCCGGCCAAATTCTGTCTTTGTCTTGTAAATTACACATGCAGTGATGATCTAATATTTAAGGAAAAATCATTTGGAGGTAAAATGAAAACCTGTTAATTGTTATAAGTAGTTCCGCGAATTTTGCAAGTCCCTGTTATCGCTGCGTCATTAGTCAAATGTAAAGCTTCTGCATCCAAGGACATTCTATACAATGGTGTGCCTCCAACTTTATGGTAACAGTTTAGAGAAGAACCACGTGGCTAGAAAAGTCAGGTGTATGTTCACGAGAAGCATCCTCTACACGGATGCCTGTGATAATTGTTACTATAGACGCGATAAAGAAGCAGACTGCATTATAATGATATACTTGATTTGCCTTTGTACTAGTAAACCGTTTTTTAATCATTGTGAAAAACATTTTTAATAATTTTCATCTTCTGGAGTTCAGGACTACATTTTCAGTTGTAACCCGTCTTGTTGTCCAGACTGGTTTTATTGTACAGTATATGTAGGTGCGCACAGAGATAAATAATTGTACTCGCACCAAAATGATCTTTTCATATTTGTCCCTCATCTTAAAGAAATGCTCTGCTGCTTACTTTAGGTATCTTACAGAATGCATGGCTCTAAAAGATGACAAGGAGACACTTTCCAAGATGTACGAAGTAATGAGACGTAAGGATTTTGTCCATCACTTTTTTTAAACATTGCTTTCAGATCAACTTTAATATGAAAGTCTGAGACTTTTTTTTTTTGGCTATTTTAGGAATTGCTTCTCTCATCAAGGAATATGAGCTTCCCAAACCTGAAGAAGTAAACGTTTGCAAACAGAAACTGGAACGGATTCATACAGAGTTCATCAGCAACCCAAACTTGTGAGTATCACGTACCGGTGGCGTTATTGAAACACAGAAATCTTAAAAACTGGAGTCCAGTGTGATGATACAAACAGTTTTATTCAGCCTGGTCAGTCTCTCATAACCTAGATGCAAAAGTTTGCTTTGCTCATCAGGTAGAAAAATAATAATAAAAAAAAAAAAACAGCTTTCAGAAATTCAAGGGAGACATAACATCAGCGTCGCTCAGTTTGTAAGGTCCGCTCACAGAACACCGCTAAGCTACAGTACGGTTATTAAAACATTTTGGTATAAGAGTGAAATCTCACGTTTGTGGAGGTAAGTACGTGGCTAATCGAGCAAAAGTAAAAATTTGAGTACAAATCAAACCGGAGAAAATCACAAATAATTTGACGCATTGGCAAATCTGTTTCTAAGCAGTTCCTCAGCACACTATTTACAAACAAGATGCCATGAAGCATACAGACGGTGTTACAAAACATACTTTAATGCCATTTTCTTGCATAAATGCATAAACACTACTATTGATTTAAATAGTGTCCATGAAGCGGTTAGCACTGGGGATTGGAGTTGAAGCATCACACCCAGTGACTATTGCATTCCTTTGGGACGAGAGCAACAGAACATGATGTGATCCAGATTAGGTTTTAAAGACATTGGGGCAGTTTATCAAGTGTAAACACATGCACAGAGGAATGGCAATGTCCATATCTGTCCTCTTGAAAGTTCTATCCATCTCTGCAACTCGCTCGCCCATCAGTCAGACGCCTGGTTTCGAGATGAAAGCAGAGGTGCAGCATTTAATCAAGAAAAGCCGCTCAGGAGAGGAAGGTACGATAGGATCAGTGCTCTGTATCAGGGACAGCTCATGGGAAGAGGTTTACACAGTGGTTTTTAAGTGCAGGTTTCCTAAGGCTTGTAGTTCAGGCGCTTGTTCCCTGGCTGAATTTTCAGACCTCAGCATATTTTCTAAAAGCTTGCCGGGAAAAATGTTCCAATGGAAGCTGAAAAATATTGTAGATCCTCACTGCTCCTGAAGTCCCTAAAGCATTTTGCCCTGATTGAAGTTCAGAAACTTTTTTTTGGTAAAAAAAAAAAAAAAAAAAGATATACCCTGCTTTCTGAATATTGAAAATGTCTCCATTATGAAGTCGTGTGCAGTGGATGATCTTCAGAGCACCTGAATGGTTGCAGCCATGATGGTACATTCAGGTCTGTAAAATACAGAAATGTCATGGCAACATAAGACTGAATTATTGGTATGCTAATAACCAGTAAAGGTTTTGGGGATTAAATACATTTTTGAAACAGTTCTCTATTAAAATTTATTCTAGCACCAATTTATACTGTAAATACACAATGATCAAGTTGAAAATCTTTTACTACCTACCTTGTACTGAAGAGATGGTTGTCAACTAAAATCTACACGATGCATGGAAATGAGACTAAACCTACACATGGAGGATACTGAGGAAGGAATGTACTGGCATGCTCCGAAATGTATAGGAATGATGTAAAGCTAAAACTAGACTCTACATAATTAGATCATTTTGATTGAAGGATGTATTCTGGCTATATTTTCCAGAAAAAGAAAGCATGGCTATGAAGATGATGACCACGTCGTTAAAAAGCCCCTTGTTACTGAAGAGGTAAAAGTCGACTCCTTTGCTTTTGTCAGTTTCTTGGGAGCAACAGTTCATTTTTCATCAATTTTATTACGAGGAAACTAAAGCTTTATCTTTTTTGTAGGAATGGACCGATGAAGACTTCGATGTCTTGTAACAGGACGGGGACCATCTTGTTTTTTTTTTTTAGAATGTACAGATTGGCTTAGTGATTTCGTACAGATAAAAGGAAGGTGAAGCCAGTGTGTAGTGTATTGGCCACAGACTGCTACTTCATGCTAGTTTGTAAATACCTAGGCAATATTTGCCTGCTTGAGTTGTGTTGTCTTGTTTACCAAAAATAAAATACAAATTTTGTACTTTGTTTGTAATGTTATCCTGCATGTTACTTAAGTACAACACAAAAAAAGAGAGAGAAAGACTAAGCAGAGTGCAAAGGAACCTTTATGCCTGAGAAATGTTAATCACTTCACACTCCAGTCTGAATCAGTCAGTCAGGTTTTATAAGTGCATGCATTCCTTATACAGTCTGTACTATTTGTAAATTTTACTGCTGTAAACATCTCATTTCATCTTCCACTGAGGACAAGTCTGGCTTAGGATTAAGCTCAGGGAAGAGTGGACCAAATCAAAACAATATAACAGATAGAAGCAGGGGAGATAACTGAAAATTATAACCTCATGATTCCAGCAAGAGAATTTATTGTTCTGATATAAAATAATCATACTCTCTTTAAAAATCCTGTCTACACCACAATCAATATGTAAATGGGGAAAAAAAGAAACACTAGTTTGAGCACAAATTTTGCATATTCATGACCAAGTAAAATCAGTAACAAATTACAGTATAAAAAGCATTATAGCTCATACTCCAGTTATAGATATCGATGCAGCCTCGTGTCAGTTGAGTTTTCTTCAAGCAGACAAACAAATGCTTTGGCAATGGCTGTTCAATGGTACACTGAGCTTAATGGGTCACTACTGGGTCCCATTCAGGTCGGAGAAAAAGCAAAAAAACACAAAGTACCCATATTATGGGGCACAGTCAAACGAGAAGTTGCTGTGGGAATAGCTTAAAAGTTGTCAGTGTGGGACTCGAGCCCCAGGCGTTTTGTTTCACTGCTGCAGTTGCATAGTTATCTTGGCATGGCGGACAAGGAAGGGAAGGGGGAGTGGCTAAATAGTCAAGGATGGAGGTTGCCATGGTGATGAAGGTGGAGCATGCTGGGATCCCACTGTTTACTCCATAGAGACGAAGACAGATGGAGTGACAGACAGAGAGCAGGGAAACTGAACTACCTGTTGCTGTTGGACAAGGCGTAGTGCACCTGTTTCTGCTGGAGGAGCTCCGTGATAGCCAGCAGCTTTTTCAACACATGCTGCACACACACAGGGATGGAAAATGTTATATACACCCGACACAGTATATATACCGTATGTGTTTTGGTCACACACCTGCTGTGCTCCTCTCTCATTGCTCAAGGTGCGAAGTTCATCTGAGTGAACAGCACAGATCTCATGCAGGGCAGCAAGGTCTCGGGACAGATCAGTCCTAAAGTGCTCTGAAGCATCAGGCAAGTCAGGGACGTTCTGAAGAAACCAGAAAGGAAATACAGCTTTTAAAACCCGGGTTATTACAGGTTGGTTAGTAGTAGGTTTAGTTAAATTACTGTTTGCAAAAAATTTTTGTCTAAACCGTAGTTAATATTTAGGCAAAAATATGTTTGTTTAAAATGTTATGTTTTATTTCAAGTATTTGTTGTGTAGAGACAATTCTTTTGGAACTTATAGTGAAGGTGGCATGGCTGTGGTGCTTCATACCACTACTTAGTGAATAGCAGGTGTATTAAACTACAAGCGGCACATTTTCTAGGTTTAAAAAACTGAAGGAAACGTCAAATACGTATATAAAGCTATAAATGTAAAGAAAATGCTTATAGTTCCAATTATCCAATAAGTTCTACTAGCAGTAGAGACTTGCTAGTAACAATTCTTGTGTTCAGTAGGCAGAATGTAGCTGGCTATGTGCAGCATAAACAAACATTTTATGCAGCTCACCCCCAACTCATCCAGAAACATGATCATGCGTTGTTTGTTATTCTTGATGAATGGATTCACTCCTTCCATGTAGGGCTCCTAGACCATAAACAGAAAATAAAACCCATAAGTCTTTCTTTCCAATGTCGGTAACATGCACATATGTGTAGCAGAACAAACCTTGGCCCCAAACTCCACCAGATTGGCCAGGTTCTGCACCGACTTGGCCACAAGAGTGAGTGTTCTGCCAGCAGTTTGAGAAGGAGGATCTGCAAAGAAGCAGTCATTCATTACATTTACTGTCCTTATTAAACTCATCTAATTGTTAGAGAAGCCTTTAGGTTCCACATCCTTAAAGTTATATGATGCTCCTGAGGTTGCATCAAGTTGACAATTGAACAAAGTGAGATTGGTTATTTTGAACCCGTAAATATAACCAGCAGCCACTCAGTGGAAAAAGCAAAAACAAACCAAATGGACGTCAGTGTGATAAGATGATAATATAAGATACTGTATTTAAATTATCCCCCCCCCGTTAAACAAATAATGCACTTTGTTCTCCAAGTTTGTTCCAATCCATTGAATGATTATAGAATCTATCCTCATGGTACAATTTGTACATTATTCAGTGATGTCAGCTAGTGACTCAACATGGGATATAAAATGTGAGAATAGCCCGTTAACTGATACACTACTTAGTATAAGGTTTGGGAGGCAGCCCTAAATTCTTTCTGAATGCGTACTGACTTGGCACTCAAAGGTGTGAGATTAGTCTGCTCAGTGGTGGATAATTGCAGCATAGACAAAAAGCTTAGAGAAAAGTTACAGGTAGCTTTTGTGGGCAAAATTCAAAACCCCACATCCTGTGTCTTCAAACAGTAGCTCTTTTTATTTAAGCTGCACACTTACCAGAGATGATGTTGAACATCCTGGGGTTAAGAATGGCAGGGCAGATTAATCGCAGGAAGACAAAACCACTGCACAAGAGACAGAAACAGAAGCATGTTGCTCAGGAGGAATCACACACCTATACACTTGAGAAAGGCTACAAAAACAGAAAAACAGCTGTTGTGCTTCATACCTCACAACTCTGGTCCGCATAGTAGTGTTAGTGGGCCATTTCTGCTGTACAGATTTTTGCAGGCACCCGTATATAAACCTCAAAGTTCTGACAATACAAAAGAAAAGAGTCTAAAAAAAATAGCACAAATGAGATCAGCACATAAGCTTTGAGTGTCATTCTTCTTACGGAGGCAAGATCTCAGCAGCCATGAAGATCTTCTCAACCAGCTCAGATAGGATAGTAAGCAGATTGGTCAGGTTTAGATTTACATCCTCGTTTTTCTCAAGTTTAGATGGGTTCAGCTTCAAGACAGAAAGCAGGAAACAGTTTTAAAAAGCATCAATCTAACTAGTAATAAAACAGAAGAACAATAAACTAATTTAGTGATTGCAAATCTACAAAAAAAGTCACACTTGTTAAAATGATTCTGTGTATCACACTGTCAGTTTCAAAGCCCAATACAATGCCAAAAGAGAGAGAGAGAGATGTTTTTTCACGAAGTATGCTCAATATATAGAATACAAGGGCATTGTTAAACCTAAATAGTGAATTTTATACTCAAATCCACCTCAACTACAAAAACAGTAACTTAAAAAATGCATACTACTAAGTCTCAAGTTCTTACAAGTAATATCCCTTTTATGTTTCTGCATTTGTTTTACTAAGATGCTTTACATTGATTTCCTTTGTTTTAACTTCATCCAGTGGTGTGAAAAAGTCCTGATTTTTTTATTATTTTTGTGCACGTTTGTCACACTTTAAGGTTTAGATCAACAAATTAGTTTATATATTAGTAAAAGATAACACAAGTGAACACAACATGCAGTTTTTAAATGAAGGTTGTTATTATAAAGGGAAAACAAAATCCTAAACTACATTGCCCTGTGTGAAAAAGTGTTTACCCCCCCTGTGAAAACTGTGGTTTATCACACCTGAGTTAAATTTCTCTGAGCCACACACAGGCCTGATTACTACCACACCTGTTCACCATCAAGAAATCTCTTAAATACGACCTGCCTGACAAAATGAAGTAGACCAAAAGATCCTCAAAAGCTAGACATCATGCTGAGACCAAAGAAATTCAGAAACAAATGAGAAAGAAAGTAATTGAGATCTATCAGCCTGGAAAAGGTTATAAAGCCATTTCTAAAGCTGTACGACTCCAGCGAACCACAGTGAGAGCCATTATTCACAAATGGCAAAAACATGGAACAGTAGAAAACCTTCCCAGATTTGCCGGCCGATCAAAATTACCCCCACTTTTTCACACCACTGTATATTATGGAGGTTTGCAGATCTTTTGCGAATTTAATTTGTACAGCCATTGCACGTGTGCGCACACACACATTCACAGATATGAATTTACTATAACACTTGCACAAAAAACAAAGCACTTAAATTGTTGTACTAAAACGTGACAAACCTCGCATGACTGTTTGCTTTCCATAATCTTAAGAATGGTGTCCTTGAGGGCATGATGGACAAAGGGTGTGGCTGTAGCCTTCATGTACTGCTCCATCAGTGTGCTGGCCAGTGTGGTGGCACGAAACAGAGTGGTAGCTTCATCTGGAGGGAGGGAGGCCATACTTATAGCATTTAACATTCTTATTTCATTTGGCTGTTTGCTCAGATGAGGGCGGTGTTTGTTGGAGCGTTACCTTCCATGTTAATCTCTCTGTCATTTAGAGTCCTCAGTAGTGGAGCCTCGGCTTTCTCGTGTCTGAAGATCCTGAGCAAGATGCTGGCTAGTAGAGTGCGGTCCTGCCCACATACATGAGCCAGCGCATAGATCACGTGAAAATCTTTTTGTAAAATCACCTGAGGACAGAAAGGTGGTTCAGTAAAAATCGCAATAAAGAATGAGACAATCAACAAAAAGATGACCATAAAGTTAAGTATAGGGCAATCAAATTCTTTAGTGCTCAAGATTCTTACTTCTTTAAATTCATTATACTCTTCCTCTGGCATGATTTTCTCCATGGAATAGCGTGCTCGCACACGCAAGGAGCCCGGCTCAATTCCCTTCAGAGGCACATGAGAGCTCAAGGGGAACCACTCGTCAATCATCTGTCCCCTTTGCAACCGGCTCAGAAGGCAACGCATGAACACTGCACAGACAAACAAACGCCTGGTGTTTTAAATAAAATTCACTCTTTCAGTTCCAATTGTGCAAACAGCAGAGGGGGCCAGAGTGCAAAAAAAGACCTGTACACTGATCGGGTATAACATTATGGCCACCTTCCTAATATTGTGTTAGTCCCCCCTGCCAAAACAGTCCTGACCTTTAACAGTATTGACTTCTTCAGCAGTTTGAGCTACATGAACTCGTCTGTTGGATCGGACCACACGGGCCAGCCTTCGCTCTCCACGTGCATCAACAAATCTTGGCCACCCATGACCCTGTCGCCGGTTCACCTCTGTTCCCTCCTTGAACCACTTTTGTTAGATACTGACCACTGCAGACCAGGAACAGCCCAAAAGAGCTGCAGTTTTGGAGATGCTCTGACCCAGTCTTCTAACCCTCACAATTTGGCCCTTGTCAATCTCACTCAAATCCTTACGCTTGCACATTTTTCCTGCCTTTAACACATCAACTTCAAAGACAAAATTTTCACTTGCTGCCTAATATATCCCACCCATGATGACGGTCATAATGTCCATAATTATTCAGGCAACTGAACTTTTTTTACTCAACATGTAATTTGTAATTTAATTTTTCTAATCATGTACAGATGGTTTTCAAAATGGATACTTACAAATATCACTTTCTTTGCTCTTCTTAGTTTTGTTGCTTAGGCTGATTTCAAATCGATTAATTTCACTGGATAAGTCACTAAAAGAAAGCAAAAAGAAATGACTTCTCAATGAATGCATCATTAATTGCAATAGAGGTTTAGGCTGCAGGTTAAAACATTCAATATTATATAGAAAATACTCACTCAAAGATGAACTCCTCTGTGAAGACTGGGTTCTGGCCATCTCTCGGGTGAGTCCTGGCTACATGCACACTGTTCAAGTAGATGTTGCAATATGGGCTCGTGAAATGTTTGATGGGGAGTTTGTGGGCCTCTTCCACATATAGCACTAAGCTGCTCACCTGAAAAAGCAGAAATGACCAATATAACTTTATCAGCATGTTATTGTAGTTTATTATTATTATTATTTAAAGTAATTAGTAAAGAGCTTAGGTATTTGGGCCACAACATAAACTACCATCAAATTGACACCAATGCTGGCTGACCGTAAACTCACTCTGTCTTTAAATTCTGTGCAAAAGAATTTGTATATTGGTTTCTAAAGCTACCAGTGGTCATGCTTCTATGTTTATTGTTTCCTTGCTTTGGTAGATATGCTTTTTATTCTCCATTACTGATTAGCTGGACACAAGTTTAGCTGTGGTGTCACCTGAGATGTTGATGGGGTCGATCCAATGTTACATAAACATTAGTTATGAAATATTTCAAAATAATAATCACCTGATATTATTATTATTCTTTTTAGCTATATCTCATTCCTTTTTTTATTTTACCTTTTTGGCACATCTAAATATATTTGCACTATTTTTTAATAGTAATAGTAATGCCACCATATCATTATATAATAAATTCTCACATTTCTTATACTCCTCCCTCCCCCTTATATTCTCTTGTATTTTATACTTATAGACCATTTTACTTAATGCACAATTTCTGAGCGGCTTATTGGGTTTTCATTTCACTGCAAGTTGTATTCTGTATATACCATGTTTGTGACAAATAAACATCTTAAATCTTGAAATATCATTATTATTTATTCAATTTTATGCTTCTCTTAAGCTTGTTTTGCACGAGACATGAGCCGTGTGTAATATGCTTTTCATGTGACCTTCTACACTGGAAGCTAATATTGTGCAGGAGGAAATTATATGAGCATGTTTTGTTCATATATATTTAGTTGTTTTTATATAATGTTCATTCTATATTGTGCCCAAGTTCATGTTTGGATTGCATTAACTCCTCTCTTTAATATAGTTATTTTGAAATCATTGAAGTCATTTTTACATTTGCAGTAATTTAGGGTAAATTCTAAAAATAGTAGCCCTATCATTTCTAATAATTGCCTCAATTATATGAATTATTAGGAATGATATCATTAATCATTATTTGAAGAGATTTTTCAATTCAATAATTTTTATTGCAATAGGACTTTTAACAATGGACATCATCTGAAAGCAGCTTTACACAGATAAAGCATTCATAAACTAATGTATACGTTTATTCCTTTATAATTGTAAGTTGGTCAGTGATTCCAGTAGTGCCAAAGATGTGAAACACGCCCACAAAAAACCCCACATCACTGACCCAGGGCCCATTTAGCAGTGCGTTACCTGACGTAGACGCTTGTTGGAAGTGGCCTGTACAGGCTTCCTTAAGTTGATGCAGAAAGTTTGTAGGCATTTCATCCAGTCCTGTAAGTTTTTAAAAGAGTGCTTTAGAGTCAGCGTTAATGTCAGAGATAAAGGGAACAGATGTGGTGTTCACACGTACCTGGGCCTGCTCAGGTGTCTCTCCTGCGAAGTAGAAAATGCACTGCTCTTCACTAAAGTGCTGAATCACAATCTGGAAACAGTTTGGCCTACAAAAAGAGCAAATGATAATACCATGTTTCACCTGGCCCAGTGATTTTAATGACTACTCTCCATAACTCATTCAGCTTAAGCACTTTGCAAGCTGTGCTAGGAAACGGCACATGCTGCTTACCTGCCAAACAGACTGTCATGCACACAGTACACTGAAGACACACTGAGGTCAATCAGCCCTTTGGGTTTAGTGGCTCGTTTTTCGCTCTCAAAGTAGATAAGTTGAGCATCATTGCCCTCCAGGATGAAGTACAGATTCTTCCAGCGCTTTCCTTTGCCTAATAAAACCATAATGTGTGATAAAAAATATTAAATGTCCATCTATATAGCTACTAGTAAAGGTCTGAAAATAGCCTTGCATATCTCTGTTCCATACCCCTGCAAAAGCACTGAGCTTTAATACACTAGATATTATGTGTATAAATAATATGTAACATAAAAGGTATAAGTTTACTTGCAGTTTTTTTTGTCATTCATTACCTTTGTTAATCAGGAGGTATCCCTTCTTGACAATGTTCTTGTAGAACGCATCTTTTGTTTTTCTCCGAATGGTTTTGTAAATTTCGCGATTTTCATCAACAGCATTACAAAGCACTTGTTCTTGTTGCTTTAAATGAAACAGAGCATTATTATTTTGATTCTGTATTTAATATTTAGTTCTATGACTACTGTTAAAATTTCACCCACCTGATTTGAAACTGGATTATTCAGGTTATAGCCTTCTACAATTTGCTCTTTTCTGTAATGTTCGATGATATCGTCAACACTGCAAAAAAAAAGCCATTCAAAAATATTATTAAACACTATGTGGTATATTACCAATTACAATAAACATGTCTACTACATAACTAGTCAATTCTGCAGTACTAAAAAAAAGAAAGAAAGGAACTATTTTTTATTTCTAGACCAGCAGCCCATTACAAGACAGGCAGCAGACTGTGCATTTATCCCTATCTCTTGCAAATCACTGGTGTGCTGCCTGTTAGGCAAGACATTAAATATGAATGAGCAAGGGTTCCCAGTAAAGTCTGAGAATACAGGGGTAACTGTTTGCCCTCAGGCTTTGCCATTCCACCCTAAAATCATAGCCTCCAGACATACCTGTTGTAATACCTGCCACCCATCATGTACTGGTTGTTGGGGGTGGGGCAGATCTTGAACCTTTGGATGTTCTCATTAGTGCGAAAGAAAAGCGAGTAGTCTCCAGGTGTGCTATCTGACGGTCGCACAAGAAAGCTGCATATCTGGCCGACTAGTGTGGGAGAAGAAAAGCACAATTTCCCTTATATACAGTCTTCATTAAAAATAAATATTTATAAAACTATATACACAATGAAACAAACACTACTGTAATAAATAAAACTGAAAAATGTTAAATAATTTTGCACATCATTTTTCATCAGATCCTAATTTTTATTAAAGTGATGCAATGTCTAAACATACATACACAGTACATCGTTTGAAATACCCTGCTTTAAATTTACATTGCCCTTATTGAATTTCACATAATTTGACCAGAGTATTGCACAGCATAGATGAAATATTTATGAATGTTTAGATTGAGCAGTCAAACTTGACCTTGTGAAAACAACAATTTTACAGTGTAGCTTTCTATACATCTGTACAGGAAACCGGCTGCATGTGTGCATTAATAAATATTAAATATATACCCGTCATCAACAGATTGTATGCCTCTTGTTTGCTGATTTTCCCATGGTACCAGCTACAAAGACAAAGAGCATGAACAGGAAAGTATAAACCATTCAACCTTGGCAAAAGCAGGATTTGTGCATGTGAGTCAATATTGAGTCAAGGTACATTACTCAGTTCATGACATTCAAACTCACGGAAACAATTAAAGGCTCCTGTCAGTCTGATCTAATCAGTTTACATTGTGTGGTCATGTTTATGGCCTGTGGCTACATGTCTCATGTGAATATGAATATTTAACAAAGCATTCAATATACTTTATCTGATTGTCTCCAACCCAATCACAGGGTCAAGAATGCATAAAACATTATCTACAATTTCATTCAGAGTACAAAACCTCTTAAATCGTAAGGTTTTGTCTTAAATATTCTCTTCTCAGTAAACGTCACATAGGCTTCCTGTAAAAGCCAGAGGCCGAGAGTTAGGTAGAAAGGCAATTAATTAAAACAAAGTGGCCTCTTCACAAATGCACACTACATTGTAAAAGCAGGCCACTGGTGTTAATCATTTCCCCTGACACAATCTATTAGAATGCTTCCTTAAATAAACTGTTAGACTGTGGTTTCATCACATTCATTCTGTACCTTGCCCCCAATACCAAACAAGATAAAACCCTGAGGTAGCTTACATTTTGCCCTCATGGGGATCCTCCTCTCGTCCCTGAAAACAAAGGCAGCTATTAATCAGAGTAAGTACCACTCCAGAAAACAATCGTACTAAAGAGAGAGTGACCTAGTCTTTGGAAAAGCTCTCACAATCAGGGAAAAGAAGATAATAAGAGACAACTCTTCAGAGTATTGATAGAGGGCAGAAGAGGACAGATACTCACCACTTCCTCCACCAGATCATCCACTATAAGACCCTGTTCCTCTGTTCTTACATTGGTTACCCACATCCAGCCATCTTCATGTTCATTGTGAACAATGAACATGTCTCCTTTGAGAAAACTTGCATAGACAGACAGATAGTAATTTATAAAAGGACCACAACGGACAATCCAAGCTAGTCATGGGTGTTGGCATTCATCAAATTTTGACAAAAAAAAAAAAAAAGCTGCATTTAAATATATTAAATTTTTAAGTTAAACAATATTGGTTAAGGTCTCTAAATTAGGGTCCTGTCAAATGATACAAAAATAAATAAAATGTATACAAGTTTCATGAGAAAAAAAAAAAAAAAAAAAAACCCAGTAAACCAGTCATAAATTTTTATTATTTAAGAATGTGATTTATATTTTTAAATCCAAATCTGACTTTGCAACAGATTATATACTCAAGTGCATTTAAATACTCAGGATTCATTATTTTTAAAAGCATATGCTCAAATGGTGGTGTGTGTGTAATGCGACAAAGCAAAGTAAGTAACTTAGGAACAATGAGCCTCATCTGGTTTATATTGCAATATGGCTTATGACTATGGGTATTCATGAGATATACCTGATCTCATCTGTATCTGGCACTTTGGTGTATGGAAGAATGGCTCTCACTCTTCTCCTATCCTCCACAGGCTGGGTGAAACAAAACACACACAAACCTAATGTCAGCATAAATCTACTGAAACACAACCACTTCATGCATTACTGGCAACTGAGTCTTGAGCCTCTGAAGAACGACAAAAGGAGTAAATAAAAATGGCTAAAAGGTATTTATCCTTTGGGATGAACATTCTATTTTTTTCATGTAACAAGTTGTAAAGTAGCTTGCTGCTTCATCATACACTGGTGCAGTTAGGTAAGCAGAAATGACAGCATAAACAATGTTTTGTTTCCTTGAGTCTTTCATCTGTGATGTATGAACAAGACTTCCTGTATCACAGTCACTGTTGCCTGAAACGACAGCATTACCTCTGGTGGCGCCACCGGCGATAGCAGATTTTCACCTTTCAGTAGGCAAGACACGTAGCTGTAATATCCAATGAGGTCTGAAAGGGATGAGAACCGTCTCCCACCAATGTAATAGTCCCCACACATGGCAATGATCCTGGAACACAAAAATACCCAAGACTCAAACACTGGTACATTTTTTATCAACTACATGAGCATTAAAATAATGTGGACGGATAATCAGATCATAACTAAAGTTGCGTCTCAAAATCTGTAAAATGGTAAAGTTTTTTTTGTGTGTGCAATATCACTTTTTACTCATTAGCACCAAAACCCTTCCTTCATTTATTTGTCTATTTAAAATGTCAACTAGGGTTTTTATTTATTTATTTTATTCAGGCTGCAGTGGAGGGTGAGGGCTGACACACTTATTTCATATTTAAGATCCACCCACGCCATTGCTCCTCCGCTACCACCTAAACTAATACATAGATTTATACACTCTGAGGGGAAAAACATCTTCAACTAAGACTGAAATCAAATTGCAGCTTGGCACAGACCACCACTTTTTTTTTTTCTTTAATTTCATCATTTTAAATTGATGTATAATGCAACCCCAGTACATTACATCTTGTACAGTGAATATATACTGTAAGTTGAACAGAAATTCAAATTCAGTGCTGTGGATTATTATTATTTTTTTTTTCTTCAAAGAATTATATTTATGATTGATCTGATTTTCACATTCTGAGGTCTGGGCAGGTTGGAATCACAGAGCACTACTCCTTTTAAAGCAGTCCAAAATTACATCAATCAAAATGTAAATGCAAATTCGGTGGCAACCTTGGAGTTAAGCTCAAGTCTTGCAACCATTGTTATGATGTCATCATTATAAGTAATTCCCTGTCATTTTACTCAGTTCCTTGGTGACAGAAATTTTGCCAGGCACACCTGAAGTGGTTGACCACGTTGGTCTTGCTGAGGAAGGAAAGCACAAAGGAGCCAGGCCTCCGGTCGCTCTCCCTGATCAAGTAGCTTCCCGAGTTCTTGGCCTTGCGCAGCCGCTCCTCTGCAATGGTCCGGTCCAGCTTCCCATGGTACCATCTAAAGGAAAAGGACAGAGGCTAGTTTTAAACACTTATTTATGGATAATAAATAAACAGATAATACAGTGACAAAGTAGAATAATCAACTTTTTTCTATCTTTTTTTTTTTTAAAACTGTGGATCACTTACGCCTAACAAAAGCTCCATGAAGTTGGAAATAAACTGTAAACTTCTGACCTACATTAGACCCGCCTTGTCTTGCGATGGAGCTTTTGAAATATAGTTCAAGTTAAATCTTTGCAGCAAGAACATGGCTCAGCATTGCATGAAAATATAAAAGGCTTTTACACCAAAGCCCTTTGCTAGAAATTAAAAATAATTGCTTTTCGTTCAGTGGTTAAAAATTCAGGGGAATTAGTTTCCGGTGAAAGCGAATAAAAATTATCACCCTTTTCTGGTTTAGCACTGTGCAAGTTCGGTAAAGCTTGTGTACAGAAAAAGAAGAAAACGGAAAGTGAGAAAATGAAATCATATGGGAAAAATACGACCGAAAGAAACCAAACAAAATTAAGGCATGAATATACCTTAAAAGAACCTTAAAAGACTGACAAGTTGGGCAGAAAGCAGATGCTGCAAAACCAGTATAGTGTTAAATCTAATAGATGATATTTGATTAATAAAGCAGTAAACACACTTGTCTCCCCACTTTATTTTAATTTGCTCATCAATAACAATTCATCTAAAAAGCTGGCATACGACATTTAGGTGCATTTTCACATTATTGCATAATAAGAATCACTTAAAAAATAATGTGAGTTCTAAGAATGTGTGGGAGAAGTCGTGTGTCTGTGTAGAGGAAGTGGAGCTTATGTGGCGGAGGTGCATGAATAAATGTTCAACACAGTCCTGAGTGTTGAGAGAGGAAAGCTATGTGCTTTCCATATAAGGTCTGCACATACTACACTATAAAACTGTACATTCACCAGTTTGCTCCAATCTGGCATCTTTTGCATTGTAGATTTGCACCCAAATATTTTTATAAATGCATGTGTGTGTGTGTGTACAATGTATAAGTAAAACATATATAAACATTGCAAGAATCTTCTACATAAAGACATTGTTGAACAAGTAAAAAAAAATGGTTAAAGGAATTAAATGTAACTCCCACTACCAGGTGATTAAAAGTAGTGAGCTATTTTGAAGTGTTGTTCTATAGATTAAAAAGTGTGATAGTTTTATCATCTTATCTCTAACCAGCATCTACACCAGATAGTAAAGGGAAGCAAATGAAGTGTGGGGGTTGTAGCTTTCAGACTGTCACTGTTCCAAAAGATTTATATGATGAACACCAGCCTCTGTGCAGCTTTTATAGAGTATAAATGCTCAGCCAGCAGGAGAAAGGTCCCCAAGAATTTACTCACAGCCTTCTCCGTTAACTATGTTCATAATAAAAATGACATTAGCTATTAGCAGATCTGCAAATACTGTGTTCTATTAAAACCAGGAATCCAAGACCATCAAAGACTGACTGTAGCTGTACTGTTACTAAACTTTATTAAAAACCTCCTTAAAAACTGATATTTTAATGAAAGATTTTAACAGCTACAGGGTTATTATAGTTCAAATAATTCAAGCATCAGCTATATTTAGCTTTTTAACCAAACTTCCTCTCAGATCTCGAGCTGCTCGGTTCACTCACAGCTCTTCTACTGATCAGTCCCTTCACAACTCTAGGAGTAATTTCATCCTTATTGCTGAGAGAACAGGTAGTGCATAAGGAGTGACCAAATTAAAAGCTCAATCACTAACTTTCATCACCTTGAGGTATCCCTTAGCATGTCAGAGCATGAAACATGGAAATGCCAAATAACAGAAACACAATCTGATATACATCATATGCAGCGATGGCTGCCTAAATGAGTGTGTGTGTGTGTGCGTGCAAGTAAAAGATAAGTATGAAACTCTTAAATGTGTGGTGGTTTAAGAAAACCTTCTTCTTCCGTCATCAAACCGGCTGCTTCCATTAGGGGTCGCCACAGCGGATCATCCGTCTCCATACCTCCCGGTCCTCTACATCTGCCTCTTTCACACCATCTACCTGCATGTCTTCCCTCACCACATCCATGAACCTCCTCCTTGGTCTTCCTCTTTTCCTCCTTCCTGGTGGCTCCATCCTCAGTATTCTTCTACCAATATAACACATGTCCCTCCTCTGCACATGTCCAAACCATCTCAATCTCACCTCCCTCACCGTGTCACCAAAACATCCAATTAGGATTAAAAAAATCGCGAGGTTTTGACTCTTCTTTTGACACGTACTGTAAACTCAACAAAAATTGTGAATTACTCGTCACGTTTTATTTTCTACTTTAAATGAATAATACAATAATATTTTTCAAACATTTTTATGCAATTTATTAGTAAAATCTTTGTTTTGAAATGTTACTCCAAACCTTCGAGTTATTCGTGAACTACCAGATTTTTCGTGAGTTACTCTTAGTCCTGTTCCAAATGAAAGGTCGCAAACTATCGACGTTGCGAGTGTCAAGGTCGTAAGTATCGAAGTTCCACTGTGTGTATATATAACATATCTCCAAATGTTGTGTATGTTTTCAAGTATAATAATAATAAAAAATGAACTCGAAGTGTGAGGTGGAGACTTAAACTTGTGGTCCGCCACTGAACACATTCCTGAGGGACTATGAGGGTCTATGTTCTGCACGTAATACGGATTGCATTCGGTACTGAACCGAAAAAGACCGAACACGAATACGTGTAGCAAGTCTGTCACAAGTGCTGGCTTGAAGTGCTGCATGTTTCTTTTTATAGTGCTAATATAGGTTGCAAGTAAAAAGAAGTAAAAAGTTCAACTTGCAGTCCTTTAAACCATGTTGTCATTAGAATTTCTCTGCTAAAATTATGAAATTGTGATTGAATATTATCCCGAGATCACAAGCGAGAACAACAGACACCATGACTACCACTACATATGTAAACTAATCTATTTATAGAACAACATTACTAATGACAAGGTTTAAATGTCCATGACAGAAAATGAGTAATGACTTTAATCAACAAACATTCACATCAGTCACTTTGGGCTCATCTTGTTTTCGCTCTTGACTTGGCGTACAACTGTTCGCTCTTAAATCATGACAGCTGGTACTTAAACGCTTTCAAATTAAACCTATTCGGCTCGTCTTGTGGAACAATTTCATCAAAGCGTGACACGCACAAAGACACACACACACACACACACACACACACACACACACACACACACACACACACACATATACACTTAAAGCTGTAGGCATTTTACTGCTGCCATTGTTGTGATAGAGAATTATTTACTCTGGGCTTCGTTTCAGAAATCCTAGACAATAACAAAAAGAGCATTTACTCATCATTTTCATTACATTATTGTGTTTTTTTGTTTTTTTACTTTTCCTAATGTTAAGGAATTAAAAATGTTAGAAGCAGGAAGTACCCATAAGCTGTGGTCAAATTTAGTCTCTTTTGGCTGATTGACAGAATCGAGCCGCAGTGACGTCTCCACACATGTACACTGAATAGATTCAGGTCTACGCCCGTGACAAGCCATGGCCTTTAGCACACAATGTCTGTCTTTAATCTTTCAAAAGCTGATCATCTGACAACAACTTAAAAATAATATGGGCTGTAGAAAAGAAAGTCATGTTGAACATCAAGCACAATGTGCATACCTCTTCACAAGATTAACATCCACAGGAAGTTATCATTATGAGAAAGCAAAGGCTTTTATAAAGGGTTTGGGTGCTGGTTAGTGTTTGTTGTTGTTGTTGCACATATAGAATTAAGCCTACGACTGACAGGATATCTCTACAGTATAGCTTACTGCATTATTCGGCTTGGGTTTCAATGAGCAACAGGAAACGTAGGGTTGGTCCAACTGCACGTTCATAGCATGTGTGTGGGTGGGTGGGTGTGCGTACATATGCAGTAACGTGCAAAAGTCTTAAGCCACAACTAGCTATGTTGTCGAGTGGCCTTGCTAATGCAAAAGTATGATTTTGTGTGTATCAAATTGTGATCTTTGGCATTTTAGAATGACGCGATTGAAAGTTGGCTTTATCAGCAAGTATATAGCAACGTATATAAGTAATGCTCAAGCATGTCCCGTACAAAGGTGGTGTAACAGACCCTTTTCACAGCAGTCAATTTGACTTAAAAAAATAGACAAATACAAGTTTTAGCATTGGCATTAATTATGGGGGGAGGGGGGATTGGGAGGTCATGTTACTTGCCATTTTAATCTATAAAAGCTTTCCTCTGATTCTTTTCTCTTTTAATACTATATATAAATTTCCTGGATTTTTTGGTTGTATTTGACTTAGGAACTGATTAATATGGAAAAACTTTGCACCGTACTGTATAAATGCTTTATGTGTGTTACCCTTTTCCTCAGTGCAGGTGAAGTCATGCATGAGAGACAACACGCATGGCAGTATGGGTCTTTCTGGACTTTAATTTTATACATTTATAAACAACTGATTTAAGTTAAAGTGTTTTGTGGGTCATTAATGTGAGTGCGTTGATGAGCAGTAAAGAACTTTTACAGTGCAATGCAGCTTTTGGGCATTTACAGACTACATTTAAAAGAGTTCCTGGACTCAGGTTTTAAAAGCTTGACCCATCAAGCTTATATCAAAGCATTGGAGTTAAAAGTTTGCACAAACTTATTTTGAAGACTATGACACACACACACACACACACACACACACACACACATGAACGTTCAACCAACAATGCTCAATGGTGCATTTTGGCCATTGTGCCATACGTTTAGAAAAACTGTAAAAGCCACAAACATCTTTGCATGGTGTCAATTTTCAAATTAACACAAGATATGTGCCTAAATGTTATAAGTGGAAATTAACTAATTTTAATTGTCAGATGATCTCATTTCCGTTCAGAATGAGACGTTGTTATTCGCCTACGAATGAGGCAAAACAAGTCCCAAGTTATACATTGTAATTATGAAGGTCATATTTTGTAATGTTTGAAATGCTTTTGATAAATCATTGTATGTTATTGGAATCTATTTTCAGCTGTTTATCCTTAACAAAAAATATATTAACAAAACCTATATTTAATATATAAAAAAAACACAGTTAATGCACTAGGTTATGCATGAATCAGTGCCATCATGACCGCCCTTCATTTCTAGACGGGCAAACTGAACCCAAAATGTGACCCCCTTTTGGTTTGCCCATAACCATTAAGCTGACAAGGTTTCATCTCAGTGAAAGTAGTGGTAGCCTGGGCTTGTTGAGACCCGATTGCGGGTTCTCGTTCTTCATGTCCTCCCTCCTCAATCACTCTTTTTTTGCATTTTTCATCACTGCATTTATATGGCTCTTACCAATGGTGCAGTCAGTCCACCTAAAATATGCATCTGTAAAATCTCCCGTCACTGCTTATTAGCATCACCATGAAGCAGACTATCGCTTGACATTAGAAATGCACCTCTACATCATGCCGACTGCCATCAGGGGAGCTGTGCGTATCTCACATGCACAGTAATATGCAGGACTTTTAGTTCAGGGGCAAACTCCAACATACATCAGTGATCTTAAAGTGCTGGTTTAAGTACTTTTAGAACTTGTCAGTGTCGTAACTGCTATCAGGAGAGTTTCATGCTAGCTGTGGCATGTTCTGTAGTTCATGCAGATAAACTCAAGAGCAGCTTGGAAAGCAGAATTGTAGCAACATGATCTTGATATGAAAATCTGTACCGCATCGTAGAAAAGTAGTACATCAACAGCAAGAACAGTTGTTTCAAATAATATACCGTGTCACATGCAAATAATACACCATGTCACATGCAAATAATACAAATTGGTCCCATTCACATAACCTTGGACACCCAAATTTTACAATTAGCAAAGCTGTAAAAATGAGCAAAGCTGAAAATTTAGCACCAAATGACCTAGTGATTCACCAATACCAACATCGGTATCTTTATGAGCCCAATACCATGCTCAGTTACAGGTTAAAAAGAAAATGCCACAGAACCAAAATCCAAAACTATGTGATGTTATCCTAGTGTACAGTAATGTCCTGGTGATACAAAATGACAGATAACTGGATTCGGAAACAAGCACAAGCAATCTGTTAAATTTCTTAAAAATGAAATGCAGCATGAGGGCTTCACTGTCAACAACATGGAGAAGCAAACTAACTAGTGGAGATAAATAACAAACAAAACGAGGCGAATGATAAAAGATCTTAACTGGTACATTATTCTTGACAATCAGCTATCGATCACTGACAGCAGTGTCTTTAAATATATATATTTTTTAACCAATCCAACCTCCCTCCTATAATTGTAAACAATGATGCTGGTACATGTATACATGCATGACCATTTTGCATGTGTGCGCTTCTAAACCAGGGAACAAATCGGAGTTAAGTAACATTCCAATGATACCGCAGTTGATTTATACAAAATAAAGTACCCCAAGAAAACCCATCACTACAAAATACGCATCAGGGCATCAAAATTCTCCACCATTGTTTATTATTGTAAATGGGAAAACTCAACCAGAACATCCAGACATACTACACTAGTCGAGTAGTATGAACAAAACACCACAATAAAACTAAAGCACGGTCTTAATCCAATCCGTGAAACACTTACACTGGGTTCGTTTTTTGCTGCATGCCTGCCTGTCCCAATTTCTCTAATTCATGAAGCAAAGCTGCCTGGCTGCCGAATCTCTAGCATGTATCTCCCCGGTCTCACTGGACATGACTGACACAACTCCAACACGATCTCTGGCATGATCCCATGGAACTGCGGCAGCGCTAAGCTCATCCCTCTGTTCTCTGTTCCAGTGCAGCTGCTACATCTATGTCCATTGTATTAAAAAAATCTCATGTGCATCTTTTCGCAAAACTTCATCGGCTCTCAGTAGACTGCAGAAGTTTCCACCGGAGAAAATTGTTTTTCAAATGCAAAGAATTGTCACATCCATGTTATTGCTGTAGAAGGCAGGAGGGAGATAGAAGAGGCTTTGGCCACCATGTGCAGCAAAAGAGCCACTATGCAGTAGTACTGCATATATGTGTGTGTGTGAGAGAGAGAAAGAGACTGCCTCAGCAACACACTTCCTCACTACCGCTGCCATTTGTGAATGGAGCAAAAACTAGGGATGGGCCAAAATGATTAAATAATATAACAGCAAGCGAATATTACAATAAATGAAGCAAAATACTTTGTTTTCTACAATATCAGTGTTTAGTAAACCAGCTAGATGTGACCCTTAATGACCTGCACTTTTGCACAATCCTTATCATGCAAAAATAATCCATACATCAAATGTTTATTCATTTTTCAAAAGATTTGTTTCATCATGACCATTTAATACCTCACAAGCATTATGCAAATTGCACCATTTTCATTACGTTTCTTTTCAGGAAAGAAATAGTACAAAGATGATGTGCCTTGTTCTTCACACGTGACCATAGCATATTAGTTGGAAACATTAAGAGCACATGCACACAGATGTACAGATAAAGAGCTAAGAGGCATTAATTAAATGTACAAAAAGTCTGTGGTTGCTTTACTAAATCATTGGGCTACGATTATGACGAGGGGATGGGGTCAGATCTGAAACCCACATCAGGTGCTGCATGTAGCTGGCTATACCTGAAAGCAAACCATGCACATCTAAAAATAAATAAATAAAATTGTCACATAACATGCACCTTTCAGAAAGTATGTGTGTACAACATTCACAAATAATATTTGCTTTTTATTCATTGTCAAAACAATGATGACACTTCTACTATACTAATACTTCATCTTCAATCTGGGCATATCCTGGGATCATTGCCTGTGAGGTGGGAATACACCATGGATTACATACCAATCCATCACACATGCAGTGGAACAGTAATAGTGAGGTGAGAAGACCTGGAGAGCAGCCAGTGTTCCGGTTCACCCTAAAGGTGTTTAGTGGGGTTAAGTTCAGGGCTTTGTACAAACCTCTCAACTTCTTTCACACCAACTTTGGAAACAATGACTTCACAAACCTTGTTTTGTGCACAGGGTCAACATCATGCTAGAACTTGTTTGGGCCTCTTAAATTCAGTAAAGGGGAACTATAATGCAACAGCACAGAAAAACATTCTATACATTTGTGTGCTTCAGTTTAGGGAAGGCCAGGTGATATTCAGGAGTTGAAAAACTTTTGGCCATATAGTGCAGTATCTGGTTTGTGCCTATGGATTCCGTTTCAGTTTTGTAAATACCACAATCTAGAAAAAAAGTTAAAAAAAATCTTTAGATTATTACTTAATTCTAAGTCCCTAACCATTTATCTGTTTACTACACGAACTTGCTATGAGTGTACACGCCTTTCATTCTGTCTGTTTTTTATTTCCATACACAATGATTACAAAATGAAAAACTCCCTAAATATATGAATATGGCTCATTATACATGAATAATATACATAATAGTTCAGTTAAAATATACATACAGTGGCATTTGCACGCATGTTTAATGAGTTGTAAGACACAAACGTTAGAAAATACAGTATGTCTAAACTTTTTTCTATTCAGTGCAAAGATTATTTATTATGCACCACCAGGCTTTTGTGTACAGCAGAGCAGTATATACACTACTTCATTTAAACTGAACACCGCAGGATGATTGAAGTTTAAAGGCCGTCTGTGGACTGTCTACACGCATGCAGTCACTGAATGGTGTGGAAACAATGTTCTAAAAATGAGAATGAATCATTCGGAAGAACATTGCGTAGCAGTCTGTGCCTTCAAACAGATTACACGGATGTTTTTGACAAGGTGCAATGACGTCTGTGAACTTTCTCCTTTAAACTCATACCGAACTCACACCTGGGCTAAATAAGACAGAAGCGAGAAAAAAATAAAAATAAAAACGCTTTACTTATTAGTAAACCCATTCAAATGTTCTGCTGATGGGGCTAAAAAATAAAACCATCTCAAACCAAGACAAACACTTAAAGAACTTTCAGCATCAAAAATTTTGTACTGCTGGAGATGCTCGATACATGCACAGGATTGCTTAAACAAAAACCTACTAAACACTGAGCTAATAAGCAGGCATCAAATCAAGACCATTACAGGTATCCAAACTATTATATGCAATACAGATGCTGCACCACTTGGCTTTCAACTGGCCTTGTGTTTTTTTATAAAGCCAATTAATTAGCAGTGCTGCTCAATGTAACTCCTCCAAACACGTCTGGCAAAAACTTTAACAGTGTTACAGACATTACAGGCCAACCATTTGCCGGGTCCCAGTTAAAACCGTTAATAATTTAAAATCCACTCTAATCGTTAAAGGAAGCTTCAATCAACGAGCACCTCGGTCGTTCGACCTCTTTCGTTGCTTTCCCAGTTTGTCATGATTACGTAGCAGACTGGTCAGCAGCTGTGAGACATTTATCCCAACTGCTGGCACTGCTGTTTATGAATAAGCCGCGTTGTACAGAAGCATGAATACTTGCGGCTGTCTGTGGTGTGCTAAAGCACAATGTTTAGTCACACATGCTGCAAACAAGACACCCCATCTAACCCTGTTAGAGAGAATAGGTCTGCACATCCAAAAGAGGCTTCTCTTTTCCACTGCTCACTCACTGCAGCACAAAGTCCAAGGCAATCTGGTAATGTGATGACTACATGTGCTGTTATGATTGGATTATGGAAAGACCAGATTCGTTTATATGGGTATGAGCTGATCTCTAAAAAGAAATTTCTGCAGTGTAATCATTCATTACTATTTTTTAACCATTTATTATACAGACAGCTGCAATGCCTTAGACTCTGTAGAAAAGGACCAAATGATGTTTAATGTATCTTACAAGAATCCTGCCTAAAGCGTTAGGTTTTTCTTTTTCTTTTATGAGGCTTCAATCATTCACATTGGTTTTGGGGAAGAGATAGGAGAAACTATTCACAGCTATCAGCTTCTAATCAATTCTACAAAAAAAAGCACTACAAATGTAAGAGTGCAGCTCCTGAAGAGCTTTACGCCATGCATGTGTGCAAAACTCTATGATTATACCGCAATACGTGTATATATTTTATGTAATATCGGTGCACTGTAGGCAGAGCCGAGTACAAAAACAAAGCTGACAAAAACAGTTTGGTTCCAGCACCAAAATGAACGTAAATGTCATTATACTTCCTGCATTAGTCAACAGCAGAACGCATTTGTGGGCTCATTAATCTAATAAAAACAAATCATTCTCAAAAAAAAAAAAAAAAAAAAAAAAGTATTCTTACATTCACACCTGGTTCAAATTTAAGTTTAAAGATGCTATTAAAAGCTGAATACTTGCAAGCTAACCTCACTGTACATATACCTGTTTTGTTCCATACACATAAACCTTGCCAGTCATGCTGGTGGGAGCAGGACACTGATATAAAGCTGGCAAGATAAAGGAATGCCACTCTGGTTAATGTTAGGTTGTTTTTAATATTATTAATCCATTTTTATTTATTTTATCTTTTGGTAATCCTATTCTAATCAGGCTCTGGTAACTTGTCTGTTTTATCTTGGGAGTCAATCAACTATGTTCATTAAAAAATGTCAGGGGAAAAAAAAAAAAATTCAAATAAAAAAAAATAAATAAATAAAAAATAATAATAATAATAATAATAATAATAATGTGAGAGAGGTGACAGGAGTGGGCTCGACAACTCTGAAACCTAGTTGCATGAAGCGGCACTGGAAGTGTACTAAAAAAAAAAACATTCAAACATATATATTTATATATATTTATACTTTAAATATATTAGCTAAAGCAAAATATACAGTACCATATCTAGTTTTATGAGTGTTTTTTCTGATTTAGAAGGAAAAAACTGGCAAAACAGGCAAAAACTTAAAATCTCACCTATTTTGAAAGAAGGAACATTTTATAAGAGGGAACTTAAATAAACAATACAAGTATCTATGCAAAATCGACTCCTATAGCTGGATATTACTGGTCTGTGTTTTCTAATATAATAGGATAAACAAGATGGCAAGTATCACAAGAAGGCCACAAGCTTAGGTAGTAAAAACCATGTATTTACTCTGCTAATACTTCATGATGGTATGAATCCCCACGAAGTGTCTTTTTCAGTGGATTTAAATCAAAGGAAAAAAAGACATTCAGAAACATGTGGGCAAATGATTTCCCTTTAAAATAAAACATTTAATTCTGGCATGTTTGCTAAGAGTGAAAGAAGTTATGTGAATCAAAGGGAATTTTCTGACATGATACCTCCATTTCTAACCACGAGATCTCTTGAATTCTTGATAAATCACTCGCCTCATCAGTCATGGTGCATAAATCACTGAGCAGTCTAAATGAGAGGGCCTCAATTAGCATTTGAGGAAGGTGAGCTTGTGATTTTTTTTTTCTGAAAAGGAAATGAAGCTTGAGTCATAAGCATAAATATGAATTTTAGGTTTTGTGACTAAATATAAAGCCGAATTTCACAATTGAGGAACATGTCAGCGAGTTATTGGAATCTGCAACGCTCTGGGTTGCTTCAAAGCAATGGGTCACAGTTTGCAAAAGTGTTTGGCATATGAAACTCTTTTCATGTCTGCCGGAAACGTCCCAAATTAATTCTGTATGCTGACTTATAGGGTTCAAGACGTGCCACACCCATGCTGCACCTATACATCAACAAACTCGCTAAATATGATGCACAGCAAGCTGTCCAAGGCACCTTGAGACTTCTTGTTGATATTACAGAGTAACATCTCCTGAACAAGACATAAGTGTTCCCAGAGATTCTGAATGTCAGGTCTGAGCCAAGGTCACCAGATCATGCATAGGTGGTTTATAGGCCAACGATCAGAGTTAATTACTGTATTTCATTAAATTATATACATGATAGTAAAATGTATAAACACAAAATTACAATGGTGATTACTCCAACACCAGCAGTGTTATGTCTTATAACCTCAAAATACCATAAAACTCTACACTTACTTTAATAAATGTTTTTTCTTTAGCCAAGTGATTGGTAAAAAAGATATGCAGAAATATGCAAAAACAAATAACACCACTGCAACAAAGTCAATACTGTAGAGAAAGACCTGCACCCAAGGGTGGAACGTGTATGTATCAGAGAGAGCATTTAATTGGACAAACACAAGACTTTTCTTGGATGGGTCAACACCACAGTCAGAATGGTTTCTGGTACATGACAATTACATTAGAACCAGAACATCTCCAAAAACCATATTCTCCACCTATACCTCCAGAACTATCCAAGTATTGTGAAGCATCTGTCCCTTCTGTAACAATACTGAATCTGAAATATCAGGTGTGAGTCTTCTGTGGATGGCAGGTGTGATATTGTGCCAGTTAGAGATGATCTTCCTATAGGTAGATCTAAAGAAGACGGGGAAAATGATGGGAATGAGAAAACTTACTGGTTAGTGGGTGGTGCGGAGAGGGAAAACACAGCCTCCTCTTCCTCGTACTCGGCTCCGTCCTGTTGGTCGCTCTCGTCCACGCTGCCGTGCACTCCAGAACCGGGAAACAGCGTTGGAGGTGGAGGCGGAAGCGGCGGGAAGCCCGAAGGCCCGTCCGGTGCCACCGAGCTGGGAGACGTGCGGCTCTCGGGTCCCTCTGAGCCCGGGGAAGCACAGCCTCCGCCTGGTCCCGAGCCGGCTCGAGTGAGCTCCTCTCCATGCACAGGGTAGATCATCGCACCGCTGAGGCCGTCAGGAGACGGGGCGGACGGCGGCCGGTAGCTCGGCGCAGCGCTTGGACAAAGCTCACTCACCCGCACTCGAGTCGGTTTGGCATAAAACGGAAACTGGGTCGAATCGGGGCCTCGACCGTCCGATGCCACTGCGTTCCTGCCTTCGTTCCGGACCTCGGCGTCCATTAAAGTGCGACACAACAGGAGAGCCTGCTCCTTCTTCCTTTCTTGTTCTTCAACGCGCTCTTCTGCTCTCTGAAGCGTCGGCCGAAAACTTTCTCGGTAAACACAGCACGCCTCCCGTTAGCTAGCTAGCACTGGCTAGTCCACACACGATAGCTAGCTAGCTAGCCAAAGCTAGCCGACGGTACAGTGGATGAGTTATGTCTTCATTGTTTCCTGAGGTTCGGGTTAATGGGGAAATGAGACGAATGTGGAAGAAGGTAGAATAAAAAACGCCAGAATCGGAGAAGTGATCAGCCCTCGTGTTGCCGCAGAGCCAGGATTTGCGAGCAATCCACTGGACGGGAATGTGGGGTTTTATTGTGAGGGAGTGCGCCAGGCTTTTCTGTGGGCTGTTGTTTCTTTTCCAAAGAGTTCCAGGAAAAAGGCCCCGAGTTGTTATCTGACACGGTTCGCAGTTGCCTTCTAGTATCCAGCACTCCTCTCTTTCTTCATTTCCGCTCGGCGAGCGCGTTATGTCCGCTCCTTCTGCCAAACTTTCTCCTTTCTATCGAGATTAGTGCAGCGCTGGAACATTTGCCACAGCTGCTCCCAGTCCCACTCTGCTCCCTGCGCGTGCCCGTGCGCCCCGCGAGCAGACCTGCTCAACCGAGCGCCGCGTGCATCGATAAACTCCGCTCTCTGTGCTCGCGATCCACTGTCATCAATCAATCAGTCAATCAATCAATATACTCATTTTGTGTGTGTGTGTGCATCTAAATTAAATTTATAAATAAATGTAATTATTATTGTCATTATTGTAAATGAATACTGAAGACATCTCAACTATAAAATAACTTTAGGGAACCTTTAAAAATGGTAAAAAGGCACAACGTTTAAGCTAAACAGCATTTTCTCTAGGAGTACAATCATCAGTCACTTCACACATACCAGTCCAATTAGTCAAAATTAGAAAAAATAAATCTTTAGTCATGTTTCTCGTGCACTTTCATGGCATAGCATGTTGAAATGCACCTCTATACATTCGCATGTGATCACATATTTGTCACATAATTATAATTACAATCACTTGTGAAATGTAAGAAACATGTCATCATACATTTTTCACAACATCCTGTACACTATAAGAATCCAAAATTATTAAATGTGTCATAAAAAACTGCTAAAAGTTCACTATTTGTGAACACTGTGTATAGCGTGCTGTGTCTCAAAACCACGTGTGGTTTTTAGTTGACTATTTTTGACTTATTACTGGTAAGCCATTATGGTATACTTTATTAATGGTAAGCCTTTATGGTATGCCTCTTCTTTGTCAGCCTTCACCGTATTTAATGCTGCAGCATGTTTCAGCTTTGATTTTAATGCTCTGTCCCTTCCATACTGTCAGCCAACACACACAGCTATCTCACAAGGGTGAGGTAAAAGAAAGTGAGTTCAGTGCACAGCCAGCCCGAGATATTTATCTTCCTACTGAATAAATCACACAGACACATTGTTTCCCAATAACAGAAAGATCTGGTGCAGATTATGTTTGCTTTAGGGACAAACCTCTGCCCAATGACAAATTCTTTTATCAGATAAGAAAACCTCAAAACACTGAATGCTTTGCCGCATTGCAGTTCTTCCCACTAATAAGGTATGTAATATTTTGCAACATAAAAACTTCAGATCGTTATGACAGTCACGTCTGCTGTTTATAACAACAGAAATGCCAGTGTTATTACATTCTTATTATATTACAGTGAGATGCCAGTATTTTCAATGGGGGTCATTTTAGCAGTAGAGGGACATCATGGCCAGCAAGGCTTTTTCTGCTGGCCTAAAATTTATCAGAATCACTGACTTGATGTTTTAATTTATCTGCCATAAGCCCTTCACAGTCAGCACGACAGGCTCTTTTAAGCTTAAAGCTTTAAATCTGTTTAAAGCTATTGCTTTAACCAAATTACAGTGGTATCACTAGGGCCATCCAGCAGGCGTCTAGCCATTTGTCAGCATTTTCCATATTCTTTGATTGGATGGCCATAGAGGCGCACTAATCAGAGCTCGCAAACCACATCTATAGCAAACTGCACAAACTCAGTTGACAGAGGAGAAGAAAAGTTTTGGTCACAGATATATTTTCCATGACATATTTCAGACTATAAAAAGCTGGACATTGTAGGAAAAACTCAAACAGTTCAAAAAAGTTCTTATGCTTTTTCATGAACCTTTTATACTTTTGTGTTTTCTTTTCCATAGAATTGACAAAAACCACACAATTTGGCTTCATTTAAAATCCCCAGGAAAACTGTATTGCACTGCAAAATGTTGATGTTAATGTTGATGCTTCTGCTAGAGATGATGTATGTGGGTGTGGGTGGGGCAGCTGTGGCTGCAGTGAAAGAAACCTTGTGAATTGTGTTTATAGGGTTTCCTGTTTTAGTAATCACATTCACACTTTCTGCAAAAGAGATCCCTGTCTGTGATGCAGCGCTTCATTATACTGCATTTCTGTATGATATTAGTAGTTTTCATAGCCATGGCATCATAATAACAGTATTAAGAAGTGGATTGATTCAAATAGGACACGACTGAAGGTCTAGGTGTGAAATGCACTGCCTGCCACTGCATTTTGGGAGTTTTGTTCAGACCTGTTTATTTCCTTATGATTGCCATGCTGGGTTTCAGAATCAAAGCAGCATTGTGTTAAATGTCAGTCATAAAATATGAGCGGAAGCAGTGACATCTGTGTCTGAGAGATAAAGAGACAAATAAAGAGGACAAAATGCATGAGCAGATGTTGATCTGTTGAAGTGTTGCTTCTGTTATATTCCAAGATGTGTGCATATGTTCACTTTGTCAAAATGCCACATTTTGCTCTTGGTTTAGTTTCTAATGAGCATGACAAATCCTTTTTTAGAAAGCATATATATTATAGATGTGGCTTGGTGCTGAACTTTGCCTTTAGATATTAATGTGATGTGGTGTTTTTAAGGTTAGGTGTGATGTGGTTAGATGTGGTAATGTTATGTGTGCACTGGTGTCCCATCTTTTGCAGCCTGTCCCAGGTTTGTGCAGAGGTGTGTGTGAGTGAGTGTGTGTGTCTGTGTGTGTGTGTGTGTGTGTCCACGTGTGCATGTTGGTTTGTGTGATGCCTTGCAACTCATTTGTGTCCTTTGTTGTCTTACCCAGTGTTACCTAGATAAGTTCCTGATAAGATACTGTAGTGTGATAAAAGCATGTAAAACATTTTATGCACACCTTTATAAACACTCACTTTCATATAAGTTTATTAAATACAGGCTAATAATAGGTGCTTTTTATAGTTTACACTTATTACAGTACAATTACACAATCTACAACTATATGTTTAAGGTAAAAAAAAAAAAAAACTCTTCACAGAAGACCACTAGGTAACACATCCATGCTATTAAATCTTATGCAGATAACTTTACCATTACATCCCTCTAATAGTCATTTTTGTGTAGGGAATTTTATATTAATAGTCTTGTAAGGAAAAACGTGTGACATGTCAAAACATGGTGATTGATTTCTCTTCAACGAATGCTTTTGATTAGCCACAATGAACTCTGGGATCAAATTTATTCAAGGCCACTTTGAGTACACACACACACACACACACACACACACACACACACACACACACACACACACCTTTTTGCCAGCATGAATTTGAGAGGTAGGTGGAATCTGGAGGAAACCCAGCAGACACATGGAGAACATGTGAAACTCTTCACAGACATTAACCCAAGTTCTGGATCAAACCAAGAACCTTGGAGCTGAGACATGGAAATGGTGTGTCACTGTGATTTCACAAAATGGATTCCTGAGACACAGTGTTACCATTTGCTTATTTCTATTTGTTGCAGTAAATTGTTTAGGGGAAACGCAGATTCAAGAAAATTCAATTCTATAGTTTACTTATACAAAGGTAAATTCATGATAATGATTCAAATAGATGATATAAAATTCAACACACACAAAATTAACACATCTGGGTATTTTTATTATATTATAATTATTTTTCCAAAAAAATATTTGGTTACATCTCCATCACAGACATTATAATGAGCTCATAAATGGGACCAGGATTGATTGAGCACAGAGAGAGTATTTATTTATTTGTTTGTTTGTTTGTTTGTTTATTGATTTATTGATTTATTTTCAATTTCATTTATTTTCTAACCAATGACTTGTTGTTTAAACCATTAAAAACTTAATTTGCTGCATTTTGTGTTGCAAAGGATTATGAAGAATGTCACAAGTATATACAGTATATATATATATATATATATATATATATATATATATATATATATATATATATATATATATATATATATATATATATATATATATATATATATATATATATATATATATATATATATGCATTATACATGCATGAAGGGGTAAGTATGTGTTTGTTCAACAACATGTAGAATTGTGTTTGTGCTGTCCTACATAGTAAGCTACACTCATCTTCATTCAGGATGTGCTGAAAATAGAATGGGATGCCATGGGATGTTTGCTTCACCTTCCCGGAGTCCCCTTGGGGTTAACTGGGTTTCCTAAAGCTACAGTTAGTAGATTTATAGTACTGGTAGAAACTGTCCTACATTTAAATTGTAAACTAAGTGGTATGTGTTAAACAGAATATTATCACTTGTTGCAAACTGTAAGTGTATGGTATTATACTGTCATAATAAAATAAAATCACTTTCACAGTGTTTATATAAGCATTGTGGGTTTGGAACATGTAGCTCTTTGCAATGTTAAGGGCAAGGCAAGGTCATGTCATGCAGAAATTATACACAGCTTAATATATTGTATATACATGACACTTTATTGGCTTTGCTTCATTCTTTGAAAACGACCTCCCTAAGTTTTCATTTGAATGATGAACCATCTTTAATGAGCTCTTTATTAATTCATTTGGGAGTTCTTAGATGAATCCAAAACTAACCAACTGAACAAAGAAAGGCTGCTAAAGAAATTCTAAGTATAATTAAATGAACAGGTGGCAAGCAAAAGATTACGAACCACAATAAGAAACGCCAAATGGAAGCCTGTAATTCTCTGATAAAAATATTAAAGTTGAAAATATACACTTTTTTAAATGTCATTTTTACATTTACGAAAATCAGAAAAGGCAACATTAAAAAGTACTTCCACCCCCTAAGTGCTAAAAGCAACAAATTTCACTGGAGCAGTTCTGTTGTCTGGATTTCTTTTGGGAGCTGTAGCAGAGAGGGAATAAAGGAAACAAGATACGTGTGGTAATCTAATTTCAGCCGAGAGCCACTTCTGCGCATAATGCCACCTCATTTGCATGGTTTTATGAGAGTCATTACGCTAAATGGAGAATTGTCACAGTAAATTACTGTAAATTGAATGTGCCTCATTGGGCTAAATTAGGAGAGAATTTTCACGCCAGAATGGCAATTCGGGAAAGGGCGTGAGTGTGTTAACTTGGTTTCCTGCTTCATTTAAAACAGAAGAGCCCACTGAATAAAGAATGCAGCTTTGTTACTTGACCTTGTCTATACTGTGCTAAGTTCAGTGGCAAATTGCTAGTTCGAGCATGATTTGTATCTTGTTGCAACCTAATTTAATTTATCGGACATGATCAATATGAAGAGCTGCAAAACAGAAACATGGAAGAAAGATGGACAGAGAGAAAAAGAGAGAGAGAGAGAGAGAGAGAGAGAGAGAGAGAGAGATGAGGGGGAAACATAAATGGAAAGCCTTGTCACAGAGAAATACATTTTGTGGCATGGTGCCTACAATAGAGCAGGTTTTAATGGCATTCTCTGCATCCCAAGAGTATCTTTGTTCCAGTATGATGGCCAGACTCGCTGGAGCATTTTGGGTGCCTATTATCATTAAAAGTCTTTTCCCTATAGGGAAGAACCAAAAAATGACAGCATGAATGTTAATAATACCCCATACTTCTCTCAGTCTTTACAGAGATGCAAAGTTGTTACAGGTTCACTGGTATTAATGTGTTTACCTTTTTTGCATTTTGGAAAACAAACTATTGAACAATGACTCTGTATATAATATTTGTAGAGCAAGATATACACTAGTTATTGGACTGCAAAATGTTTGCCTAAATTTAAAATAATTAACGATGACACCAGCATTGTGGATGACCCCACTCACTCCTCACACAAACTCTTTACCCTCTTGCTGCCTGGCAAAAGGCACTAGAGGATCCAGGCCAGACTGTGTAACAATTTCTTCTCCCAAGCCATAGGATTCCTCAACCCAGATACTAGAGTGATATACACCAACCAGGCATAACATTTTGAAATTATAAGGCAGCAAGTGAACATTTTGTCCTCAAAGTTGATGTGTTAGAAGCAAGAAAAATGAGCAAGCGTAAGAATTTAAGCAAATTTTACAAAAACTAATTTGTGATGGCTAGACGACTGGGTCCGAGCATCTGCGGCTCTTGTGGGCTGTTCCCAGTCTGCATTAGTCAGTATCTATCAAAAGTGGAAGGAACTGTGGTGAACCAGCGACAGGGTCATGGGCAGCCAAGTCTCATTGATGCACGCTGAAGGCTGGCCCATGTGGTCCGAACAGAAGAACTCCTGTAGCTCAAATTGCTGAAGTTAATGCTGTTAATGATCGATGGGTTAGGACTGTTCTGGCAGCAAAAGGGGACCAACAGAATATTAGGCAGGTGGTCATAATGTTATGCCTGATCGTATATTTTATATACAGCTAACATTTTGTCTTTTTCATAATGGCATAAATTAGCTTCACTAAATAATGCGACAGTATAAGTTATCCATAGAGGTTAGCATTGAAATCAGTGCCTTGTGTTTGTAGTATGCATGAAGAAAATATCTAAGGTGGAGAAAAATCCCTCATTTGAACAATGTGACACAAGCCTCGGTATAGTGTTCCATTAATCAGAGGCAGCTGACAACATGGACCGTGCAATTTCAACAGCCAATTAGGGCACAGAGAGGGAGACGGAGAATGATGTCATCTCTTCTTATCTGATATATTAGTTGAGCTCATCATCCTGTCTGGCTGGTCAGGATAGTAAGGCCAGCAGTACGTCTCTGACTGCTCTAAAAATGTATGCCTCTTCTGTATACCTTTGAGGGTCTACTGGTTTATTCATAAGCTTCATATGCTTTCTGTCAACTCACATTGGGTGAACACAGAATCAGAGTGTATAAATAAAATCTAAGAGTTCTTGACATATAAATATTCCCTCTGAAAAACAACCACGGTCTAAGTCGATGCTAACAAGCTAAATCTGATTTGAAGCATGACGTCAAATACGGTACACAAGTTTATGTTGGCTCAAGAGGTGCGTGCTTGGTGTAGTGTAGGCAGGCAAGCAGACAGATTCTGAACACATGGGGAGTATCTTTACAAAATATTTTGTGATTACCAATAGCAACAGTGACTTGTGGAAAAAACTCTATCAAATACGTCAAAGATGACTCAATAAGGCTTCTGATGAGATAGTCGGATTTATGTGCCCCATTTAGACTTTCTGTATTTATAGCCAGTAACACTACTGTACAATAATCATCAGCTGCTGCCACTCATCCATTCAACAGTATTCTACCTACTAACATAAGATAATGTATTGTGGATTGTCTATTCCTTGGTGGAGGCACATCAGAGCCAATAGTCCAATAGTAAAGCAGTATCCTAATCATCATTAGGGACAAAACAGGGGGCCTGAAGACACCCATGACACTAGGAAGAAGTAAAATACTAATGCGGCATTCAACATAAGGTCACTACTTGTAATTTTCAACCTCCAATCAGGAAAGGTTAAAGAAAATGCCATTTTCAACTGGTAACTCTTACTTGACAAATACAGTATGTTTTTTTCTCAGCTCATGAACTGATAAGTTGCTCCTCTTAAGAATAAGATAGCTTTTACTTTAAATAAGTCAAAATTCGAACATAGATACAGGTAGTTCCAGAGTTACGATGGTTCGACTTACAATGTTTTGATCTAACGATGAAGATAGCAATACATATTTTTTCTTTTTTTAAATATGTACATTTTCCCTCGTGATTTAAATTTTTGTACTATATGTTGGCTTTCCCGCCTTGCGAGATTAGCGGTCAACAGATTTCAGTTGTCTCTGTGTTTAAGCACGTTTTTTTATTTTTCTGTGTTTTGGGTGTTTCAAAGCCCAATTTTATCTCTTGTCTCTTTTTATCAGCATCACCAGACATTGAAACCAGACATCCAGCTCTGCCTTCCACTCGCAAACTGGCGCACATGCCTGTTGCCACAAACATATGTACCGTAGAGTTTATACATTATGTTAGTGTAAATTGCTATGTTTGGCTAAATTATGTACAGTATATACTTAATAATGATGACCATTTTTTAAGACTTCTGGGTCGTCTAGGCAGGAGACTGCCTGTATTTGTTGAATCTAACACTGACTACACAGATTTCTGATTTAATAAGAAAATTCAAAATAGTCAGCTGGCTAGCTTGTTAAAAAAAGACAATAAACTTTGATGTGTCCATATTTCTTTTTTCTTTTTATAGTTTGAATGTGCCAAGGTCAAAAATGATACCATTCCTACTTGTGAATTACCATTTATGTGGTAAGTCAAATGAAAAATTATGTTTTATATGTCTGGGTCCTGCCTCAAGGGATAGACAAAGGGCATTTAGTGCAAGGCAGGTGGACTGTTTATGGCCTCTAGAACATGCAATCTAACTGGGGAGACCTGAATGTGACATACAAATAGTCCACAAATCATGCTGACTTTATGATTCTGGAACCTTCTATCTATCTTTTGCACTGGGTCTGAAAAGTGATTGATCCCAAAGGGTTATTGGCATACAGAATTATGTTAAACTAGCAGAGTCAACACATATATTTACAGTGTGTCCCGCCATCAGGATCTGGGACAACAACTCCCCTTCTGAAAAGTCATATCTGCTTACAACACTGTCTTTTAAAACCACAGACCTAAAAATGGCATATGCAAGGAATGTAGTGTTCCTGCATCCTTACTGATAACCCTTCCCTGTGCTTTGTTTTTTGGCCCATTTCTGTCAAAGGATGATATATATATATAAATATGCAAATAATGTTTGGGGTGTGGCGTGTGGGGGGTTGGGGCAATTCTAATCTTGGAGTGCAATAGTGTCCCAATTTAGAATATGACTTCTTCTTCTTCTTTCGGCTGCTCCCATTATAGTACTTAAAAAATGAACATAGACTACATACACCCACTATTTACACCTGTATACCTGTACATTGAAACTCTAGAGACTGTTGTGTGAAAATCCCAAGAGATCATCAACCACACCAACAACTATGCCACAGTTAAAGTCATAGAGAGCCCATATTTTTCCCCATTTATGACATTATATGTGATTATTAAACATTGTCCTTTATCTGGATCTTTATTTGTTAAACATTATAAGCTAGTTTAATATTTGCACAAGCGAGCAGATTTAGAGATTTACTTTTGAAATGAGTGTATGTCCTTTTGAAGAAATATACAAAGATTACAAAGTGTTTGATTATACAGTCAAAAAGATTGACCAATAATCGATAATAGTAGCTTTATTGACTTTCAAGTTAATAACTGTATTCATTTTTTAAATAATGGGGTTTGTTTGTAATTTATAGCAAACATATAATTCAGGCTCATTAACATTGTATTGGCCTTTCTAAAGAAAATAATGATGTTTGATGTTTTTAATATTCTAATAGGTGAAAGCAAAATGTAAAGGAAAATTTTGGTGGAAAATGTAATGGATAACTTAAGACGTTACCTCACTTCCTATATGTCTTTGCATAGGAAGAATAAAAGGCAAACATAATGTTATGTCATGACAAAGTTTTTATCATTAAACACTATAATAATAATAAACCACTGCAAATGGTATTGTGGAAAGAGACATGCATAAGCACATATAGAGTTATATTTTATTTTATTACATTAATTTTTATATTTAGTTTTTATGTTACTCTGAATAGTGCATCAGCGTATCATGAAAAACTGCTCTGTTCAGTCAATTCCATTATTTGTACTTAATGAACAAAAAAAGGCTTGTTACTGGTCTTGAATTGTACTTTTGAGAGAAGATGCTGGTATGCCTGTGGATCAGTAGGCATGGTTTTGTCATTACTGGCAAGACAGAGCTTACATTTATCCAAACGTGCTCTGCTGGTTCGTAACATATTTCGAAATGTCCACAGATTCTTTAGAATTATGATTAGAAAACATTGCCCAAAGCAATTTATATCTATTAAAATGTATATATTTTTTGTCCTACAAGAGACAAAAAAGATGCCTTCAAAGTACATGCATTTAAAATGACCTAACTGTGCATACTTCTTTGATATTTTGTTTTTAATAAAAAAATAAAAAAGCTATGTAAACGACTGCCAACACTGATTTAATGGTCTTGTGTGTATAATGCTTTCTCTTAGCCCTCAGGGTTTACACAAGCTCATTAGCAGAAAGCAAGAATGGCCTGACTGTTTAAAGACCTGTTACTCTTTTTCTACTGTATATGGCCTCTGACAGAGCTATGTACATTAACACTACTGTGTATAGTATTGATGCGGCAGAACAGTAATAATTTGGCTTTTGCTGACCTTAGTTTATAGGCATTAATGCAAATAGCTCATACTGTAAAGGCAAAATGATGTGCTGTTAGTCCTTGAATTAAATGCTGGCAGCTCCAGGGAAAGCTTGCGCAACTGGCCATTATGCAGATGATCATTATTGATTCCAAATAAGCAATCGTGAGACATGGAATTATTAAAATTTTTAAAAGGGACTATAAATATAAAATAAGAGAAAATATGAGAAAATATAACTAAATAATAGAAGATATGAGAAAATACAGTATATTAGATAATGATAAAGTGGTATTAAAAAATAGTGCAAACATATTTAGATTTGCAAAAAGGATGTAAAAAAATGTAATAAGTTATGACAATAATAAAACAGTAACAGTGACAATGTAAGGTGCTGCGTGCAATTGTACAATAAACACTGTATGTATGATTGTATGGGAAAACTGAGCATAAGAGATTTACGAGATAATTTAGATTGGCTTAGCAAGTTTTCTATTGTAAACCAAGGAAAGTTAATTGGACAACCTGTGATCTATGTGTGCATGCAGGAATAATGATTTTAATGGGCCAATCTGTTCAGATAAGACACACATATTTCTTTACTTATCTCAGGATTAGTCTGTGTCAGGTGCTTGGGTAATTGTAGCTGAAGGAGGTGTCTAGTCACTTCCAGAAAGGTCATATTAAATTCATGAACCTGCAGAGAGATGCTGTTCAAGGTTCTATGCCACATACAGTGGCCATCAGATATACCTTTAGGGCATATGGAGACCTATTACTGACTAGCAGTCCAAGTAGACTTTTGCTCTGTGGTGTCTACATAGGAGTGTTAAGATATGACTTCTCTTGTCTAGGGATAGTATGAGGTTGACAGGGCCTTTGAAGACATCTGAATGTGGAACTCGGTGGCTTTGACCTGAAGGCGCCCCATGGGTTGTCTGCCATGTTGATATTGGGATTCTGAAACCTTTACTGATTCTGCTGCAGCATGTCCTTAGAGGATTTCAAGTACACAGAGCAAATTAAACAGGGTTGATTTTAACACATCCGGCCAGATGAAATATGCCAACCACTCTAGGTGTGATGTGTAACCGAACTTGACAAAGAGCCACCTCATGTTCTGGCCTTGATGTCGATCTGTTATCTTGCAGATGGATCAAGCTTTGCACATTAGTTTGTTCCAATGCTAGCAGTACAACTGAAAATGCTTTGACAATGTCTGCCATGCACAATGAGTTTCAGAAAAGTCTCAAAAACTCGTGATAGCCACAGATGCCATCTGTGTATGTAACATAAAACAGAGTTTTGTGTAGTCAGACCACACATGATTGGTATTAATAGTAATCATAGACTGGCCAATAAAAGCATAGTTATTGGTGAACACTATATTATATATCTCTGCAATTTCAATTTCAAAACAAGTTATGCTAAGCTCATCTGCCTCCAAGTTGCCTTCTTGGCAGCATCAACATATAACCACAGATTTTAGTAGGGATTTAGGAACAGTGTGGTGATTTGATGCTAACAAGGCTAACAAAGGAAAACAAGTTAGTAAGTGTTTTCTGGAGAGGGTGCAAGAATAAAAAAAAGGAAAAAACACCACTCATCATATCAGAAGATAAGATAGGAGATAATATAAGTCTGTTGCCAATGTCAGAATATGTACTTATTGTTTGACATGAAGAAGGAAATGAAAAGTGGCTATATGACAACAGGTATTGAAAACACAAGGTCATAAATTACTTAGAAAGTAAAGAAATTAAATTAAATAGTTTAGAAAATGTAAGAAAAGCGTGTTTAGAGACAGTGGCATTGAGTAAAAGACAGGAGGTGGAGCTGAAGGATGTTGAGATTTTCATTGGGAGTGACGAGGATGGACAGGATTAGAAACGATTATGTTAGAGGGATAGCGCATGTAGGACATTTTGGGGACAAGGTAAGAGAGGCCTGCTTGAGATGGTTTGAGCATGTGCAGAGGAGGGACATGGGGTATATCGGTAGAAGTGGATGGAGCCACCAGGAGGGAGGAAAAGAGGAAGGCCAAGGAGGGGGTTTATGGATGTGGTGAGGGAAGAAATGCAGGTAGTTGGTTTGAAAGAGGCAGATGTAGAGGACAGAGTAGTCTGGAAACGGATGATCTGCTGTTGGCTCATGCATACAGCATTTGCATTCCAGATTCAGCCCCAATTTGCTGTTATAATTCCCTCCATTCTTCTGGGCAGATGCTCCACTAGATTTTGGTGTGTGCCTGTGGAGATTTGTGCTCATTCAGAAACAAGGGTGTTAGTTAAGTCAAATATTGATGTAGCTGAGGAGGCCTGGGGTTCAGCCAGTGTTCAAAATTCATCCCAAAGGTATTCAGTAGGTCAGAGATCAATAGCAGGTGATCTTCCACTCCAACCCTGTTGAACTCAGGTAACAATGAGTAAGAATATAGCACAAGGCATGTGATGGCTGAACTCAGTTGTGGCTGACATTGCTCATCTGTGACTTATCCCCACCCTGGAGCTCTCGGTGAATACTGCTGTCTGAGCCTTCTGCTGCACACACACTTAGTCGGGCTGATGGACATTCACACCCCCACACACAAATGAACAGATGGTTGCCTGTATTCATGCTCAATCAGGTGACAAAACGAGATACTATTGTTTTGAACATATCTTAAATTGAGTCCTGTTATGAATATAACAAAGTTTTACGTTGCTACTCAGCTGTTTTAAGGACAGCAGCTAGCCCAGTGCTCTGCTCTGAGCTTTTAATATGTGCACTCTGGACTGAATCACTGCCATTTAGCTTTGTGGCCCCCATCTTTCATTAGCTTTCACTCTAGGTAGTCCCAGGCCAGCCATGTCCAAAAGCTCCTTTAGAAGGGACCATAATGAAGATCAAAAAATTCCACATTCATCCAGAAGCCCCAGGGAGTTATTTTTTTCTGTGGGTTTTTGAGCCCTGACTTATTCAGTGTGTTGAAAAAAAGAGTACACAGACAAGAGACTATTCTTTATGTATCAAGCTCTGGGTTATATAGTGGTGAATACTATGTGTGTGAATGTGTGATTGTGTGTGTGTGTGTGTGTGTGTGTGTGTGTGTGTGTGTGTGTGTGTGTGTGTGAGAGAGAGAGAGAGAGAGAGAAAGAAAGAGAGAGAGAGAGAGAGAGAGAGAGAGAGAGAGAGAGAGAGAGAGAGAGAGAAAGACAAATGTGTCCAAATGCTGTCTAATCTTGTAAAAACCCAGGGACCAAGTAAATCTTAGATTCACTGCAATGCCTTAAAAAAACACCAATTCTTTGCAACAGTTTTTTCAACAGTTTTTGAAGACGGAACATCAAGACTGAATGTAATTTATTCTGAAATGAATGACAACTGCATGGTGGTTCACAATACATCATATATATATATATATATATATATATATATATATATATATATATATATATATATATGGAGGGTGAATATTATTTTACTAAGTAAAATCCCAGTTAAGACAACTCCAAACCTCTACACTACCAAAATCAATATTTGTCTATTAAAATTACAAAAACATAAACATGTAAAATACAACCTACTCACCAGAGATGCAGACTCTGTGAACTCTGAACTTGTACCGCTCCTCAGAGGCTGTAATCCAGTGGTACCGCTCGTATTCACTGGTCTGGAAGTGGAGAACAAACCCTTTCTCGGGATGAGACACGCTAGCTAGCTTCGAGGTTGGCCGACGTCCTTATGATGTCTAGCTTTTCTGAAAATGTATTTTTAAGTATGTCTGAGACTAAATCAATTTGGCATAAAATAGTCTAACTCAGATGTATTAATGTGTGCAGAGCTACACACGTGTTTTGCCAGTCGAACTTGGCTGTAACTGTTTTCCTCTGGTCAACTAATCAGGGGACGGAAAAATGCTATTCTGGACCAGCTAGTGAGCTGTGAGGCGAATATGAAATCTGATTGGTTGAAAAAACGGACCCGTTGCTGATATTCTTAATGGTAAAAAGGCCAGCAGAACAGACTTTGCAGACCCTGGACAAATTACATTCACATGGCAGCACATGTATGCTAAAATCTGATTGGACAAAAACTCTAACATCCACATACACGTACTGGAAGCAGTGCAGCCAAGAAAAACGGTACGAAATGAAGAGAATAAACTGTTGGGAATAAATAATACAATTTCATGGAACAAATATTAAAATTTAGGTTGTAAATGTAGGTCAGTGCTTCTGATAGTGTTTAGACCAGCAGAGAAGGCTTTGTGGCCCTGACCGCCCGGCACTTATATATACACACAGGTAGAGATAACCACTATTTTGTTGTAATCTGCAATGTAATCACTAAAATTTGTTGAACCCCTGCAATTTATAGGCCAGATATACATTTATGTCTTCATATGACAGCCTACCAATAGCACTCCTTTTACTGCTTCTATAATGTATCTATCTATGATAGCCACAACAGCTTAGGTGTCACATGCTAAGTGCATTAAGTTTCAGCATACTCCATATGAACACCCGACTTTAAGATTTGCATTTTCTTTTTGAACATCCCATTCCACATTTGCTGAAATAATAACCTCCACTCTTCTGGGAAAATGGTTCACTAGTTGGAGTAGAGTCCTGCATCCACAAACATCCTATACAATTGTTTGCCTCTGAATATGTGGTAACATTTTGGAGAATAACCACATTGTGGCTGGACAAAAATGGGGTGTCCCAAAACTTTTAGAACTAATATAGTGCATGCGATGTAAATAAATTTAAACTGATTTGACTAATGACAGCATGAAAGTATGTAACTATGATGCTCACTTTTCTATTACAGAAGAAGTAATTTTTTAAATAATTGATTATCTGCCATAAATATGGTATTAAGGCAAACTAATTTAACAGAAATTTATTTTTATAAATATTGTACCTTCAGTGAGAAAAAGGAAGTATTGTTAAGTTTAATTAAAAAAATACAAAATAAATATATATACTGTAATTTCACAGAACAAAGTGCTTCGTTCACGTTTCCTGGTGTCATTCTCAACATCAGAATTTCAACATGGTTTACTTGCTGAAAAAACATAAAACATTTTTTAATCGAATGGATGAGCATTGATCTAGAGCTTGGATTATTGTTTTTGCATGTTCTTCTCCATTTCTCTGTGTCCTCCAGTTTTCTTCCATTTTCCAAAACCGTGTATGTATGTGGATTGCTAATATGGAAGCTGAATTTGCCTTTAGGTGTGAATAAGTGTGTGAATAGGTATGTGTGTGGTACAAAATCCAGGGTGAATTCAAATGCTCTGCACCAAGGTTTCTGGCTGTAGATCCTCCGCGGCTGCGATAAGGATAATCCAATTAGTAGACGGATGAATGAATAAAGAGGAATGTAATTGACAAGAAAGCAAGTAGTAAACATAATGCAGGGAATTAATATTTCATAATGGACATACTGTAAGGAATAAACACACACACACACACACACACACACACACACACACACACACACACACACACACACACACACACACACACAACGTCTTACTATCCTTGTGTGGAACATTTATTAACATAATAATCAATGCTGATAATTCATGCAATGCTACACCTAAATATGAACCACAGTAACTAAAAGGAAACCCTTTAGCTCAGTTTTCCTCTTGAGGACCAGTCATATGGAATCAACAAACTACTCCAGCAGGGGCTGCTCTAACTACATCATCCAGAACACTGCTGTACATTTCTAACCGGCATGAGTCACTGTAAAGGGAGCTGCTATTCATTTATGTGCGGACAAATATATTCCCACTGAAACCATAGACACTCACTATGATTATGAGCCTCCTTAATGTGATGCCACAATTATTTTATTAACACTTTATTACGAAGGACAAAGAGGTTGCCTGTTTTAATATAATCCTGATGAGAAGCTTATTCACAACATTTGTACTGTCGTACAGATGAAAAGGTTTTGATGGTAAAAAAAAAAAAAAAAAAACATTCACCACACTGTTCTGTATCTCTGGAATCCCTATCTGGCGGCTAGATCATTCCAGGATATAAAATGGCTTTTAATATAAGCATGACAGGCATTTTCAAAGCACTTGAGTGTAATCACTTCTTTTGTGCTTGAATCATCTCCTGAGAGAAACAAATTTGGAAGCCCCCCCCATGTGATTTTTTGTATTTTATACTGAGAATTTTATTCCGCAGAAGTTTCACAAGCCCGCACTATAACCCATATGATTTGCCTTGAATGAATTTTTGATGTACATTTCTTCAAGTGACACTGCTTTATGCCGAATGCTGAAGCAAATATACAAACACGTATACACACGCTTCTTTTTTAAATACGTTTTTTACTTTCTCTCCACTTCTGGAGGGTATTTTAAATGACTCGATCCACACAATTGATTAAAAGAGTAATCACTTGAGCAGATCAATGGGTTGCAAAAGAAAATACATGGCCGCACCCATGCGTGCCGTGTTTCTTGTAAGGATCCTGTTCTCCAACAATGAGCGCAATAGGAGCAGAATTATGAGCCCTCAGAAACAGGCAACATGCTGCTTTCCGTTCAGCTCGGTCTAAAAACCGCATTCATAAATATTCTTAATTCTACAAATTCTTAATTAAAATACATAAATCCTGTTTACAGTCACCAGAGGCCAGAAGCCTTTTTAGCTGCTGGTGAAAAGAGAAAGGGTATTACACAGCTTTCATTTCATCCTCATTCTTCATTCTCTATCTAACACTCGATCTAGTAGTCTTGCTGGACAGTAGGGAAATTATAGTACAGTCTACCATAACAAGGACATCATCGATAGTTCTAACAATAACATTATACAATATCAGCAGAACTAAATATGTTAATAATGCAGAACACCCACTGAAGTATGCTTTTTAAGTATTAATCTCATTCATATAATTACACTACTGGGCCAAAGAATTGGCGATTCCTGGGCAAATAGCAAATATTAAGCTTTTAATAGTCTTAACAGCAAATCATTAGTTGGAACATGAACAAGAATCAAACAAATGCACTCCTGAGACCTTCTGTGTCACCATTTGCTCTTTACTTTTGCTGCAGTGATGTGTTTTTGGGGGAAAGGTGTTCTCCTATAGACTTCTTGTGTACAGGTACACTCAAGATTATGATCAAAATGTTGGTATAAAATGAGCACAAAATATGTCTGCAAATACAAAAATATCTTCTAAAATATTAATTATATTTGGTTATCTGCCTTACCTGATGCAACATTTGAAATGCCTCATAGCAAGCTCATAAAGGGAAGCAGGATTAAAAGAGCAGAGAGAAACCTTCATCATACTTGCTTTTTTCTTGAGCAATGATTTGTTTTAAAAGTCAAAATGTTTTAATTATTGGACCATTTTTCTGCCCAGGAGTGAAGGTGATGGTTTTTCACCATGGCAAAATAATTATTATTACCTTATTATTGTATGTATTTTACTACATTGTACCTACACCTAAATACTACTTGTTTTTACTAAATAACAAGCTACAATAAAAAGCTACATAACTTTTAATGATGGATTATTCCAACAGAGCATATGCTTGTGGTCTTATATGTTTTTTATATTATATGCTGCCTAAGTGCATCATAACACTCAGTTAACTCAGTGGACCTACTGAATGATCATCATAAACGGTTTTAGATAATTATTCTGAAACAATAATATAATAATTATAATGAAAAGAAAAGATGAAATCGAGATAAATCAACTTTTTCCACCCTTGAAAATGATGGTGTATAAAAATAAGCTCAGAAACATAAGAAATTTTGTGGAAGTGGGTTTAGCTTGAACCAGAATGTTTTATTTTTTGTTTGTTTGGTTTTTATTTTATTTATTTTTTAATCATTAAATGTGAACCCTACAACTATGCACCCCTTAACATTTGCTATCAGGATCTATTAAGCTGGGACTTGTGCTGCTCTTATTAAAAGAGGAATTTTTTGCCATTTCGTTTTCATTTAATTACAATGACGCCAATCACCTAAGTGTACATTCACATCACTGTTTGATGTTGTACAATTGTGTACAATTTAAATGATTTTTTTTCCAAGGGCACTGCAGTTATATGCTATCCTGTGCACAGTGTGTGTGATGTCTTTTGTTCCAGTTAGTACATAAAATTTTATTTCGATGTAGTCTGTAATTCAGTGTTACGGTCAGGATTTTAAAAAGTTATCAAGGTCAAGGTTTAAAAAAAAAAATCTCACACTGCATACCGTCAATATCATATGACTCTGACATACCAGTAGTACATTGAATGACAAAGTGTAAGTAATGGGTTTGTAAGCAAGACTGCAAAACATTTATTTATAGAAAAGTCAAATGAAACGTAGGGACTGTGAAACATGAACGAGAAATAGCAAGGCTAAACAACAATCTGAAAGGACATGAATCAAGGTGACAGCAATTAAAGACCGAAAAATCCCGCTATACAATACATGACATAAATGCCTAATGTGATCCAGGCATCTGTGGTCATGTAATATCTTTGCTGACATGAACATGTTATGTGCAATGGTTGATGTAGTCCAGCATCAGTTGACATGACATTGTTGTGTAAATAAGAACAATGAAAGTGACTTAGGTCACTTGACACTAGTTTTAAGTTGATGCTTATTTGAATAAGCCTTTATAAAGCTCTCAGTTGTAAGGGTTGGGATATGTAACTCACTGAACAGTCCCCTTAGGCAAAGTGTTTGTCAAAATTCAACACCGCATCACCCACAAAAAAACAAACAAACATGAACTGTGTAGAATTATTCAATATTACATATATTACATAATATTAACAAATTATAATATTAATATTAATATATGATACGTAATATTACTCTACAGATACAGGTAGGCCTCTACTTACGACAGAGATAGAGACCAGAAAACCTCGATACAAGTAACTCTATGATGCGTACCGACAAAAACATAGTGTGAAAGATGATAGAGTGCGATAAGCCAGTTTCTCGGGAGATCACGGTCACAGACACACTGGCTTCTCTTTTGAGTATGATACGTATGATTTCCTCTGCCTTTTTCTCCACATTCAGGAGAAGTGCTACTTCTGCGTTTGTCGACTATAGTAAGATAGTAGCGAACACTAAAATTCACAACGAGAAACACGAGAAAACACGAGAACACTGAACACGTCTCAACTAGAGGAAGACACGCTAGCGACAGAGCTTTGTGGGTCCACCAACGCATACTTTCCAGACACCCTGTCTCCACCATTGTTTGCGAAATTGTCAAATCTACTGACCGCATGCGGATTTTGAAAGTTTTCTTGGATAAATGTTGATGTACTTTGATATTTTTTGTGTGTGATTGTCGTATCTCCAAAAAATTCGTAAGCCGATACGTCGTATGTCAGGGTCTGACTGTATATGAAAAAGTCCTTTTGACAAACATATGTATGTACAATTGAAAAGTATTCCACCATTTTAACAGTTATTAAATAAAAAAGATGCCTGGTCTTGGAAGCAATGGGACAGCTATCTTTTTAACTGTTTTCACAAAGATGGAGGCACACAATTGTATAGGATGTCTTTGAATGTTGTAGCATTACATTTTTCCTTCCTTTGAACTAGTAGATCCAAACCTGTTCCCGCATGACAATGCTCCTATGCACAAAGTGGGCTCCATGAAGATATATTTGACATGGGTTGGTATGGAAGATCTTGAGTGGCCTGCTATAGAGCTCTGACCTCAAACCTCTTGAACACCATTGTGATGAATATGAACTGTCACTGCACCACAGGCCTGCTCACCCTACATCAACCTAACTTCCTTGAAGCTGAACACAAATCTCCACAAGCACACTCCAAAATCTAAAGGTATATTAATAGAATTATATTATCCGACCAAGAATTATCCTCTAAATGTAATCCTCTCATAAATCAGTACAAATATTAGAACATATTCCCATACCAAATAATTTCATTGATGCTCCTGCTGTAAGTATTATATGGAGATATGAGACAAACAAAAGCAGTTTCTTCTACAGTTTATCCAGATTTGTGTCTGAGATCCAAAACAAGATACCTGGCGTGATTTTTTCATTATTTTGTCTTCGGGAACTGCTTTATTCTGGCCAGAGAGTCACAGTGGATTTAGAGCCTATCCCAGGAACACTGGGCATGATGTCGGGACACACCCTGAATAAAATGACAGTCCTTTTCCAGGCACCATGTACACATTCATTCATATTCATATAAAAGCATTTAGCATATCCAATTTATCTCCCAACATGTTTTCAGGTAAGGTGGGAGAAAACTGAATACATACATAGAGAGAACAAGTAAAACACCACACAGACAGTAATACAAATTCACCACTGAACTATGGACCCTGAAACTGCTGGGTGACAATGCTACATACTGCGACAATGTCGTTGTGGAATGATGAGTGACTACATTCACTTCATAGACTTAGTGTACTTTACAGAAAGGGTCTCAATCCCACAGAGATGACCCAGAGCTCACATCCTTTAACTCAGAAACCATGCTGCATGCAAGTTACATGGTTTATTTTGCTACTGTAAAGTTCATTGATAGGATTTGCTTACAAGAACTGACAACAGCCAGAAAGTGGGAACTTCTGCATTAAACTCCTCCTTTACCAACCTTAGCTGACTAGACAGACCTGTGGAAAGCAAAATGCACACAGAGCTGCAACACAGGCTGCCCTATAACTTCCGAGGCGGCCTCATAGCGGATGACTGGTTGTTTTGTTTGGAGTTCTCTGCATCATTAGACACCCCTAATATGATTAATAATGTACAGCACAAGTGCAAACACAAAGATTGATTTGCAAATCAAAAAAATTTAATAAATAAAAAATGTCTGCAAAGCCCCCACAGCCTACGTTTGGGTTTTTCATTCTCTCTCTTTCTGTCTCACTCTCTATTTGACAGTGATGGAAAGTCAGATATTAATTCACTAACTCTTCCCTCCACTGGCTCTTTTAAGGCCAGTCACTAAAGTTGACTGATTGATAATAAATTAGTGTGCTGTTAAACGTGCCACTGAATTCAACCCAGCCCCTTCTCTGAGATTATATCTCTGATTGTGCTTCAATTTTTTTTTTTTTAACAGAAGCCTCCAAAAGAACAGAAGAACTCCGCAGGGTTGATGTGCCATGTTTCATGCCATTAGCTGCATTCAGAAAGACAAATTGAGTGCATTGCCAACAGCCTAATGTTCATATATTATTCCTGTAATGAAATGGATTGCAATCTGTGTGCCTCCACAATTGATTAGGATCCAAGGTTTTTTTCTGAGCCTTCTCAGTTATTTTTTCATAACACTTTTATGGAGTAGCAGTTGAAACAAATGCAACTGTCATTTTCTATTATATACCACTGATGTTTTTAACTGCTCTGGATGTCTTTGTCTCCTAGCTTGAGGTTATTTTACCCCATGACTGTATCAGCAGACTTTATTGTCAGCTGTGTAGCATTTTTTTGTTGCTTAATTTAAATGGGATATATATGAGACATGGTATTTTAGTGTATTTTTGAAAGCAGAAGTGCCTAGGAATTAGAAAATGAAACCACGTCTAATTGTGTGCTTTAATGTGCCAAAAAGCATTCGTCATGCACCGACAACACTGACAACACCTTAACACCACTCGCCACCCAGAGCAAATGTGAGGAATATACCACCTCACAGTTCATTTGCTTTGTGACATGCAAATGTTTTACCCTCAATGAGTCTCTCTGCTTAGGCTGCTGAGAAATTATCAAAGATTTCCAAGCCAAACAGCAGCTTTAGCCTCTGTGGCACACCATAGTTTGTCAAGATGAAAAATCATCACATTTCCATTTAATCTCATGGGCTGTTAATTATTCAGTGTGAGGAACTGTAGCCCTTGAAAATATACATGTGAAGGGCCTCACTTCCAGACAGTGTAGCAGACGAGTGCCAAGAATAGAACCTGCCAAGGTGTGCCAGGACTAAAGTTCAGTCCATCACCCAAATCCCATGACTTATTCACTCTACATCTTCTTATCTGGCTGAGCAATGTCTCATATAGCAAATCCAATGTATTGAATTGGTGCAAGAGAAACAAGCATCAATAAACGCTGGCTACAAGTTTATAACTACTCAGAGAACAATGACACAGCATCAGGATTAGAGCCTATTAATTAAAGGCAAGTGTGTTATGCTTTTTAAAGAGCTTTAAATATAACCAGTACGTATGATCCTGGTACTTGGACAATGTTTATATACTGTGAGGGAAATAATAATTTGACCCCCTGCTGATTTTGTGAGTTTACACCCCCCTTACAAAGAAATTAACAATCTAAAATGGTAGGCTTATTTTAACAGACAGAGACAGAATATAAAGAAATCCATAAAAAAAACATTAAAGGTATTTGATCGAGTAAAATAAGTATTTGATCCTGTAACATCCAGCAAGAATTCTGACTCCCATAGACTCATTATGTGCATAAAAGACACCCGTCACAGAATCAAACTCTTTTATACAAACCTTTCCACCACCATGGCAAAGACCAAAGAGCTGCCAAAGGATGTCAGAGATAAGATTGTGGACCTGCACAGGCTGGAATGGGCTACAAGACTATTAGATTTTTGCCTTGGCCGTATGTTTTGGGTCATTGTCATGCTGGAAGAAACCATCCACCTTCAGTGTTTTGACTGAAGTCAGTAGGTTCTTATCCAAGATTCTACAGCATGGCCCCATTCATGTGGTGAAGTCTTCCTGTACCCTTAGCAGAGAAACAGCCCCAAAGCAGAATGTTTCCTCCTTCATGTTTGACAGTAGGGATCCTTGGGTCATATTCAACATTTCTCTGCCTCCGAACACGGCGGGTTGAGTTCATGCCAAAGAGCTCAATCTTGGTCTCATCTGACCACATTACGTCCTCCCAAGCCTTCTCTAAATCATTCAGGTGTTCATTGGAAAACTTCAGATGGGCCTGTTTATGTGCATTCTTGAGCAGAAGGACCTTGGAGTTTTACCAATGGTTCTTTCCTAAAGGGACACGACTAATTTGGGTGTGTTGTGGTTAAGATTCTTGCCGGTTGGTAGAGGATCTTATACTTATTTTACTTGATCGAATACAAAATAATGTATATATAATAAAAACATTTCTGGATTTTTTAAAATAAATCTACCATAAATATTGTAGACTGTTAATTTCTTTGTAAGGGGGTAAATTTACAGATCAGCAGGGGATCAAATAATTATTTCCCCTCTGTACATGTACAAACAATACAGAGAGAAAAACATGCAGAAAAAAGTGCACAGTTAAGTTCACAATTCAGATATGCAGTATGTATATGTTAAAGTTTGTTCTCATGAATTGTTGGTGTTTAGTAACATGCCACATGGAATTTTTGTTTGCAGCTGCTATAATGTATGTGTAAATGTAACAGCAGCAAACTTGTCTTGTGGAGTTACATAATTGAAAATAATTATAAACAGTTAAAAAGTGACAGGTCATTCATTACTAATTAACCATTTCAAATTTAAATTGTATTTAGGAGAATGCACTGGGATTGTTTTGGTGTAGGCTACATCTTCACCAATCCAAATAAATTAGAAAATGGCGTTTTACATCTAAAACGCTCTCCGTCCACACTTTCGTTTTCAATCATTTCCCAAAAGTTGCTCATCCTGCGTTATTTCTGCCTGGCGTTTATTTACTTTCCGGGTCTTTGAAACATCGCAGCAACGACTAAAATTGCATGGCATTTATAAATGTATCCACTTTGGAGATCCACTTTTATTTTTGTTGACTGACTCGGTGTCGACGGAAGGCAAAAACGTATAAAAAAAAAAATAACTTTTGCGCTTTCAAAGAAAACATATTAGTGTGGACATGGCCTTAGTTTTGCATAAAAGCACAGCCTGACACATTTTTATCGTTAGATATTTGTCAAAAATAAATAAATTAAATGACTACAGTGGGGTACAAATCCTGTTTCCAAAATCTCTAAACACAGAGATATGTGTTTTTTTTTAAACCACTTTAATGTTATCACTTGATAAGTATGATAGAGACCAAGCCAAGTGGTAAAGTCACATAGTTGTGTTTCTCCATACATGATCTGATATCAACCAATACCAAGTAAGAAATACTGCTGTAAGATCTATTGGTAATGAGATCATAAAGTCTTATGATCATTCTTTAACTGTCAACTGTAATGTGTACAATCATCCTCCCAGGAGCAAAGGAGCAGGTGAGCATTTATTAATGTTAAAACCTAAGCACAAAAAGACCAGAACCAGCACTGAGTTATCATTAGATTTCCTCACTAATTTTACTTGCTGTATGTAAACTGCAAGTAGCAAACTGTCCTAGCTTGGTTCACTTTGAGTAAAGAGGAAAGAAAAGGCCATCGACCCAAGCAAATCAGTAAACCAGATAAACTGTGTGTTAGAAATGCAAGAAGAGAATACATTAGTGTAATCTCATTGCTCTTATTACTCAGTTTTCAACATAAAGCCCACCAAGGCAGAAGACTATGCTAATGCGGTGAGTGTGCTACAATCATTTTGAAACAAACCAGTAATTGTGCATCATTCAGACACAAAGACTAGTGTTATAGCATCCAGCAACATGGGAGAGGTTCCCAGAGTGTGGTATGGTCCTTCAAACACTGGAATCGCTCATGGATAGGTAAGCCATTGGCCCTTAGGACATGGAGCTGTATGGAACTATGCAAACTGCTTATGTTCCTGAACGCAAGCACCCAGCACAATGTGACTGCCTCTATGGTTGTCACCTTTTTATCCAATTACCCTTAAGTCTTGGGACACCCCTTGCTTCAGACATACAATCCCTAAATCCTCCTGGACTGAGCAAGACATCCTGCATCTCTCACTCTGTAATTACCATAGCATGCATTCACAATGAAAGTCCTAAGGTGGAACAGTTACCAGAAATTCTGGCCTGTTCCCCAGATTATCTTACAGTTTTTTGTAAAGCATGTATTCATTTCTCTCCTCATTTCTACAAACATATTAATATTTATCCATTTTAATTAGGAGGTGATGAATATATGAAGTGCAGAAAACAAGACTATGGCAAAACATATACTGTACAGCACTTAAATGAATGTCAGGACCCATTCATGTCATCAGCATCCACTTTCATTTTATTATTATTTTTTTTTTACACAAAACACTTTGTTGTATTGATTGTAAAGCCCTGATCCAAATCCCAGTTAAATATTGTCCTGGCTCCTACCATCTTTAGAACAACTGTCTAATATCTTTACTAAAGCATCAGCAGAAGAGATCTGTATCTATAATCTGATTTTAAAGGTAATAATTAGAAGAATCTTTAGTACCGCGTTATGAATATTTGGTCATGCCATATGACTTGCCTGTCATATGCACTGCTTTTCCAGAAACAACAGTCTATACTCTACCAATAAGAAAGCAAACATGACATAAGCAAACAAAGTTAATTAGAGGTTAAACTGACCTTAAAACATAGGTTTTATTCACTTGAGAAAGCCAATCTTCCTTGCCCACAGAATCATAGAATATTCAATTCAGTTCAATTATGTAGGTATTATGTGAATGAATTACAATAAAAAGCTTTCTTGCTGTTCTCTTTCGTGCAAGATTCTGTATATTTAAGTGTATCAGCGCACAGTACAAGAATATTCAACAAGAGGGTGCAGTTGCTGGTATAAGTAAATAAATGTTATATTATTTATGATGATAGATTTTCCCAACTACTTTTGTTGGGGTGTCTCATTTTATCGCATTCGCCCTCAACACTCTGCTGTTGGCTATATAAGAACGCAACACGAAGTTCTTAACGAAGTGCAACGAGTCCAAAAACTGTGACTTTATGACATTCAGCATGAGTGAAGATGACAACATGCAAAACAGAATATTCAAGAAAGCTGATTAAAAGCATCATGCACTGACAGATAACGCGAGCAAGAATGCATTTCTGGCAATCCAGCTCTCATTTTTGGTGGTTATGAAAAACAGATTCTGATGTTTTTGCTGGAAAGCACTATGTAGTCCCAGCTGAAATCCATATTTAAGCAGTCAGCACTACAGGACTTCAAGAATCCCATTGCTTAATGCACAACACAATAACACACACACACACACACACACACACACACACACACACACACACACACACTACAAAGAAGATCAATTCAACTCCAAAAACCTCCCAGTCCTACTTATTATGTGAGTTTGGGTGAGTGGGTTGTTCTCTGATGTACATTAATATACTGATGCCTCTTAGAGTTTAAGGAATTTTTGGTTAAAATTTCAACTTCAGTCTCAAATGGTCATTTACATTTTAACCCATTCTCATAACTTTAAATTTAACCCAATATACCTAGCTTCGAGGATCTACCATGGCCATCAAAGTTCATTCACCTTATTTTGCTAGCTAGCATTTGATTTCCTATCTAATTGGACTTTGACCAAGGATCAACTTTTAGCTCTAGCTGAATTTGTTTATATATCCCGATCCCTTAACCCGTAGAAAAGCACCAGGATGCCCTCGTCCTGAAGCAGCCATTGTTTGCAGGTTTTATGATTAAACCAAAATCTTTTCCACAAAATGAAACTGGTTAAAATGTTTAAACTTCACAGTAGAATCAAAAATGGTGCTTTTTGCAGACCTGCTGAAAGAATAAACTTTAGCAGCAGTTTTTATCCATCTTTATTCAAATTTAACCATCGCTCAGGCCTGCAATTACTATCTTCCTCTACCACATGAGCTAATAAAGGAAGTGTATTTGACAAAATCTCTGCTCACATGCATGCCAAAATCTTTTTTCCCCTGGATTGCATTATTTCTAATACATTTAACCAAGTACATGACAGCGCTACATTTTATTATCCAGATACCTTGTTCAGGTTTTTTTTAATACCAGTCCCAAATGTCAAGTGCCCTCTTCAGTGCTTTCAATCCTCAGTGTATCTGCCAGCCATCACTGATTCTGTTACTTGCTTGATCTCGCTCAGGCTGTAAGATGCACACAGATAGAATCTCCAGTGGGACCCTGCTGTTCATTTGAGGCCTTTATCAAGAGGAACTCTGTTTCATACACTGCTGCATTATTTTTAGCATTGAGAGTGGTGATCTGAACCAGTGATTTTGAGAAACTGGGCCTCCTGCTGTTTAACGGACCATGCTCATCCTTAAGCGGTCTCTTTCAGTCACCCTTTGGGATTTTGAATTAGGCACAGTACTTAGTCTTTCCTTGACACATGTATTGCTTGACAAGATGGGGTATTTTGCACTTCAGGCTTGTGCTGAATAAACATCATGTGTTTGTCGTATATAAATACACCATTTGGGGATTCACATAGTGTCTACTATATATGATATGGCATGTGCATGACAGCATGGCTTCATGAAAGCCATATCTAATCCTGTTAAGTCTACAAAGATCATAGTCAGTTTTTGTTTTGCTGCTTTACAATGTGTTTCAAAGTGATAAAGAGAACCTGTTACATCCCTGCTGAGACTGTGCTCTAGCCTAAAGGGGTTGTGCAGTTAGTAGCATGAGCTAGAAAAATGTAGGTGTCAAAAAGCTGTTTAGATGAAGGAAAAGTCCAAAGAACCTGACAAATAATGCTTTATTTATTCAACGAATTGTACATACATAAATATATTACATAAGCACAGCCATGGCATTAAAACCACCTCACTAATATTTTGCAGCTCCTCCTTTTGCCACCAAACGCCTCTGAACTTTTGATGCATGGACTCCACAAGACCTCTAAAAGTGTGCTGAGGTGTCTAGCACCAAGACCTTAGCAGTAGATCCTTGAATTCCTGTAATTCCCTTGTGAAATGGGGCATCCATGAATTGGATGTGTTTGTCCAGGAAATCCTACAGATGCTTAATGGGACATAGATCTGAAGAATTTGGAGACCAGCACTTGGAACTCTTTGTCATGTTCCTTAAACCATTCCTGGACATTTTTGCATTTGGAAATACCATTCTCATGAAGGAGTTTACATAGTCTGCAATAATGTTCAGGTAGATTTTCAGTATCTCACAAAAGTGAGTACAAACCTCACATTTTAGCAAACATTTTAGTATATCTTCTCAAGGGATAATACTATAGAAATTAAACGTATATATATATTTTAGAGTAGTCAGTGTGCAGCTTGTATAGCAGTATAGATTTACTGTCCTCTAACATACAGTTATTATTGTCAAAATAGCTGGCAACAAAAGTGAGTACACCCTAATAAACATGTCAAAACTGTATCCAAAGTGCCAAAATGTTGAGTAAACACCATTGTTAAGTAGGACTGCCTTAATCCTCCTGGGCATGGGATTCTCCAGAGCAACACAGTTTGTTTCTAGTTGTTGTTTGGGGTCATTATTATGTTGGAAAAATACCATTCGGCCCAGTTTCTGAAAGGAGGGCATCATGTTATGCTTAAGTGTTGGAATTCATGTTTCTCTCAATGAACCTGACACACAGCACGAGGACTCCTTTTATCAACCCTCGCGAGGCCTGTTCCGAGTGAAAAGTGTCTTTTGTTGCCAGTTATTTAGACAATATTGGCTGTATGTTGAGTTATTTTTAAAGGACAGTAAATCTATACTGTTATACAAGCTACACACTGACTGCTCTAAAATATATCCAAGTTTAATTTCTTCAGTGTTGTCTCTTGAGAAGACATACTGTACTAAAAGGTTGCTGAAATGTGAGGAGTGGACTCACTTTTGAAAGATACTGTATATGTCAATGGAACATGCACAAGAATGTCTGGACCAAAGAAATCGAAAAGAAACTTTTGTCTAACCTGATGCCATCTCTTTTCCCATTACTGGTTTTAATGTTATCGCTGATCGTTTAAAGACTTAAAGATTTAATGTGAAACTTGTGCAGTATAGCATGAGAACCATTGAGACTCAACAACTGACTAGAAAAGGTGGAGACCTGGGTCCTCTTCATGATTTGATGACTGCTATTTGTACTCAGCAAGAAACAAGCAAATGGGCAAACTACAAACACCTTTTATTAAAGGGTGTGGCAACTGAGTGTACATTTATCTTCTAATCCCCATAACATTTTTCCTTTTAATTTTTCTTTCGAATTGTGTCAATTTTTATATGGCATAAAAATAGAGACACACTAAATAACATATAAGATATAACATTTTGATGTTCAGAAGATATTTTGTTCAGGGTATTATTCTTTGTGGGCATCTGAATTGAGTCCCCAGGAAATAGCAGCCGCGATACAAATGCTGAAATCGGCAAAAGGTTTGGATATTATTTGCAAAGTAACTCGCCTTTTTTCAGGAAGAAAACAAATGCACAAAGAGCAAAAACAAAAATTCAAATGAGCAGTGAGATTGTAGCACTGCTATTGTTCTTTGTCAGCTGAGCAAGAGAGACAGCAAGTCAGCCTCATTTCAAACGCTACTGTGATGTTCCCTTGACAAGACCACGTACTGTTCAACAGATTGAATTGTTTCTTTATGGATGACAGCGACTGTGATAATATAAATTCAATTTAACTACAAAGTAAAGCTACAGTATATAGTGGAAGCAAATAACATAACATGCGCACACACAGGCCTTTATTAGATATGAGAGAAATAAAACAACATTGCCTCAGATCTCTCAAATGGAGGTTGAGTTTATATGGAAGGAACAATTTGATGGCAAAATGTGAGGTGAAAATAAAGCGCAATGAACACAGCAGGAAAACGATCCGGCACAAGTTAACAGTATTTCCGTTTCTTTTTGTGAGCACACACAAAAGGAGTGTGTCAGGTAACAGTTTTCATCAGCTGGTTAATTTACTAGGCAATACATGATACATAAAATGTGAAAGTGATATTCTTTGAATTTTTAAAAACACCCCAAAGGGTCATGTTTAAAAATATACAATATCATGATAGTAAATATGGCACAGTATAGGCCATTTTTAGGCTTTTTTTTCATAATACAGTGTTACCCCGCTTATCGACCGGCTCGGACATCAACCTTTTCGCTTAGCGAACAGTTTTCCGACTGAACAACCAAATGCCCGCTTATCGACCTTTTTTTACCCTGACCCACGTGGAGCGAGGGAAAGGATCTTCCCAGTCTCGCCTCAGCCTGTGTGGAGAGAGCATCTATCGTAAATTAAACTTCGGTTTGTGAACAATAAAGTGTTATTTAGCGGTCAATATAACAATTTAGTGCGTGTATATTGTATATTGCGTGTACATTCGCTCTTCGACCTTTTCGCATTTTGACCGGTTTTAAGGAACGGATTAAGGTCGATAAGCGGGGTACCACTGTATATAATTTTAATAAAATATATTATACAGTTTGTTTACATTCCACGTCCATTTTGCTTATGTACTTTTCCCCATTGTTAAATTCATCAATCATGTATTAAAAATATCTTTATTGAAATATCACTTCAGACTGATAGATCTTGTATGAATTCATACTCGAGGCTCTTTAATCTAATAAAATAGTAAAACAACACATAAATGTTGTTTAAACCTATACCTTAGAGTTTTAAAAAGTGTGTATGAATGAGTTGTAGCCAAACTTCGACAGGCTAGAAGATAATCATTCATATTATTTTAAGACAATTTTTTTAGTTGCTCACCTCCTTGTTACTTGTTCCCAGCTTCATCCAGGTGATAAATGAGCAGGGGTATGAAATCACAATTACAGAGAAACTTTTTTTTTTAAATACAGAGAGCCTGAAGTCGAACAGCCAGACAACCAATACTTAGAACCGAGTAAATCTCAGATAATGAAAAATAGCTCGGTTTCTACTTCATCATCTCAAGAGGATATTGCTGACTCAATAGCCAATAAGTATGTGCTACCCTAAACAGACCTTAAATGCAGCATGTCTTTGTTCAGATAACAAGTTGGGTACTGCTAAAATATAGAAACCAAAATAAACACTAAAAAGGTTTCTCAATCTCAATATGAATACTAAGCTTTTATTGGTGGTATCAGCTTACAGAATGAGTCCTGTCCTTCTTCATGGCAAACTTTTTATTTATATTAGAAAATTGTCAGACAGAAAAGTTTTTATTAAAAAACTTTCTAGGGAAGAAAAAAACTGTCAAACCAGACACGTTCGCAGCGTCCTTATTTCACAGAGCTGTAAAGAAATTTCCCACCTGTATTTTGGTTAGCTGGTGAGGTGCGATGTGTCTGTTGCTCTAGAATTCTTCAGCGATGTTTTCTACATTTCATAAATAATGCAGATTCAGACAACTGTTAGGCCACATTGCTGCTATTCCCTGTGTGCAGCCCAGAGTGCACGGCCTTGTTATTAACAATTCTGTAAATATTCACTACTTCTCAATAACTCACTAGGCAGAAAAACACATTAATCCAAGGTTGGGTTTCTCAGCCTCCGCATGTGCCTTGTTGTTTCCATCATTTCACTGAAGCTGCCAGTTCTGGTACATTTTGAGTTTTCAGTGAGTAATGCTACACTCACACAGCCATACATACATACATACACAAGGAGAAAATAAAAACCATGGGTGATTAGGTACATTTTTGGTGAGTATCCCTTCCATAACCATCACTTGTTCCTTTCCATTGAAAGAAAGACTCATGTTCTATAAGAAACAAGAACAACAAAAGAATAGCATGGAAATTTTCTTCCACACACATGCATCAGATTTTACCCTTCAACACAGAGGCATTTTTTGAATAAGGTTATCACAACTTTCTATGCCAAATGCCTGCAAATCTGGCATTCAGAAATACCTATGATATGCTCCCTTGAAGCAGAAAAACACTGAGTATTTTTTTACACTTTTGATATTGGAGATTTTTTTAAACATTGAAGAAACACCCAAAAGCAGACTACGCTCTACAAGGACAGTATTTGTGGTGATGATGGATTGCGGCCGCCAAAAATGGTTCCAGGAAAGATCTTGAAGCAAAAGACTTTTCGCTTTTCTCCAAAGATAAAAAAAAAAAACTCAGACCCCCCATCTTGAGAACCTGAGTAAATCCCGGATACTGACAAATTGTTGTAAACTGAGCTCAGTTTCCACTGAAAGGTCAGAGCCTGCCAATAAATCCAGCACCTCTCTGGTGCTTCCTTTCATTCCAGCAACATCTCAGAGGATAGCATCGTTATAAAGACAAGTGTCTGCCGGCAGTTTTTTCCCCGAGCACATAAATTCTATCAGCCAATTTTTTTTGTGTTTTTTTGTTCAAGTTTTTTTTCTTTTTATACTTGACTAAGTACATGATGTGTTCCATGAATAGAAGCCTAGTAGGTAAGAGCTCAGTAAAAGTCATCTCAACAGCAGATTTTAATAGTTGAATCTTTGTGTCTGGTCCATTAAAATTTCAAAGAAATATGCTATGTTAAAAAAAACAAGTAAAATTCTCCAAGCATTGAGAAAAAAAGCCATAATAAAGGAATGGGCTGAAAGAAAAACGGCCTCTCCTTTCTCACTGACGCTCACTATAAACTATACGCAGGTCCTGGAATAAAATGTAGCTATATGAATTGCACATTGCAAGATTTTTGCCAGAGCTTTTTATGATCTATGAAAAATGTAGAAAACATTATGCCTGCAGCAATTTGGACACACCAGGCAAACATCTATTCCCAAACAATGCTGAATGCTTTAGATTCAGATCATTTCACATCATTTATTTTGTAGATATTTCACCATATTTCACTATATTCTATATAACATCTATATGAAAGTATTCCTGTTATTACAAATATTACAGATATTGCGAAAGGTACCACTTTGTTTTAGGACTGTGTTCATCTTCAGTTATTGCTTTATCCTGGTCAAGGTCACGCTGAGTGTGAGGTGAGTATACTCAAGGCATCCTGCACATGCTCGTTCACATCTAAGGGCAATTTAGAGTTGCCAATCCACCTACCAGCATTTTTGTGGGAGGTGGAATGAAACCCACAGAGAATCCACATGGGCATAATAAGAACATGGAAAACACTAACAAAAGCATATGATCAAACCATGGACTCTGATGCTGTGAGGGATTCATTTTACCTGCCTCACCACCATGCTGACCTTCTATAAAAACTCATAGAAGTTTACTACAATAAATCCTGACCGATGTTTTCGACATACGCCATTATGTTTATGTTGGTTGTCTGGAATGAGTTATGTTTGTGCCATGCAGCTCTATGAACCAGAATGTGCGATACCACTAATTTTCAATTCCATGCAATCACAATTACTTTCGAGACCAGTATTGTCATTATCAATACCGATACCAAATAATAGTATTTCCATTATAAGTGTCACCATTATAATTATTAAATAGACTCCAATTGACTAGATTTCCCTTTTTTTAGACGTCTTGAAACAACTATTACTCAAACAAACTTTGTTACACAAACCATATTTAAACATACACAACATGTTTCTACATTCCTCTCCTTTTACATGTTTTTATGAAGGAACAAGAAAATGTGGAGGTTTCTTCTCTTGAACCTGTTTCTTTTTTGATTGATCAGTTCTCCTGCTTCTGAAAATATTCTCTCAGCACAGCGATCGTTTTATGTCACATAGCAGCCACCACATGTGCCAGCAAACAGGCGTACCAAAAATAAAAGACAGAGAAAAGTATTAATGAAGAACTTGTCATCTTGCCATGGATGCTATTATTAATCTTTCACACCACGACTATTAAAAAACATATATTTAGTAAGTAAATATTACTTCTGTAATTATTGCACAGATGTCAAGTAAATATTTAGCTCAATTGTTTAAAAAAACAAGTTAGATTGATATTTTATTATGAGAATCAATTCTCTCGATACAGCGTCAGTAACGAAATTATTGATACTGTACCCTAGAACTGATGCCCAACCCTACTATAAACTTAACTTGAATACATAACAATCCCTATCCGTATTAACTCTCCCTTTCTGTCAAGTTGAAGATGCTCCTGAGGTTCCATTGTTCCTTTCTTTCTTTTCTTCGGATCTGCCTGATTCATCCAGCCTCTGTAATCAATGTAATAAACTGTAATGAATAGACATTCAGTGCCATCCAGATTAGGATGGGTTTTCTTTTAAGTCTGGTTCTTTTCTTCCTCATGCCATGTCAGGGAGTTTTGCCTTGTCTATGTCGCTATTAGCTTACTCACTAGATATAATCTTAAACTTTATAGGAACAAATATATGCATAAACTTTTTTACTTTAGAACCTATTTATCTTTGTAAAGGTGCTTAAAGACAATGTGAATTGATAAAAATGCTATACAAATAAAAATTAATTGAATAAAACCAAACTGTATCCTGTAAGTTGTTCTTTTTCAATACATTAAAATACAAGCCCTTCATTTAATAAGAATTATTTTTAGAATTAAAATTAAGGAAAAGATTGGCTAAAATTTGAAATCTGAAATATTTTCTGCTAAGCAAGGGAAGTGCTAAAGTGCTACATTTCTAAAACACAGTGTAGGAACAGACACAAACTGAGTATTACAAATCTATTTGCTTGCATGGTTTGCGTGCATTAATGCTGTTAAAACCAGCCAAATGTAATGTATTAAATAGGAGAGAAAAAATGTTATGCACATGAAACTTTCACTCATTTTCCCTGTTACATACAGAGACACCAATTAACAAGCCTATTGTCTCTTTTTAAACAATGGTTCCCAACAGATCTGGTGTTAACTGAGAAGAAAAACAAGTGAAGAAAGATGTTTTCACACATTTACACCTTTTGTACTGTTTTTATGCATTTTTTCACCTCAACATTTTACAAGTTGAGATTCATTAATAATTGTTTGGCATATAGTATATAATGTATCAAAGTTTTGTCCTATGCAGTAACTTGATTCATGCAATGATTCATTCTTACATGTACTGTATATACAACTGGAAGAAATGTGTTGTACACCTGACACTATTTCACAGTGGGATACATAAGAGTCACAACTATACAAACCTGTTACACTTAACGGTGGATAAAATACACAAAACATGTAGATGAGTTAAAGTAGAGATACGCTTGGTAAAGTATTACCTCAGTAAAAGTGCTTCCTTTAAACTTTTACTTGAGTAAAAGTACATTAGAATTCGCCTTCAAATGTACTTAAGTACCCAAAGTAGAATGATTATGGATATAATGTCCTATTATAATTTTTGCCACATGACTCTTGCTTTATCAACCCAGTTTATGTGAAAAGACTCTAATTTTATACTTAGCACTCTGAACTATTAATAAAATGATATAGATTTATATTTATTAAATTAATCATGAGCCCAAAACCTTTTTTAACTACTTAAAACAAATCACGCAAATAAGGCCACAATTGTTATGGCAAGTTAGAATCAGGAGTTTCTTCCATCATTTATTCCACTGAAAATATTCTGTTTACTGATGAACTGACGCTGAGCTGTATGATGGTGATAAGTAGATACCACCAAGTGGCAATCAAAACAAGTTCAAAACAGAATGCGGGCTCTACCCTGATTGGTGGCTTGCTCATAAATAAAAAGGAACGACTGATTTTGCAAAATGTAGTTGAGAAAAAGAAAGATATCTGACTTTAAAATGTAGTGAAGTAAAAGTAAAAGTCTTCACAAATACCATCGAAATACTTCAGTAAATAACAGATATGTGAAAAACGATACATAAGTACAGTAATGAATTACATTTACTTCATTACTGTTCACCACTGACATCCTTATTATAAATGTGCGTGAGAGTTATCAAAAAAATAAGAAGATCAGAGAACTAAGATATTTACTATGGATATTGTTACAATACAGGTTTCAAAAGGCATAATTACTGACAATGCTATATGCAAGTCATATGGGTCTATAAAAATGTGAATGTAATTTTAAATAATAAGGATACAAGTACACTGGTTGTTATTATGCAGGTAAATGATACAGTTTGATCGTAGTGAAAGTCAGGAAGAGAAAATCAAGATATTAGTAACATAAGCAGAAACTTCTGGGCTACAGAATGCTGGGGAAAACATGGATCATGCAGGAAAAAGGAGACTAAAGGACTCATGTTGGCATAGACCCGAGGAAGGAGATGGAATGAAACAAGAACTTGCAGACCTTAGAATAAAAATACATGTGCTTATTGGCTTAGTGTGTAACTAAAGAGCTCAAGAGCTTAATAGGTGTCCTATGATGGGGTTCATAAAGAAGTAATTTAAAGAGAGATAGTAAAGAGTCTTTTCAGTGTAATGGAGTGACACATGCATAATTATGTCTGGGACAATATACTGTAAACTGCTTTTGCTTTGCTACTAATGATATTGATAAAAGTTTATACTTTTAAAGGATTTTCAAAATGACCAGTGGTTTCTGATATATACAATTAGTATTACATATGCAACATAATATAATGGCAGTATCATTATCAGCTGTTTTTCCAATGTAGCTTTTTATTAATATTTTACTTTAATATAACTGGTCAGGGAACCAACCCCAGGGATTAGGGTTGCACAAGCCCGGATAAATGGGAAGAGTTGCGTTAGGAAGGGCATCCAGCGTAAAACATGTGCCAAATCGAATATGCTGGTTACTAATGTTTCCTCTTGGAAGCTATCCATTGATTAATACACCTAAACATAGACTAAATGGTTTTCCCCATCCTACTCAGACATTAACCATGCATAGTGTTGCATAGACTTTACTGCTAAAGCTGTGGAGTTAGGGGTTTTCATGTCTTTGCAGCAAATAAAAGACATTTATGTATGTTTACTCTACCCAGAATGCTCCAGTGGATCAGCAGGGAGCATTCTATCATATAGCTCCATGGTCCCTTGTTCAATCTGGAATCAGGGTCACTGTATGTGTAGAGTTACACATTTTCCTGTGTTAATGAGGATTTCCACCAGGTTTTCTGTTTTCCTAATAAATCCTCAAAACACACTGGCAGCCTAAATTCGTGTGCATGTTATCCCTGAATGGACTAACATGTTCTCCAAGGTGTGGGTTCTGATCCACTGCCACACAGGATCCAAGAGTTTATTCAACATCCCAAAATGTTTAAAGCCATAGACAAGTTTGAATTGGAACACTTTCTAGCTTCATCTGCAGGTATTAATGTACAGTATATCATATATGTGGTACAGGAATCCCCCGCTTTACCGCTGTTAGAATCCCGTGCCCCTGGTTTATCGTGGAATTGCATTTGCCACATAACTTATATGTTTCGCTGATTTTCCTGGTCTCTCACGGACAGCACGATAGACCAAAAAACTTATAGGGAATTGTTTTTATGGAGTTTTATGTTGAAAAATTTAAATTATTAATAAAAAATATAATTATTAATTATGAAATGAGGTAAAATGGTAATAGAGTACAGTACTGTATATATAAAATAACATTTTTGGGGTGGCATCTGCATTTTCGGAACCATCGCGATAAATGGTGGATTACTGTATATCACAATTTTCTCATCATTCACCATTCTGTTAAAGCCATAAACCTTTTGTAGTTGTTTTGTTTTTTAAAGTCCAGAGCCAAAATGGTTAGCAGACTATTTGTAAGATATTGTAAAGGAACTATTGCTGCTGAGCAATCAATTTAACAGAAGGGCCAAATCTTATCTGAATAATATCTAATGCTCATGCTAGGCCTTTCATCCAAGCCTTCAAGACTCACGCTCGGGCTCTCCGTCTGTGGTAAGCATACCTAAATTGATTTGTATCTTAAGCACAGAATGTGATTGTTTTTCTTGAGACGAATGCTCTGCACAGGACAAGCCTCTCCTTGAGACTGCTGACAGATGAGAACAATCACAGTGCGAAGTCCCCTCTGGTTGATACATTTATTGACATGCTCGGTGGATTTCCATGTATACAGTATAGTGTGCTATGCCAGTCCCAGGAACCATAAATCTTTTAGATATAGATTTCTGCATTACTGTATTTGTATGGTGTTAAAGATAAAAATCATATTGGAGGCTCGATGGCATTACCAGAATAAACAGAAACGAGACAGAACTGGGGTAGGTATCTAGAGCAACTGGCTAATGCCTGAAGAACAAAATCAGTTAAACTGATCAGAAAACTATTGTACACAATAGTGCATCTGTACTAGCGAATTACAAAGTGACGGATAAATACACATTTAGATGTACGAGTGTGATACAGACAGTTTCAACTCCCTAATCACAAACATCTTACTTTCAGTTTTTAATTCTGTTTACTATAAGTAATATAAATGTATCAATGTGGTTTCATCCTATTCTGTCATATACAACCTCTTATTGAATGCCATTTGCAGATATGAAATGCTATCCTTCTCAATCTAGTTAACTTTTCATATTCTGAATAAACTAGCCAGGAGCATTCTCTGTATGCAATACACATAGTGACACCATCCACCCCACCAGCACCATCTGTATAGATCTGCTACAGGGGTCCTTCTTACTCCACTTTTTGCACCAACAGCAGCATGGTTCTTAACATCTTTAAGTTTGAACATGCGTAACAGAGCCATTTCTATACTCATTCAGCAGCAGCAGCAATGTATTAGATCTAGAGTAATAAGATGAAACCTATCTACACTCCATTCCCATAAATAAACTATTGTTATTTTTATTCTGGAAAGTTGGCTTTGCTGAAATCTATATAAAGACATTAAATCTTTTGAAATAAAGCTTTTAATAATTGGTAACTTTAAAAAGCATGTGTCGCATCTACATATAATATTCCTCGCTAACCTGCCAACAGTCGTGGGACGTCTCTGATCAGTGGCCTAAACTCTATCAGAATCACTGATTTACATTTTAATATATTTTTGTACATGGACATGTATTGAATTATTCCAATTTGTTTTTGACATCTATATATATATATAGAGCAGGGGTGACAAAAGGCCTGTGTGAGTGCAGTTTTATATTTAAAATAAACAAGGGCCACACCTGATAGTCCATTTAAAATTAACATTAAAACAGGTGGAATCTGGCGTAGTTGAAATGAAAACCTACACCCATAGAGTTTCTATTCAATCGGATTTCAGCCAGCACATAAGAACTGTGAGCACTGCAGACTTTTTTTTAACCATAAACTCTATGTTGCTTGAAGCTGTTTCTTTAACCAATAAGACTGTGATTGTCTTACTCTACGGCCCAATCCTGGCATCAGATAATGTCGGCATTTTCACGTCTTTTGATTGGATGGTCAGAGTGTGCACTAGTCAGAGCTGTCAAACTGCATCTGCTACAAATTGCATAAGCTCAAATATATTCTTTTGAATTTAATAGCTATTTTTTCATTCATATTTGTTTCTGTATAATATTGATAGTTTTTATTGCTGTGGCATCATAATGATGCTATTAAGGTTACCTAGGTGTGAACTGCATAGCCCACCACTGCCTGCCAACAAAGCTAGCATCCATAATTCAATTTAATGCAATATGAATATGTGTAACTAGATATCTTCAGATGGTATATGAAGCTACAATAAAAAAATCACAGGATGCTCCAAATTAATAACTGCAGTTTTTGCATACCCACAAGAGAAAATGCGAGTAATGATAGAACTAGTGTAAATGTAGGGTTTAGAGCAATATCAGTTTTTCTGCATATTTTTATTCAAATTTTATGGGAAGAAATGTTTCTCTTTTTTTTGTACCGTATCATGCGCCTTGCACTGTACTTAGACATTTCGGATTCATGGTTTGGTTTAAGGACAACTATGTACATTTATTTTCCTTTTTGGGCATAAACCATGTTCAGTGAGATGGAAGGCAGTTTATACTAACCCAGTGCTCCATTCACACTAGTCTGTCCTCATGGATATAGTCATATAAGGCTTTTACTGTACATATGTTATTTACGTCAAAATCTTGTTGAAGGCTTTAACATTCTAACCAGTTTGGAGTTGAGAACATTAGTCAGTGGTATGACTCTGAACTTGTAGTGATATTGTGGTGTACATAAAGTTTAACATCTGTTTGTGAGTTTAGATGAACTCTCCTGGGCAAGTTGTAAAAGCTAGTTGGAAACCAGCACCATGCCCCAATCCAGGTCATGCACAGACTACCAAAGACAGATGGTTAGAGCAGTACAGATGGGGAGAGAGTAAAGAGTTGCCTTTTCTTATTTTATGCATTTAAAAAAATGTAAAACAACAGATTTAGGCAACAGGCTGAGGAGAAAAACTAAAAACAGTGTAGACAGTGCAGTTATTTTGTGTTATTAGAATCTATTGAGTGTCCTACTGTGTCTTGAATTGATACACCATATAGACAAAAGTTTGTGGACATAAGATTTGTGGAAATAAGATTCATATGTGCTTTCTGAGATCCCATTCCAAATTTTGTTCCTGTTTGCTGTTATTATAACCTCCATTCTTCTGAGATGTTGTGCTGTGCTCAATCAGCCAAAGGGTATAACAGTCCAATTGTGGTCTTCCACTTTACCCTATGTAAATCATATCTCAATTGAACTGGCTTTGTGCACAGAGACACTGACATACTGGAAGAGGTTTGGGTCTTCTATTTAAATTCAGGGAAAATGTAATGCTACTACATCCGAAGACATTCTATAGAACTGTGTGCCTGCAACTTTGCGGTAAAAGTTTGGAAAAAGTCAGGTGTCCCGATACTTTTGTCCATTAAGTGTATGTGCTGTATATCTGATTGTAGAATGTGAAAAAAGGTAGTCACTGTTCAATCTAAAAATGTGCCAACCTCAAAAGCTCAATAAAAAATTCATTCCAAACAGAGACAAAGCGACTAGGGACCATTTATTTTTGACATGACATGACACAGTTGAGAAAAGTTTCACTTTATTCATATGGGCACATGATTTGATTTCTGATTTGTGATGTACGGTCTTGATTTGTAATCACTTGCTTCATAATACAGAGACTGGCAGCTTGCAGTCATAAAATCACTGCTATTGTGAATGTACAAAGGGTGGAAAAAACATTACATTCATTAAATTAAATTTCATATATCAAATAGCGTACACCTATTCATAATGAGTCTGGAGCTGTCAAGCAATTTGATAACTCCAGTAACTGAGTAAATCGGATTATATATCTTCAAGAATGAATAATAACAAACAAAACTTCTGGCAAGTGTAGTTTTAAAGGCTGACTGTGCAAACAACAAACCTGACACATAATAATGACAAATAATAAAGTGAATATTTTTTTCTTTTTCTCCTCCCAAAATGAATAAAAGAACACTGCTGTATATTTGCTCTTACATCCAAAAGATACAAAAAAATGAAAATAAAAGATTAATGATGCGGTTGCAAGAATTTCCAGTTGGCAGAATTTTTTGTTTTTCTGATGTAATGCTGCATATAGTTTTTTAATATGAAAATTATTATTATTTATCATAGCCTTATAGGTAACACTGTCACAATCTCACTGTTTTATTTTTTCACCTTTAAATGTTTTTATTTTTTTATAATTTCACTCTTGGGGAATCAGGGCAATGGTTTCATCACTTATAAAATTTCAATATGTTGTTGTGTTATTAACAATCCTGCAAACATTAGCAGATGGGTGTATGATGCTGTGGGCATCTAGACAAGTTTATTCTTGGTTTAAACAGCCTTAAATTACTTTTTTTGTAAAATAACAGGTTTATTTTGAGGCCTACTAGATAAACTACCTCTGCAATGGCGCCTTCATAGCCATTTCACCTGGCTAACTTGTATGCTATTTAACATCCACTAATCATTGCACTGCCAGCCTGCTAGCCATCTTTATCACTAACTACTCAAACATTTCCCCCAGATCATCCAAGAACACTTTTAATTTAGTTTATTGTCAGAGCAACACGAAAATTCACATTTTCTTCCAAAAGGGCTCTAACACAGTTGCTGTTGCTCATTGTGAATACTAGCCTCAGCTTCAGCCCTTATACTTTATTTATCAAACCAATTACTAGTATAACAGTGATCATGTCCCTTTCTGCTCTTTAGACTGAGGCCCAACTTCTGGATGCAGTGCTCATCAATTGGGACCTCTCACTGCTGTTGAGAATAGCTCCACATAGACAGCATAAAGTTACATGTGATTACTGTTAACGAATAAATATCAAGAATTTCCTTGTCATTGTCACCTCTGGTCGCCTGGTAGGTCTTAGAAACTGGAACTTATAATGTCGTGCTCACTGGCAGCCATAACAAAGACAAAGCTGTGCCATTGTCCAAAATGACTAAATAATGATGAAAAACTCACCAGATAGATACAGTAGTAGCAAAGGTAAAATGCCCACTGCTAATGGACAGAAAAAAACTCTTATTTCACCCAGCATGTCATTTTGAAGAATGCTTTCTGTTAATGTGACCACATTTTTATGCTGATTGATTTTTCATTCAAAAATCTTCATTATACACTCTGACATGAAGAAGACAATACAACACACTCTGTTAAAAAACTTATCTAAGACTTTACTGGGATCGTCTCATACAGTGCGACAAGTAATAACCTTAAAAGACTGTTGAACTCGCAGTCATACAAGTTATTTTTCACGCTGTGTATAATAATATTTACATACTGTAATTCTTTTTGCCATTTTTTGAAAACAGATATTTAACATGCTTATTTTTTGCATTTATATTTGTGCCATTTGCTGCAGCTTTACTAAAGGAAACAAAACTAGTTTGACTAACACACTATCTGAAGAATTCTGCAGTTATCTCATTGTTATTGGTCCTGAAGGCTGCGAAGGAGCCAAGTTCACGCACCATATCTCTGACACTGACTCCCTCCACTGCCTGCAGGCAGAGCTGGAGGCCAACTACTGAATACCCAGCCAAATCTACCATACTCTCATTAAGTCATGTCCAGTTCTTAAGTATTATCATGTCACTGTGGCTTCTGACACAGCTTGACAGATATCTTTATAAATGAACAATGTTGTCTAAAAATAGTGAAGCTATAGTGGAAGTGCTCTTAACCAACCAGAATTATGTTGGTAATACTCACATAGGAAGATAAGAGCTTCTCCACTGAGTTGAGAATAGACTAGTACAAGTTATACTATAATTTTACTTTGGAGTTAAAACCACAAATACAAACTATTTTTGGTATTTTGTATTTATTGGATGATCAGCTGCATAAGTGATAACCGGTATAAAACATATTGTAACAGGTATTTTCTAAGAATAGATTTGAACCTGCACATGATTTTACAGTGGGATCTGTCAAGGGATTGGATATATTAGGCAGCAAGCGAACAAGCGGGTAAAATCAGCAAGTAATCTGAGTTACCTTGACTAGGGCCAAATTGTGATTTGTGGTCTAGTGGTTAGGATGTGGCGCTCTCACCACTGCGGCCCGGGTTCGATCCCTCGTCAGGGAACCAACCCCAGCCATTAGGGTTGCACAAGCCTTAGTGCCGGTCCCAAGCCCGGAAAAATGGGGAGGGTTGCGTTAGGAAGGGCATCCAGCGTAAAAACGTGCCAAATCAAACATGCGGATGGTCCGCTGTAGCGACCCCTAACGGGAGAAGCCGAAAGAAATGGCTAGATGCCTGGGTGAGATCATCTCCAAAACAGCAGGTCTTGTGAGGTGTTCCCAGTATGCAATAGTTAGCACCAATCAAAAATGGTCCAAGAAAGAACAACGAGGTAAAGATCCAGGAACAGGGTCATAAAAACCCAGTGTTCATTTATGTGTGTGAGGAATGGGGGCCAGTTTGTCTGGTCAAAATCCCTCAGCAGAGCAACTGAGGGCCAGATTAAATCTATCAGAACATACAGTGCATTACAGATTGCTGAGTTTTGAGGCCGTGTAGCTGCAAAACAATCACATTATCTCTCTGTACAATGGGCATCAGAACAGGACCAATGAAAGCAAAGGAAAAAAGTTTTCTTTTACATCATGTGGAATACTGAGTGCTGTATGTCGCTTCCATGAGATATAGATGCACTAAGCACTATGCAAAGAAGGCAAACTCTCTACTTGCTCTTGAAGAACAATGGACTGGGCAATGTTTTGTTTTGTTTGTGAAAACCCTGAGTCCTTGTATTCATATGGATGTTACTTTGACATGTACCACCTGCAGACTGTAAATATTGTCCAAGTGCACCCCTTCATAACAATGGTAAAGCCAGTGGCATCTTTCAGCATGACATGCAGCCTGTCCTACTGCAACAAATGTTCAAGGTGTAGACTTGGCATCCAAATTCCAGATCTCCACCTAATCAAGCATTTTGTGGGATTTGATGAACAAACCAAGCCAATCCAAGGAGGCCACACCTCCAAGGATCAGGGAGAATTCAAGGTTATATGAAGATGTTGGCTAGTACTCAAGCCATTTTTAATTTCCTATTTTTTGCTCAATGGGATGACAGAAATGACTGTATTTGGCCTGCAGGCCTTGATTTTGACACTTGACATCAATTGACCAAGCGATTCATTATTGCATTTGCTTTAAGGATAATTTGATGGTACATTACCTCTGCGGAGCTGCATCAGAGGTCAAAATCATTAAAAACCCATAGGTAATTATGTAGCAGTTTTGAATAGCTGTGCTTTATTTTGTAGCATTGCCAACATGCAAAAGTAGTGTGTCTGGCAGACATTAAAAAAAGGAACCTTCCTAAATCCAATCAACGAGGCTCATTGTGAGTGTAATGTTCAATGGTTTTGCTAAAGCCTTTTTTCTCAGGGACATGGCAGTGTAATAGACATTCATGGGCACAAGCCAATCTAAACTAACACCAGGACTTGGAGGTTGTTTAAAAGTCAATCTTTGGAAAAAAGATAATGTTTCTCCAGAATTAAGACAATTTTATTAATTGACACAATTTTGAAAATGAAACATCTTTCGTTGCTGGTCCAATATAACAAATAAAAAAAACCACGTTATTTTCTGCAATTTGTCCCCCCCCCCCCTTTTTTTTTATGGCCTTCCAGGACCCAACAGTCACAACTACTATGCCAGCATATAAGACACGTTTTCAAAATACACACAAATTTCTGTACAGAAGACGTTTTATAAGTCATTGTGCTGCATTGCACCCTGGTTGCCTGCCAGAGGGATCGTTTTGTGTATACTCGATCTTCACAGGAGACATTATGATGAAGTTGGCATCTGGGGTCTTTGTGTGCATTTTGGAAATGTTCTATTTAGAGACACAAATAGCGTCATTTTGGAGTAGAGTTGTGACATTTGTAAATGAGCCCACAATCATTCAGCTCTTTTAGGTTAGTGATTTACATATTTGAGAAGCTGATCAAGTGTCTTAAATAAGTATTTATACTCCCTAAACTTCCATACACAACACAGAACTGAATTGAAATTGAATTGTCAGGACTGTGCAATTCTGAGCCATATTAATTTCTATATTTTAACAACAGGTCTGAAGGTTTCCCCAAGGATGACTGAAGTTAGGTACCTTTTAGTAACTAAACACTGACTCACTTTTCCAGAACTCATTGGTCTCCATGGTGGTGTTTTTAGAGGAACAGTTTTTGGGAAACATGGCTGTTTATTCTGAGATTAAGTGGCACTTTAATTGCACATAAACTATTAGTGACCTATGATGGTAACTGGTGCTATCAAACTTATCAAGGGTTTTCTTTGCAATCACAGTAAATACTTATGCAATCACAACTTTATAGCAATCTATACTTTTTTTTTTATGGAACCATAAGTTCAGTAACAGCCCTCATTGAGAAGACGGGAAAAAACATGTAGTTTAATAAATAAGACATTTTTTTTTTTTTTTACTTTTGAGTAAACTGTCAGTTTTAAAAGTCATGTTGACAGTAATCATTTCTTAATGAGAAGAAATTGTGTAATTTTAATACTTTTATACCAGTGTTCGGGTCAAGTATAGAAAACTAATATCATTTAGTTGATCAGTGCAGCAGTATTATTCAAGTGTTCAGTTTTATCTCTTTGCAGGTTGCCTTTTCTGTTTATACAACTCAGCAAAACTACAATCAACCAACTACCATGGAGCACAAAATCATGCACTTTCAGTCGACACAATTCTTCCCCTTTATAGCCTCTTGATTTTACCCTCCATCCAGACAATTTTACCACCTAGTTTCTTTTAATTCCAACCTTTCAACCCTTCATCGAGGTTCATATCCACAGCAGTGTATCCTCCAATACACAACCTTTATATTTTGTACAATGTTCTTTCCTGATAATTGAATGCCATTTTGTGGCTTCTTTGCTTCGATGGCTTCAAATATGAAGGGCATAACTGAATTCTGCATTACCGCATTCCCTTCACGACACCGCTACAGAGAGAACACTAAATCTTCGCACCTGCCCTTTATTGCTCATGTTTTATCTTTCAAAGTCAGCACCAAGTCAGAGTATTAAACCCAACCTCTAACAACTGTACCATGAAATGTCCTGCACTAACAATTCAGCAAAAAAAATTATTCCTGAACACTGCATGCCCAGTTCCTATCTGCTCTCCAAATATATTTATTACTCTCATCGCTAAAAGATAATTGACCTCAAATGTTTTATCCAGGGAAAATCAGCAGTGAAGTCGAAAATCAGCAGCTGGAAAACAATAGCCATGTAAAAAGCTTTTTAGATTCACAACTAGACTTCTCTTAACCCACATCAACAGGCATATATAAACACCCCATGCAGTAATCCTGTTCAGTTTTAAAACCTGTTGTTTCATTTTGCACAATTGAACAAACTTGGCTGGTGTGCCCTTTCTAAATAACCAGAAGAAAAATATCTGACACAAGCAAATCCCTAGATTCCTAGAAGAAAATCAGTCCCCAGAAACATAAGCCAATTACACTGTCGGTGCAAAATGGACTTAAAACCCCTAAGACACCTTACGCGTATGTTAAAGACTCAGACTTCCATGAAAGAAAGTAATGTCTATTGTATTTCTTTATAATCCCTGCACTGACACTTATGAAGAAAAAAAGAAAAAAAAAAAAAAGGAGAAAACTCTGAATAACATTATCATTTTATTTACAAATGAGCATTAAGGGAACCACATCTGAAGAATGAAGACAGCCGCCGTGGACACCTGTTCACAATGACCTGTAACACATAAAACATTTCACATCAAGGAAGAGTACAAGTAACCTAGTCATGCATTAGTACTAACTGCACAAATATTACTCATGACTAATCTGACTGAATTACAGATTGTGTCCAACTAAGGATATAATACACAACACACAATCTACAGTCGCCTATTAACCTATACAGTGAATAAATCAAGTGACTGAAATGTCATGAAAAAGAGATATTACTCTAATGGCCCCTTTATACGGCGATCAAAAGCAAGGCCGAGCTGTTAAACGGTCCACCTGCTACCCAGTCTAACAGATTTATAAATTATAACCCAATCACACCACAAATTACTGAAATTCTCTGTAACATTATATTTTGAAGATAAATTATCAGCTATCCATGTTGCTATTACTAGTCCATCCAGGACCTTATCACTACATCTGTACTATTTATTACGGTCAGAATTAAATGAATACAAAGCCTGCTCACTAAAATCACTGCTGTAGGGGAAAAAGCACAACTGTTTCACAGTGTTAAATGCAAGGCTGTATAAGCTTTTAATGTCCCTTCATATATAATTTGGACCACAATCTGCAGTAATGGCAGACTATATTTGAAAACTCATTTCCACATACATGGAACAAATGAAAACTATCACTTTAAACACTCCTATAATGGAAGTTTTAACAGCTGCTGGTCAGTGCTGCAGCATCGAGCACATTATCTTTTACTAACAGCAAGCAAAGTGAAATACATGGATTTTTATAGATGCCCTCTTTCTATTCTGGACTGTTGCAGTACAAAATATGAATCACACAAGCATTCCTGTTTAGTTAAGATGCATGCAGGGCTTCTTAATTCCAGTCACGAAGATCACTTGCCTTCAGACGCACTTGGCTCTCAATGATTATTAAGCACAAGATGTTGAATCAGATACAGGGTGATGGTGATGCTTCCACACTAATAGAACCCCTGTTCTAAACACACATCGTGTACTTCTAGTATTGCAACAGCACAACGGTTATATTTGACCGTTGTGAAGTTTCTAACTGCTGCATCCTTATTCAAAGTGCTTTTCCTAGGTTGATTTGTATTTGCTGGTGTGATCACAGTTTAACTTCCTCAGACAAATCAAACTTTCCACACCATTTCTAACTAACAGTTATCTGAAAGGCCACAGACCGAGTGCTGGGTTTGGGAGAAAAGAAGAAAACGGATTGAGAACGAAAGGAGCATACCATATTAGACAAGCTTGGAGCATCACTTCTTCAGGATCTGGTGCCTAACTACAATGAAGGGAAAGGTAAAGCCACTGCCGAAGAACAGGACCATCATCCCCAGAAGCTTCCACTTGTTTTCTACAGAGAAGGGCAGGTTCTGCAAGAGAACACCACATTAGTGTTTGAAGAAATCTGTACACACACTGTTAAACATGCCTGTTTTGCATACATGCATTTAAATTTTTTTTTTTTTTTTAAGTACAAAGGAGAATTGCCATTTTTGCAAAACCCTTGACCCTATTATTAGTAACCCAAATCTATAACTGTTGAACAACCACTGGCCCATTTTAACTCTCATTGCTGTGGAACCAACAGTGGTAGGATTGGGATTTAAACCCATGATCTTCTGACCAGCAACCCAAAGCCACTGTAATAACTTTTAAAGCAGGGTTGCCCAAATAAAGCCTGTGGGCCAATGTTGGGCTGTGCTTACCTTTAATTTGATATAAGGAGAAGGGAGCAAAAAATTAAATATAAACAAACAGAGAGGAAAAAAAAGTTAGACTTTCTAATTGAGATCTCTATGTAGTCTATTGATCATTTCTCTCAACTCATGGTACTAATAGGAAACTGAAAATAAAACTGCATTACTTAAACAGGTTGCAAAGTACGTTCATTTGGTCATGAATTAATTCATTACAAAATCACAAGTGAGGGAAACATAGCAACATTTATATAATACAGTTTGGTAAAATGAACCAATTCCTTCTGACACTTTTGGTCGTTCAGAGGAGAAGCTTTGGGCCCAGTTTCAGTAACCTGAGTAACCTTGAATACCTAAAAGAGTCAAAGCGACGTTTTCTACCTAGTAGACGTGTCCATTCCTTTATAAAATATTTATTTCGACTTCATTTTCAACGCATTACACGATATTTAATGGGCTTCGTCAAAGCTGCGCAAAGAATTAGCATGCTAATCATGACAGCTCCTTAAGGCGCTTCTTTCATATCAACTAATTAAAGTGCAGACTTATACATTTAATGGGTTATTATTTAAAAAGAGTTTAATTTTATAAGTTATGAACAGATATATAATTGAATAGCCGATACAGTTTATAAAGTAAAAGCCGTAAAGTGAACTAGCCGCTAGCTGCGATAATAAAGGCGCCTAGCTGGCTGTGTATAAGGAAGTGAGTCGTGCCGAATTATTTCTCCCGATATATTATTACTAATGCAAAATAAAAATAATGTTAATGTGAGCGAATGAAAGTAAAATATCATATTGTTATATATCTGGCTGTCGGGTTAAACGCTTCATTAGAGCTAATTGACGCTCGTTCAAAGACTCATGACCTCCAAACAGGCTTCAGGTGCGGGACCAGGCCCCGTTAGCTAAAGCTAAGTCGTTAGCTATGAAACAGCTTGTGTGGAGTGCAGGCGTTGAGGAGTCGCTACCTGTCCCGGTCCCTCGGCGTAGTGAGACGCCCGAACAGCGGAGGTGGTGAATCTGCGCACGGCTTGGCCAAGCATGATGCACGGAGACCTACAAGCTTCAAGTGTAATAATGTGTGTGTATGGGTCTGTCTTCTCTATGCTCCTCTCACCAACCTTGCACCGAATAGCTGCATGGGTAATCGAACGTCATCGCAAAGGCTTGTCGGGAAATGGAGTTCTCTGACTGAAAGCGTTATCGTAACCTTCTACAGGAGGATACGAGTCAGTAAGAATGGTTCCTGTTTCAAACACGGTGTATGGTTAAATTATAATTACATTACAACACTTCTCGAATGTGATTAGTCAGAAGTCTGGACTTTAATTTACAAATTGCATTCGATGTTATAGTTTTAGTGATGAGCTGTTCAAAAACACAGTGTAATGTTATAATTATAATTAAATCACAACACTACTCGAATCTGATTGGTCTAAAGCTGTGGCTTGAGTCTCTATCTATCACCGTGGTGCCCATCCACACAACCACCCAACCACCAGGCTAAAGTAAAAACGTTAAAATTTTTATTTTATTTCAATTTTATTGACTTTTCTTCTTTCGGTTTCTCCCATTAGAGGTCGCCACAGCAGATCATCCATCTCTATACCCCCCTGTCCTCTACATCTGCCTCTTTCAAACCAGCTACCTGCATGTCTTCCCTCACCACATCCATAAACCTCCTCCTTGGCCTTCTTCTTTTCCTCCTTCCTGGTGGCTCCATCCTCAGCATTCTCCTACCGATATACCCCATGTCCCTCCTCCGCACATGCTCAAACCATCTCAATCACGCCTCCCTCAGCTTGTCTCCAAAACGTCCTACATGCACTGTCCCTCTAATAAACTAATTTCTAAACCTGTCCATCGTCGTCACTTCCAACGAAAACCTCAACATCTTCAGCTCTGCTACCTCCAGCTCCACCTCCTGTCTTTTACTCAATGCCACTGTCTCTAAACCATACAACATCTCAGGTCTCACCACAGTCCTATAAACTTTCCCTTTCACTCTTGCAGATACTCTTCTATCACAAATCACTCCTGTCACTCTTCTCCACCCACTCCACCCTGCCTGCACTCTTTTCTTTACTTCTCTAACACACTCTCCATTACTTTGCACTGTTGACCCCAGGTACCTAAACCCCTCCACCTTTTCCATCTCTTTTCCCTGTAACCGCACCACTCCACTGCCCTCCCTCTCATTCACACACATGTACTCTGTCTTACTCCTTAATGGCTGGGTTTTTATTTTATTTTTTATTTTATTAACTTTACAAATAACAATAAAAAGCCACTATGCCAATTTACTGCACTTGTTTCAGTTGCAGTTTCTTTTCTGTACATCAATAAACTAATCTTCCACTGATTCTGCATTAGGGTGAGTTAAGTTACATTTCCATTATATATGTAATAATAAAATTAATACTTAAAGCATATAATATGTACAATAGTAGTATAATATGCATGTTAGTGCACATGATAGATCTTGAGTCTCCCTCTGTACTACTGGCTGTTATCCATGATTAAAATATCGATTGTAACTGTCCTAGAATATACATGAATATTTACCTAACCAGAACTATTTCTTCTTCTGCTGTGCCTCCATTCATCATATAAACAATATAATATAATATAAATATTTAAAAATCCCGTATGTGCTCTCTCTCTCTCTCTCTCTCTCTCTCTGCTGAGCTACACCTGCTGATACTGTTCTCTTCTTCTTTACAGACTTGCCTGAATCATCCTGACACTCTACGTCTGGTTGGAGTTTACTTCAACTGGAAACCATTCACTGCTAATGAGGATGGCTCCACATGAACAGCCTAAAGGTACCTATGGTACGGTAAAGGGTTAAACTTAAGAACCATGAAGATGGATTTGGGATGTAATTAATATAAACAATCTGCTACAATATCTTAGGACTACAATAGCCATGAACATTTTTGCATTTAAATGTCCATCAGTGAACAACTGATAACCCCAGCAATGATAAAACTATAATGAGTAGATATTTGGTGTCACCCAGATTAGGATGGGTTCCCTTTGGAGACTGGTTCATCTAATGGTTTCTCCCTCATACCTTCCCAAGGAGATTTCCCTGCCAATTATATTCACAATCTATTTCATTTTGTAAAGCTGCTTTGACACAATGTCCATTGTTAAAAGTACAATAAAAATAACATTTAATTGAATCAAATATCAGCTTCAGCCTGGTAACAGTAACACTGCTTCATGTCAGACTGTATCACACCAAATCAACCAACATTCTTTTTTTAACACAGCACAGTTACATTCTTAAATCTGTTTGGTTTTAAGGTGTAAGTTATTTCTCTGTAACTGTATATTTATATTCCTTCTAATAAATTAATGTTTGTATAGTAATTTATCATTCACAGGGACTTGTACAACCGACACTCTAAATAATCTGGGACTAATGATTCCTACTGCATCACACTCACCTACCTGTCACATATTATTCTTTACTCAACTATTCATTTCTTTGTAGATATTATATGATATGATATTTATTATTTACATTAAATTTAGTATTATGATTGATAATTATTTGGTATGAATGAGAGATTTCATTTTTCCAGTTTCCTCAGCATCTCCACAATGCAAAAAACGATTTTTTTAGCAAGTCTAAGTATTTTAAACATAGTCATAGTATCTCGTATATCTTAGTGATCAACTAAAAAATTGACAGTAATATAAGATCTATAATCCTGTTACCAGATATCTTTACTAATATCATGTTCATGTAGACTATATGGCTATATGACTATATGTAGACCATTTGACTTTGGTTTGGAAGGCCACAAGTTCAAATCCCACCACCACCAAGATGCCACTGCAGGGACCCTGAGCAAGTCCATTAAGCAAGGCCCCCTTGGATTGAAATATTTGAAGGGCATATGATTATAAAATATATATTTTTGAAAATATACAAAAAGTGGGCAAAAATGTATTTATGTAAATATATTTTTGGGCTTTTTTTATATTTTAAAAATAAATTTCAAATTTTCTTATTGTATGGGAATATTGAAGGTTTGCTTTGAAAAACATGTTTCTATCAAACCACATTATATTTACAGAGGTAGTGGTAATAGTTTCATTTTAAACAGTGGCACAAATAAAAACAAAAAAACAAAAAAAGGTAGGGGTGCCAAGAAGTGGAAAAAAAGTAAAAAAAAAAAAGAGGTTTGATACAACAGTAGATCACAATGTTATCATCAGACTACAATTTACAAGCCATCGACAACCTAAAGTGGTGCAAATTGGCCTTTTACAGTGCTTCCATGTTTGATGCTGAAACCAGTATTTCAAGTGCAATGGTCCGTGCATGTCGTGTCAATGAGTTTGGAATTAAAACCAGCACAGTGCACAGTTCTGTGCTTGTAAACACATCTGGCTGAGCTCTGAAATCTCAGAATAGTAAAACACACACACACACACACACACACACACACACACACACACACACACACCGGTGCCAGGTTTCTTTGCCCGCAAAGCTGTTTTTCATGGCCATTATGATGATGAAGGCATGTAGTATTTCCCCCAGGTTTCAGCGCATGCTGCTGTAACGCCACTTAAAACTTGCTCAAAGTTAATCCTTACTTTATGCCGTGAAAAAGAAACATTTGCATGAAAACCCGACGCAAGAAAATATTCTTAAATGCATCATTTGGATCCGAGTGCTGGAGCACTTCAAAGCGAGCTCTCAAAATACCAAAGCCTTGATAAAACTGTTAAGCGTATTTACTGTAGCGAATGCTGGTTTAGATTCGCAGGCCATGAATCACATTTACAGCTGAGCTTATAATTACGGAGCGGAAAACTTTACAAAGCCTGGACTGGGTAATATTGTATTGATCTCAAATTCATAGAAAATAGGATTAGTTTATCAAACTTCATGCCCTAAAACAACACTCGTGCATTATTGGTAAACTCATCAGCCAGTAATAGAAGCCTGTCATATTTATGTGTTAGAGCAAGGGTGCCAAAATCTTTCAGCAGAAAGATTCAGACAAGATTATTTGCCTTAAGCACCACTTAAGACATTAAGTAGGTGAACATTAAGCAAAACCTCTGTAATAAATCCCTAAAGGTTCTGTAATAAAAACATCTGTATACCTGCACACACACAAATTAAGTTATCCAATCAGCCAGTCATGTGGCAGCAGTTTAATGAATAAAATTATGCAGGCCAAATGTTTCACTTTATGTGGTCATGAACATCAGAATGGGTAAAATACAATTTCTGTGACTTTAAACAAGGTATGTTGATGCCAGTCTGGCTGGATTTTAGAATCGTCTCTAAATTACGTATGTAACCATGGTTCCCAGAGGAAATGAGACGCTGCATCAACAACGCTTCCGCATTGTCCACGCTCTAAATCACATGTGTAAACAGTCCAATGGAAAGCATATGGAGCTTTCCTGGAGACATTTCCCTTCAGGAACTCGAGCTGCATCAACAACGCTTTGGAAACAAGAGTCCAATACCGCCTGACTGACCATTCCCTGTCTAGTGTGGATGGGCACAGCTATTTCGAAGGACTGAGGGGCCAGAAGTGGCACTAAGGTAAAGGCTACAAAACCTGACAAAGGTCAGCGGGGTGGACCAGCCAGCATCGCTGTAGATATTTTATAGAGAAACTCCAGAGGACTAAGTCTTAGAGGCTGCCACACTCAGAGTAGAGTGAGCCTGACCCTGAAAGGAGAGGGAAGACCAGAGGACTTATAAGAGAATTAAATAGTATCTATAATCCATCTGCTGAGCATCTGCTAGTTCTCAGGGGGGCATAGCAAACAAACAGCTGTTCCGACTTCCTTCACAGCCGTTCTGTGGATGTAAACTGGACACAGTCAGTTAGGCTTCTCTTGGTCAGGGGCCTGAAGAAGGAGGAAAACATGCCTGCAGCATACCAGTTCATGGGACGACAGAGGGTACCTTGGGAACATACTCTGATCTAAAGTAGAGGAAGGCACTGGTCATGCCTGGAGTAAATTCCCCTACTTTCTTTAGGGAGGAGATGGCCAAGAAGAACACAATCTTGACTGTAAGGAACCTCCAAGGAACCTCAGTCAATGGCTGAAAGGGAGCCACCAAGACAATGGAAATGTCCCACGCAGGCACTCTAGATCGTACTGGAGGCCTCAGTCTTTGGGAAAAAAGGGGGTGCATGACTGGCTGCAATGACACGTAAACCTTCAGAGTGGAAGGAGCCAACCCTTTGGCGAACTGTTCTTAAAGGAATTCTAGCACTGGGCCGACCTGGCAGTTAACTGGATCCAAGTGGTGCTGATTGCACTATGCGGTGAACAGGCGCCATCTCGGGGCATATAAGCTCCACATGAAGGGAGCTCTGGATTGGAGAATGGTATTTACCACCTCAGTGGAGAGACTGGAGGCTAGGAGCTGTGCACGCTCAGAGGCCACAGCCACAGTTTTCATAGCTCTGGGCGGAGGTTAACTATTGTGCCCCCTGCCTGAGAGAAAAGATACCTCCTGAGAGGAATCTCCCAAGGATGGTGTTCGAGAAGGGCCACCAGGTCCGCAAACCATGGTCTGCCCCCACCAGGAGGAGACGGGCTCTGTCTCGGTGAACTCTCTCCAGAACTCCTGGAACATTCTCTAGATGGCCCAAAGCAGCCACCATCTTTATTACTCTTCATTCCGGTAATATTAGGATACTTATGAAGAATTTAATTGAACATGCTGTAAAAATGAACTGGGAACATAATCCAGCACTTGTTCAATATATCTCTTAGCCTTAGATGGAGAAGAGGATTGAATAATTGATGCGTTTTATTTCTTTTATGTGAATCAGCCCTATTTTCAGAGTTCTCCTATTAGACTGGAGAGTTATAACACAGATTCAGATTGTATTCTTTTTTTCTTTTTGATAAGGCTTAGCTAATTTGATTGACTCCACTCAAAAAATTAGTTGTTGAAATTAGATGGAAACAAATTTGTTTTTATTATGATTCATTCAGGTCTTTGAAAGGAGGACAAACAGTATATGCATGTGTCAAGGAAATCATATTATTTTTTTCAAAATCATGAGTCAAAAGAGACTGATATTTTCTTTCTTACATTTTCCCCATCTAGTGAATTAAAAAATTTTTTGACATGATTTCTTACATGAATAATTAGTTTTCAATAATAATGAAAACCAGCCAAGCTCATATGACTCTGCTTCCTTTATAATTTGACAAATTCCACTATTGTTTGTCAGGTAATCCTAAAATAGCTTTCCTTTTTTTAATGCATGCAATACAACAGAGTCTCACATACAGATTTCCCCATAGGCTTAATTAACAGAATTGTGTGTTAAATTACACCCCTTAGCTTTGTGTGTTTTACTGCACCTCCAGAATCTGTTTTGCTTTTTTCAATCTTCTGTGCACCTTTTGATGCTTTTATTATGTATTTGATATGAATTATATATGGTGTTTTTAGAATTAACATGTGTTTTGTTTAAATAAATTTTTATCAGAACCTTTGCTAAAAAGAGCAAATGGACATCTGTTCATAGTTCAGTGCAGGGCATTTGCACTGCAGGCGTTTTTCCTTGTGTATGTGTGTTTGTGTGTGACAGGTAGCTGCACTTGGTGCTTAGCTTCTTTGCTGCTGACACATCCATCATCCTGAGAGAGGTCATGACCTGGCCGGCTGCCACCTGCCTGTGCTGTCGTTCAGCAGCTGATTAGGGAAATAAACGGCTCAGGACCAACTTCCTTCAGCACTTCCTGTCAACATGCACAGACAAATCATGTGGCAAAAGCAGAACACATTGTTCCAGTATTCTTGTTCGAGGATACAATCAGAGCATTGCAAACACGCACGCACGCACGCACACACACACACACACACACACACACACACACACACACACACACACACACACACACACACACACACAAAATACCACATTCAGTAATAAATATTAATTAAAAACATGCATTAAGTGTAAACAGAATCTTCTTAAATCAGTTAACACAAACTCTAGCGAGCTATGTGCCAGCTAATTAGCCTAACACAAGCCAAGGTCTGCAACAACATTAAATAAGTTACATAAGACCAGTTATTATTCAATTTGTGAAAAAGGATTTGTTTTGGCAGTCTCATATTTCTGCCTAAAATGAAAGATTCCAAATGGAAAAATGAATGGGGTTAAAATATTCTTGATCCTCTCGTTTTTTTTTCATTGCTGCAACTGAGCTCAGGCACTTCACCAGCATGGACATTAATCATCATTTATAGCTGAATTAATAATGTAATACTTAAAAAACTAATGATTATTCAAGGCATGCACTAATAACTAACCTTAACTATAACTGAGTCTCATAAATTCATTCATAAATATTGATCACCTTATTGATTATCTCTCTGGACCTCAAATGGGAGCTGAACATCAGCTCTCTGATAACAAAAAACACAACCCAGAGGTTGTACTTCCAGTGACAGCTGAAAAAGTTAAACCTTCCAAAAAAAAAATTATAGTGCACTTTCACACGTCTATCATACTTAACTTCTCCATCACCATTTAGTACCGTAAACTGCTGGCACTCTGCTGAGAAGCTGATTGGCTTCAATCTTCAACCTCTACAGGACCTGCACACATCCAGGACCCTGCATTGGGCAATTAGGATTGTGGCTAACCCTTCTCATCCTGGACTTATTGAACCAGTCCCCTCTGGCAGGAGGCTGCGAACCATCAGGACCAAAATCTCACAAAAACAGCTTCATTCCATCTGCAACCGACATCAACAATGATACCCACCATCATCTCTGATCTGCCTCCACAAACTCTATCATTACATTAATGTAAACAACTCACTGCTTCATATGTGTTACATTAACACAATCAACAATGCAACCCTGCACCTTGAACTTATTTGGGAAAAATGCTCATTGCACTGCCTCATTAATGTTATTATTTGCACCGCCTCACTTTGCTTACCCTGCACAAACAGTACAGTTAATTTATTTATCTTAATTCTTTTATTATTATTTTATTTTCCCAGCTTTTTAAAATAGTTTTTCTTGGTTTTATAGCACCAGCACACCACAACAAATTCCCTGTACATGCAACCCATGATACTTGGCAATAAAGATGATTCTGATTTTGAAAACTAAATCAACCATTTACTTAAGGAAGATATGAATTAAATATGAATAATTTTAAATTGTTTATATAAATTAGCATATGTCACTGTGGACATGTTATTGATTGCATTTTGAGGGGTAAAACATGAACAAAAGCATGAGAGGGAAATTGGTGATTGTTCATAATGGCTGGAAGCTGGAGAATTGACATTAATGCAGTAAAGCAGTCAAGAAAAATTGCACCAAAAAAAAAAAAAACATAGAAAGACTGGCACTATTATATATTTACACTTGAAACCAGTTTATATAACTGGTTTCAAGTGTAAATAGATAATAGTGCCAGTCTTTCTATGTTCGATAAAAAAAGGATTAATGTTTATGATAAAAGTAATCCAGCAGCATCCAGTGAGGTTTGTGTACTTAGCTTATGTACCAGGGCAAATGATATAGACAATTGATTTTTTTTAATGCACTTTGAATATTTGACATATTCTTTATTATACAGTATATTTGATTTAGTTTAGCTCTACATGTTAATACATTTATTAGTACATTAACAAACATGGCCTTACATGTGGTTGAGGTTAGTGATTAGTACGTCTTAACTCTCATTAATTCATAATTCAGGAAAGTATTTATTCAGGTATTAGTGCATGATTGTTCATGTACTGTTATTGTACAGTGTTACTATAAACCCTGAATGGAATGATAGTTCATTGCAGGGCACCATGCACACATTTGTATGCACAAGCCATGTATCCCAACAGCCAAACATAATCAAACAATGTCAAATGCTGTGTTTCTTAGTGTCTTTCTCTATTGCTCTTCCTTTAATCTGTTACAACAATGCAAGAATAACACACACACACACACACACACACACACACACACACACACACACACACACACACACCCCCACACTCGCATAAAGAAAAGACAAACAGGCGAACCACCTACGCACATTTCAGAAACAGTAACAGGTGGAGTTTTGACGAGGTTTATGTTTTGACATCAGTCCTTAAATGATAAAACAAATAAATAGATAAGAAAACATTTACATGTTTTTTTAGATGGCTAGATAATAGTCCATTAATTTGTGAAATGCCTATTGTGATTTTATCTATTTGTAACAACATGGAAAAATCTCCAGTTCAGTGTAATACACTACTGATATTGGCCCAGATCCAAAGTGTGTTTTGCAATCTCATAGCACCAGGGATCTCCCTGAGCTCATTATTGCATGTGTTCTTACCAGCTCCATGTGGGTTTTCTCCTGGCTTTTCAGTTTCGTCTCACCACTCAAAACATGCCATTAGGTCAACAGTTAACTCTAAACTGCTTCATACTTTAGATGAGAATGAGTGTTTGAAGTGTGATCATGTTCTCCTGTGATGGGCTGGTGTCTCTACAGGGTGCCTTCCAACCTTAGGATAACCTCTGGATTAACCATGACCCTGATAGACCATGTAATGCAATCAAAGTACCAAACAACTAAACTTGACACATTTAGTAATTCAGGTGTTCTGAACATTTTTAACACGCCTCTATGCTGTTATTTCCAAGTGAACACCCCCCACTTCAATTATTCTTATGTGGACAGCAAACATCAACACTTGCACACAAAGAACAGAACAGACACAATTTGAGCTCTTGCAGCGCTAATCAGTCAAAGCGAACAACAACAAAAGCAACACGTTAATTTGTATTTCATCACTGTCATTCTATCCCTAAAATCACACAACAACAGCCTGCAAACATTTGTTTCGGATGACCGTTCAAATCATTCTCTGGCACGTTGACTCGGGAGCATTTTTCTGTGCTTATGAATGCTGCCAAGCAGCTACTGGCACCAAAAGATCCTGACAATAGCATCTGATTACGCATTTTAAACGTGCCAAGCTAAAATGCATGGGCATGCTAGTCAAAAATGGACGAGTATTCTGCAAATATAGTGTTAAATGTCAATGTGAGAACATTATTAGCATCCCTTGAAAAGAAAATCCTAATTCAAATTGCATTTAACTTGATCTCAGCTTGATTGGTTGCTTTTGATGTGTATCTGAGGAAATGTTTTGATCTTATTTTTACAAATTTCTTCTGGGGTTTTGTGAAGATTCTTTGTTGTGAACAGAACAATCCTAGAAAAGCTGGACATGTTACCTGTTTTTGACTGTCTGGCCTGCAGGGAGCAGCATTGCTCACTGTCCATGCTTGAGTTCATTGAACCACCTGTGGCCATGAATCAGTGATTTGTTCGAATCGTAATCGAGAAATTAATATAGAAATATTTTCATTGTCAGTGATTTTCTCTATACAGCAATATTTTTAATGGGCAAGAAAGATTATCAATATGTGGCATCAAATCTTAACATCTATTTAGCTTTGAATTTACACTTTAGTTTAAAATTACAGTTAGACCACGATTCACAATCAATAAAACAGTCAAGCTATAACCTTGATTCATTCTTCATTGTGGCCTGCTTGTGACACATTTAAAAAAAAAAAAAGTGATTTTAAAGAAAACAACTTAGTTACATATGTAAGAATTTGGCCTTGCTATCTATCCCATTCTTCACAAATTAGGGTGGAAAGGAAGAAGGAAATTGACAGATGATAATTGCTACATTTTTAGTACAGTCAGTTTGGTCTTTAGTGGTTCATATAGGCATAAGCTCAATTGAGCCTGACACCTTTGTACATGTTCATTGACAATGTTATGTTCTGTGAAATTAGTGAGATTTCATACAACAGTTTGAGAGAATGTACTGCTAAAAAATAAATAAATTCAACAACAATTTAACTCTGCTACCATTTTCTGTTACTGATGCATCAAGTTCTAAAAGCAAAAATTCCTTGCTTATTATATTGTGATTTTCTTTCACCAACATTCTGTGTTTTGCCCTTTTATTGCAGCTAGTCTAGAAAAAAAATCTGGAGATGACTAAAGCAAATTAAATACTTTTTTTTAAAATAGCCTTCCAAAGTGCTACCTGACCTGTGGAATGAAGTACAGAAAGCTTTTATTCCCACAATTAATCTGTTATATCATTGGCTCCGTTTAGTTCAAAATCACCTGCTCAGTAAAAGATCTGGACCTGAAAATAGAGAACTGTCACCCATATAGAAAAAGAGAAAGGTAAATTGTAACACAAGAACAATAGGCAATCAGTGCAATGGAGATAAGTTGTGGTCTATTTAATGTTAGGATTTCATGACACCGATTAGATGCTTTTAGCTGACAGGAATTATTCATATATACATTTCTTCCACTCACCACCACTATACCACACCCCACTGTGTAAGAGCGCCAGCCATTTTACATAAAAGAAACCATGACAACTCAGGGTTTTCGAAAGTGAGTGGATGTGAAGGGGAAACTGTTTCAGTTTTCTTCATTTTACTTGAAATTTAAAGACATCAGTGGTTTTTATTTGAAAGCATGGTGACCATTCCCTGTGTTTCCTAATTCAACTGAGAAAGCCATGGGGTCCACAAGCAGGAAAGAAAAAAAAAACCACTACTAATTACTGTAGTTGAGCCACTTATGGTAACAGGTTTTCTCAAATTCTTGTCTGTGCAGAGTTTCTATAAATGAAACATATAGGCACAGTATTTAGTATATACTTAATGTACAAATATATTATATATATATATACAGTGGAACCCGGTTATCTCGACGTTTTTGAGTGGAACCGCCAAGTGGAACCGCCAAATTCATTTTTTATCAGTTATGTCGACTTTCTTTATGTCGCCGAACCTTGATATCTCGAGCACAAGGGGGGAAAAATTTGCCATTTAACGTCGGTCATCTCGATGAAGCCGCAGAAGAACTCGCGGAAGTGGCGGAAAAATCAAGCCTTACAGCTGCTACAGGTGTTGTATTGTATACTGGTGAATCTCTGCTGTTAGTTAGTGCACATATGCCTTTTGTTGTTAAATGTTATGAGATAAACGGGAGGTGAAAGCCGCGCTTGGCGGCGCGGAACGTGGGATGACCAGCAAAAGCATAGAATGAAGACCGGCAGGATCGGGGGGAATCCGCAGTGCGCTTTGGAAAGAAAAGAGCAGCCATTGAGAGAGTGCCGGTGGGAAGACACGTACTGGGATACACATGAACGATAACAACGACCGCCGTGAACCAACAAATACCAACAATAACGGACAGTGAGAGTGTGGAAGTTTAAATAGGAGCTGGTGATGATGATAAACGAGCACCATATGTGCGCGATTGAAGCCGGGAGCTTCAGAGAAAGCGGCCGAGAAAGCACCTGACACGCTGAAGGGGCGAAGGGGCGTGGCAGGTGGATTCCTGACAGATAAACATGTACTGTATGTATTTTTATAGCATGCCTTCATCAAACAAATCGCGGCAATGCTGTTGTGTAAAAAACCCTCCAAAAACACGTGCATGCACATTCTCATTTATTAACGCACATCATGTACATAAAGAAATTTCAAGCACGTTAATATATTGCCTTCATTTTGATTTTCGTTTATCTCGATCATCGGTTACCTCGATGCTTTTTGGCGACCTCCTAGGACATTGACAAAACCGGGTTCCACTGTACTAAGTATATAAGATATACTAAGTGTATACAGTGGACTTTGTATATTTAAAACTTACTTCGTACACAATATTTAGTATGTGACGACGTGAAAGAAGTTTGTTTAAAATCTTTCTGCAAATGTATTTAAAAAAAATACAAATAAATTAAAAAATCACCTATACATAAGTATTCACAGACTTTGCAATGACACTCAAAATTGAGCACAGGTGCATCCTGTTTCCACTAATCATCCTTGAGACGTTTTTTTTAACAACTTGATTGGAGTCCACCTGTGTTAAATTCAGTTGATTGGACATGATTTGAAAAGGCACACACCTGTCTATATAAGGTTTCACAGTTAGCAGTGCATGTCAGAGCACAAACCAAGCCATGAAGTCCAAGAAATTGTCTGTAGACCTCCGAGACGGGATTGTATCGAGGCACAGATCTGGTAAAGGGAGCAGAATAATTTCTGCAGCATTGAAGGTCCCAATGAGCACAGTGGCCTCCATCATCCTTAAATGGAAGAAGTTTGGAACCCCAGGACTATACCTAGAGGGTTTCATGTTGTTATTATTATGGGGTATTGTTTGTAGAATTTGGCGTAAAATAATGAATTTAATCTATTATGGAATAAGGCTGTATCATAACAAAATGTGGAAAAAGTGAAGCGCTGTGAATACTTTCTGGATGCACTATATATCCTAAATACTGTGTGTATATAGATAGATAGATAGATGGATGGATGGATGGATGGATGGATGGATGGATGGATGGATGGATGATGGATGGATGGATGGATGGATGGATAGATGGATGGATAGATAGATAGATAGATAGATAGATAGATAGATAGATAGATAAGTAAGTTGTTGCAAATTGTATGTAAATAAACACCTTCCGGGATGCACCAGGCACATCTGGACCTCCAACAGGCAGCTGGTTAAGATGTGAAAGCACATTTTGCTAAAATATCCTGGAGTGTTTCTGCATCGGTCATTCTGTTGCCACACGAAGTGTCACTCAGCCTGGCTTAAAGTTTACTGCTTGTGCCTCTCCTGACAACATGAGCTCAAATTAAATTTGCTCAGGTCCTAGATCAGTGGCGTTCTGCAGACTTAATACTTTTTACTCGCACTGAATTAGAAAATTGGTTACACACACACACACACACACACACACACACACACACACACACACACACACACACACACACACATACTGCCCAAACTGAGTGATGATTTCATTAGCTGCAGAAAAAAACCCTTTAGTAGTCCTAAAAGTAACCTTGGTAAAAGTCACATAAGGGAACAGGAGTGCCATTGAAATAAAATATGCTCCTGCAGCTTGCGCTCATTTGCTCAGCTCATTTGCTAAGAGTTTGTAATGCATGCCAAACAAATCACAGACAGTTTAGAGATGTGGGGTGCTTTAAAATTAGCATAGACAAAGTTAAGAGCCATGGACATCTCAAAGTTAATTAAAAATCCCCAGGGACAAACATATGGCAGGATTTTATTACATCATATGGCACTTATAAGAAAACAGTAAAACAATATTTGTTGAATAAACACCTTTAATAATTTAGGCATTGACTTGGCTTAGACTAGATCATATTGAAATATTTATCATTAGAATACTGTAGGCAGGAATGTGACTTTTGTTGTTTATGATGTACCTGCATATAGCAGTGGCTGTCACTCATGAACCTGGGGGACACAATGTGTTTTTCTGCTCTGGTGCATCTACACAGCATTCAATAAAGCTACAAACTGGATGGGATAAGCCACCACTTCATTGTCTGAGTGGAAAAATGACCTTCCGATAAGTTCCTGGTTCATTTGACCAGGCTGTCACTTTGTCGGTGTGTCCTTGGTTTCTGTAAAAGGTGTGGAGAAAACGAACAATAAGAGAATGGGGCCTTCAAAAGTCACTAAAGCACAAGGCCACCCAACCTGGAATATTTTATAATAGTGACACACCAGTGAAGCAGAGCTATGACCTGAAGTCAGACTATGATCTGAAGTCAGATATAAGAGTAGTTTGATTTAGAACGGGTTAGGAATATGTACACACAGTTAAAGTCAAATGTACATTAATAAATCAAAAGAGAAATACAATGCTAAGTTCTATGTGTGTCTGTTTAGATTATAAATGGAAGCACACGAATTAATTTTTTATTATAACCGCAATGTGTTTTCTGTCAATATTGAATTAACAGGCAGTCTAATACAATAATTTTTATTGGTTTTATTTTGAGAAATCCAGTACAGAAGTGAACAGGACAGGAATCGAATGGGATCCAGATTTTCAATTTTACTGGCCGAGTGGTCACTAATAAAGCTTGTGAAACAAAAACACAGCATGTTCATTAATGTAAAATTTCTGACATATTTAAAGCACTCATTCATTCATCTTTGGTAACTGCCTAGTCTGTGTCAGGGAGGTTTAATTGGGCAGTTGGTTTTTGGGAAATTGTACTTACCAATTATTTTCCACTTCTAAACTAGAATAATAGCTGTGCAAACAGGTTGAAGAAGCGGTGCCAACTCTAGTTAAGACCAACTCCGAAGTTGATGAGCTGTCAAAACCAGATCCATTTACTATGCTGACAGTTGTGGCATTTCAACATCTTTGCTTTAGGCCACACCCATCTCAGTTTTCTGAATACACATACAGCACAAATATATGCAGCACTAAACAGACACAGACACTGCAATTGCATTAAACCCCTAGGTTTGTAAGGTGAGCCATTATTCTCTGTAAAATGAGCAAATGTGAGTCCCAATTGATTAACAAATAAGCGTTGTTAAAAAATATACAAAAGATGTCCCACAGAATTTTACAATAGTTTAAAATAATAAGAAAACCACCCTCTTGTATAACACGTCTCCATAGTGAAAAACATATTCTCCTCTTTTTTCACCCAATTTGGTTACTTGCACTCAGGACCTTGACGTATTTTGGTTGTGAAACAGCAGGAATCTCATCCCTCTGAAAGTTCACTAGTAAAACAAGACATCAATGTGCAATGTTGCTGACAACAAAATCAAAATGTTGGGCTAAATTTTAATTTCTTACCTTCATACTAATTTATGTATGATAAAGCATAAAGTCTAAAAACACAGTGGAGATTCAAGTGACTAAGTGGGGATCACGAAGGCTAACCACATATTGCTGAAATAGTCAAGGGCTCCAATACTTTTGTCCATATAGAATATGCTTTTGTATTTATATTGTTTGTCCATATATCTACTGCATTTAAAAATAATAGATTCATCCATATTCATATAGTCATATATCATGTTCAGTATTTCTATTTCTATTTATAATAATACCTCGTTCATCCAACTTGGGAGTTTCATTAATTTGACAGCAAAACAGTCAAATTGAAAAAGAAATCTTGAATGTTCAAGTCTAAAATAACTATCATAAATATTTGTTATATATTGTGAAATGCTTATATAGGTGTCATGTGAACTGTATCTTTAAGTGAACTGTTCTAATAATATTACTGGAAGTCCTTAGTCCTTAGTATTTTAACACAATGAAGAAATAGTGCTTTTATAGCTTATTTTGCTGCAGATCTGGGCCTTCAACTGTTTAGCAACTCTGCCAAGTCCATGACAAACTTCTTTATAGGATATCGATGACAGACACATTAGAAGCGAGCATTACAACAACCTTGAAAAAACAGTGAGGTTTTAGTGAACAGCAGAGAGCTCACAAAAGCATTATAGGGCTTTAAATCTGTACCAGTTTATGCTCCTTGAAAGACCATTCACTCCAGGTAGGCTGACTGCTAAACTGACAGAAGGCCATGTTTACCATGCTCTCACCTGGCATAGAGTATGTGCTACTGAGTAATTCTTCTCCCTTACCGATAAACTTTAAGTCTCCTCAAGATTTTGTGTTCTATGTCCTTGCCTAAAGATCCTGCAATTTCTCTGTAAATCCATATGTCATGGCATGAACAAAAGTGTGGAAAATCTTAGAGAGCAATCCCGCAGTACCATTTCAAAAAAGAGGCCTCTTTCGCAGAATTACAGCTCACCGATTCTTCACAGTTATATCCCCTGAAAATCCATCGCTGCACGAATGGAATCATAATGATTCCGATTGCATGAATCCTGCACAGCAGCTAATGGAATGGAATGGATTTGGGTCGTCCCCTGGCTTAGTGTGCAGACGAGTTTGATGTCTTTTCTTCTTTCTCTGGCTAAGAGGCATGTCGAATTTTCTACTCTTTTGTGTTCTTTCCTGGAGTGAATATAAACATGTGATGACCATATATGGAGCTGATTCACAAACTTATACGTTAAAACACTTTGACTGTGATAACTGTATTTGGGGCAAAGCAAACAAAATGTGGCAGCATAGAAAGGCAACTAAAACTTTTCCCTGTCATGACTGACTTTGAGACATTGCTTACACAAACTTCAAAACCTCGCCAGAATTTGCCAGCACTGCATTTTTCCACACTTGAATTTCTTCCAAGTCTGACTGTAACGACCAGAACAAGATAGGAGAGTGATTCTCAAAACTGCTTCCGTCTACACTACTCTTTTTCACACTCACAGCAGATAATGATGTTTATATATATTTTCTTTACCAGAATAAAAAATAACACACTCAATGATGTACACGCTTCAAGTATGATATGCTGTTTAGCCATTTTGTCCTACACCAGTACAAAGTTCTAATCAAAGGCTTTAAAAACAAAATATTTTTGCATGACTACTTTTCATATATGAGTAATATTATTTTCTGAAAGCTGCCATATATTATTTTTTTCTTCTCTTTCCACCTGCAGGCCAGGAGAATTGTGCCTTACCGTTTTGCATACCATAGATCCACAAAGAAAAAAAAAAAACAGCATTGTTTATTAGTCTGAAGTTTATTCGTATTCAGTCTTCTACTCCTCTACAGGACAGTGTTTATTAGATCACTCAAGCAGAACATCAAAGAAATTCATTCGTTACTAATCGGAATGGTGATGATTCAATACCTCCAACCCAACCTCCTCACATCACTGTATTGCTTTGAGAGCATATTCAGGCTGAAAATGTTTTTCTTTTAAGTTCCTTTATTTCATATAACATATTGTCAATGGGGCAAATAAGTGGAACAATTTTCACAGCTTGCTTTGAGTCCTTTATTTTATTCATCATTTGGGAAATTAAACTGCTCCTTCAACTGCTTTGCCCTTTGAGCCAGGAGCAAAATCATGCTTAGACAGCTGTTTACAAGATTTACATTAATATCAAGTTAAACTTCATATTTAAATAAAAAAAGGGAAATTAAATGGAAATGTTGACCATTTTTAATTTTTTTTTTGCAAAGCAAAATGTTAGTTTTCATTGTGGAGAGACCAGTGGTGAGATATTCCATGCCCACCCAGTCTGCTAGCATTACAGTAAGATCTAGCAGCACTGCACATTTGTAGCAGTGGGTGGTGATGGGGGTGTGGAGGGTGGTTGAGTGTAAACTGTGGACAGAGAGAAGGTGGGCTGAATTGGCAGGTAATGTGTGATGAGTCTTCCCTGTGTCTTATTACTGCCAGTGTTATTCTAGCTTGTTTCTTTGTATGGATGGCTGTGACCAGAGAGAGAGACAAGTAGCACAGAGCTAACTGTGTGTGTGTGTGTGTGTGTGTGTGTGTGTGTGTGTGTGTGTGTGTGATGTTCTTCATGTAATAAAAAATAGTAGCAAATAAAGAGCACCTTTGGGTCGTCCCAAGTCAGCCTCCTGTCTCCACATTTCTGAAAAAAGCATGAAAGTGCTACGCAATCCTCATAAACATTTGCTTCTTTCATCACACCTATAATAATCAGGTTCTACCAGCTTTTGATGACCTGTAATAAGATGCTGAGTAATCCACTAATGGATGTGCGGTTGTGAATTAGCCTTCCCCGGATACAGAGTTTGCAGTCTGATCAACCTCTAGTGATTTAATTAAGCTATTATTGGAAGGATTTCTTTAAGGAGTTTTAAATAAAGCATGCTGTTATGATCAAATTCTCAGCAGTGGGCTAATACATCACCACTATGTTCTAATTATGTTTAATTATACTTCTACATATTATGACACTATTATTTATTATTTGTCTGATATACTTTGTTTAAAATGTTTCACAAATGTTCTCTTAAATTTGGTCATCTGCCAGTTCCTACCCAACAAACAGATGTCAGCAATGGCGGGTGAAGGTAACTTGCTTCCTGCACATGTGGCACATGACAGCTGCCAAATTCATCTCTTCAAATGCTTCTCATGTTAAGTTACACAGCAGCCTAACACATTCTGAGAAATGTGCTATCTTCACTCTTCTATATACATGAGCTCTTCGGTTAGGATTGCTGTGATTGACTTCTGGAGAATGGATGCTTGTGGCATTGTTGGGATTTAAATGTAGGAGTCCTGAACAGGACTAATGCAATTTTGTTGCACCACCCTGGAGCCTGAGCTATTGCTGTGGATAATTTAGTTTTGTTAAAGAAATTGCTACTTGTTATCTATCAGGTATAAATAGTTAGTTCCTTAATAAACTGTATCTCTCTCTCTCTCTCTCTCTCTCTCTCTCTCTCTCTCTCTCTCTCTCTCTTATCCTTCGTCCCTCCCTCCCTCCCTCCCTCCCTCCCTCACACACACACACACACACACACACACACACACACATACACACAAAGGTAATAAAATAAATATAAGAAATTAGAAAAAGCTAAGAAGGAAGTTTTCTTCTTTTAGCTGCTTCCTTTACGGGTCGCCACAACGGATCATTAATTTCCATACTCCACTGTCCTCTACATCTGCCCTCTTTAAACCAACTACCGGCATGTCTTCCCTCATCACATCCATAAATCTCCTTTTTGGCCTTCTTCTTTTCCTCCCTCCTGGTGGCTCAATCCTATATATATATATACACAGTGAGGAAAATAAGTATTTAAACACCCTGCTATTTTGCAAGTTGTCCCACTTAGAAATCATGGAGGGGTCTGAAATTGTCATCGTAGGTGCATGTCCACTGTGAGAGACATAATCTAAAAAAATCCAGAAATCACAATGTATGATTTTTAACTATTTATTTGTATGATACAGCTGCAAATAAGTATTTGAACACCTGAGAAAGTCAATGTTAATATTTGGTACAGTAGCCTTTGTTTGCATTTACAGAGGTCAAACGTTTCCTTTAGTTTTTCACCAGGTTTGCACACACTGCAGGAGGGATTTTGGCCCACCTCCACACAGATCTTCTCTAGATCAGTCAGGTTTCTGGCCTGTCACTGAGAAACACAGAGTTTAAGCTCCCTCCAAAGATTCTCTATTGGGTTTAGACCTGGAGACTGGCTAGGCCATGCCAGAACCTTGATATGCTTCTTACAGAGCCACTCCTTGGTTATCCTGGCTGTGTGCTTGGTCATTGTCATGTTGGAAGACCCAGCCTCCACCCATCTTCAATGCTCTAACTGAGGGAAGGAGGTTGTTCCCCAAAATCTCGCAATACATGGCCCCGGTCATCCTCTCCTTAATACAGTGCAGTCGCCCTGTCCCATGTGCAGAAAAACATCCCCAAGGCATGATGCTACCACCCCCATGCTTCACAGTAGGGATGGTGTTCTTGGGATGGTACTCATCATTCTTCTTCCTCCAAACATGTTTAGTGGAATTATGACCCAAAAGTTCTATTTTGGTCTCATCTGACCACATGACTTTCTCCCATGACTCCTCTGGATCATCCAAATGGTCATTGGAAAACTTAAGACGTGCCTGGACATGTGCTGGTTTAAGCAGGGGAACCTTCCGTGCCATGCATGATTTCAAACCATGATGTCTTAGTGTACTACCAACAGTAACCTTGGAAACGGTGGTTCCAGCTCTTTTCAGGTCATTGACCAGCTCCTCCCGTGTAGTTCTGGGCTGATTTCTCACCTTCCTTAGGATCATTGAGACCCCACGAGGTGAGATCTTGCATGGAGCCCCAGTCCGAGAGAGATTGACATGTTTAGCTTCTTCCATTTTCTAATGATTGCTCCAACAGTGGACCTTTTTTCACCAAGCTGCATGGCAATTTCCCCGTAGCCCTTTCCAGCCTTGTGGAGGTGTACAATTTTGTCTCTAGTGTCTTTAGACAGCTCTTTGGTCTTGGCCATGTTAGTAGTTGGATTCTTACTGATTGTATGGTGTGGACAGGTGTCTTTATGCAGCTAATGACCTCAAACAGGTGCATCTAATTTAGGATAATAAATGTAGTGGAGGTGGACATTTTAAAGGCAGACTAACAGGTCTTTGAGGGTCAGAATTCTAGCTGATAGACAGGTGTTCAAATACTTATTTGCAGCTGTATCATACAAATAAATAGTTTAAAAATCATATATGGTGATTTTTTTTAAATTCTGTCTCCCACAGTGGACATGCACCTACGATGACAATTTCAAACCCCTCCATGATTTCTAAATAGGAGAACTTGCAAAATAGCTGGGTGTTCAAATACTTATTTTCCTCACTGTATATACACACATTTTGAATGAAAGTCGTTTCTTTTTTTTTAGATCTCCCCTAGATTAGTTTCAAATGACCTGTAACTAGTACTTAAACACACACCACACAATTTACCACACATGTATGCATATTTTATAGATGGGGTTAGGGTTAGTATAAAAAGTATTTTCTTGGTCAGTTGCTATAGTGGTTTGGCCAAAAAAATCAATCAATCAATTGCTAGAAAGATGAAGTAATACACAAATCAAGTAATGTCTTACTGTCTAACATTGAGTTATTTATAAGTGTGACCTGTGACCATCAAAATAAAATCCATATTATCTCTCTCTAGCAATTATTTTTTAATCTAAAGATATCATTATTGTACTCTAATTACAACACATTTGAAAGTGATCTTGAATGACTGTGGTGCTTCACTGGCCCTCAGAGTAATCTTGCATGACAGATGAGGAAAACGTGTGAATAAAATGTCAGCATATACACAATCAACAAAAGTTTCTGAAAACCTGACCAATAATATTTATGTGTTTTTTTGGACATTCCATTCTACATTAGTTCCTATTCGCTGTTTAACAACCTCCACTATTCTGGAAAGATCTTCCACTGTATTTTGGAATGTGGTTGTGCAGATTTGTTGGGCCACTACAACCCATTTAAAGTATATGTCCATGGAGCTCACTTTGTGCACAGGGGCATCATCATGCTGAAACAGGTTTGAGTCTTCTAGTTTCAGTGAAAAAAATACTTCATTCTAATGCATCCGAAGAAATCTTATACAACTGTGTGCCTCCAACTTTGTGGTAACAGTTTAGGAAAAACGTCATATGGTTGGAAAAATCAGATGTCCAAATATTGACTATATATACCTATATTTGACTATATAATGTACAATTAGTTGAAAATGGATTCCTTTGTCAGCTTTAGCTGCCTTTTTTTCCTTTACATCAAATTAATATTAAAGCTGAAATATACAGCATTCTGATATAATCCATTATTTGGGATCCTCAATTTCAATTATCAGAAAGAAATATAATTGCAATGGAATTGACTATTATATTAGTTCCACAAATCCATAATTAAAAAGCCTTTACTAAAATGATATTAAATCAATAAACAGCTCAAAGAGTAGATTAGTAGAATGAGAAAAAATATATATATTTCTTATCCATATAAATTTAAAATGCCAGATTCCTGCAATCATATTTCTAATACATCTAAAATGTAATCCTTATATGTAGAAGCCAGGATTTCATACTGCTTATTATACTTACAATGTGTTTTTTTATCCATTTATAAATCAAGTCCCTTTGGGTCTGAGTCAGGTTTGGCTGATGGATGTGATAATTGCATAATGTTTTAATGAGGGCTGCTTGCCAACCTGTCTTGCCAACTTTATGACATGTGTGAATGAGTTTTTTGTCAATATGTCAGACAAGATCTACTAGACCTAGACTTATTAAATGGTTATACATTTAAAAAATGCTAACATTACTAACAATGAATCACAAATTAGAATTATGTAACCAAATGATATTATGTGAACTTGCATATACTTTCACTAGAACTTTTTTCAATATAGCATGCAAATAACATTGCAATGCTTTATAGTTTTTCTGCATACATTAATTGAATCATGGATGCAGCACATGCAGCTACATAATTCACAATATAAATAATTGACACAGTTTTAAATTGGTGTAGTCGTTATGTACAGATCAAGATTACACTGATTTAGAGCTTATATTTACTGGTTATTATAGGAGATTACTTAATGTGGCATTTAATTTATTATAATTCATCCTATTGATTTAATCCTATTTACTGAAATGATTTGTCCAGATTTTTTACTGGTTCAATTCACGTAGAAATGAAATTAAAAATAATTCTGTTTAATCGGTTCTTGAACGACAATTACCAGTTTGTTCAGAATCAGTGTCACTGTAAGTCTTGTGTTCTTTTAATAGCTTCAACCAATAACATTCTAAGCAGTCATGCATAATACATGGGCTGGACATAAGTGAATAAAATATATATATATATATATATATATATATATATATATATATATATATATATATATATATATATATATATATATATATGTCAGTACATGGAAATGCACGAGAATTATTCATTCACATAAAAAATGTGTTCCGAAATCATGATTTGTTCATGACATGGTTAATTGCATATAATGGGGCCAGCAGCAACATATATATGAGAACAGAACATTGTTGTGTTTCTTCCCAAAAATGTTCAGCAGGAATTACAGTTGCAAGTGAAATCTGTTCTGACTTACACATCCTTAGTTTTATGAAAACTTTTTGTGCTTACTTATGTAACATGCCCTAATAAATTATATAGCCTCTGAGGTTATACTTGATTAGATAACAGTAGGGTTGTGTAACGAGTGCAATTGACATTCATAGCTTAGATTGCTGGTTGTGTATGTAGCTGTGGTCCTGTGAACACCACATAATTGATTGAGTTACCTTCTTTGTATTGCTAGATGGCATATTATGGGAAGAAAAAGCAAAAATTTCGAGACAGGTCTCTGTATTCGTGTTAACAGAATGAGGTTTCAGTGGTTCAGTGGTGGGGAATGCAGTGGCAAGGGAGAATCAGTCAACCATGATAGTGGCACCTATTCACAGGCCCACAGATCACAGGCAGGAGGTAATGCGAAAAACTGAGAGGTAAGCGCTAAGCAAGACAGCCGAATAGTGTGTAGCTAACTCATAAATAGTGCAGGAGTGATAGAGAATAGCTAGCAAGCTAAAAAAAAAAAAAAAAAACAGCTCTAGCTAGTATGCACAAACCTCCCAAAAATGTATACAATACACTCAATGCAGCATTGAGGATTAAAATGGTGATATGGGAGGTTTGTTTTTAAAGTCAGGTCATACTGTAATACCCAGATAGCAATAAATGGCTGTATGACATCTTTAAGACAATGTTATATGATCTGGCTGGAGGACGATGTCAAATGTTAATTTTTTGACTTTGTCGAAGGTCTTGATATGCAAATGCACTTGAGAAAAAAGAAGGTATCAATGTGATTTTCCAAGACCCTGGTGTTTATTATAGGTGAGGCATTTTATGCTGTGCATTCATCTGACTCCAAATGACTCATTAAAGCCTCAAAGGTGAAATAAATATGTATAAAGAAATAGTGACAAGAAGGCAAGTCCTATTACTCACCATGGGCTGCTGTGAATCTCAGAAGCGTACATGTGCTACTTTTAAAACATAAACTAAATGTTCAGCAAGCCAAGCTGTTTCCTTGAAACTAAAAAGAGCAACAGTGCATTATTTAATTGCATTATTTATTCAAGCATACTGAATTATTTACATTTTAATAGTCATTAAATAATCATTAGACTTGTAAAACAAGGACTTTTGATAATGTGTACAAGCCTCAATTCTGATGTAACTGGTTGACAAATTTTACGTTTAAATATTTTATTAGATCACAAAATTTTCAAAAGGGATTATACACAAACAGCTATAACATCAAAACATTAAATCCATCTTAACCACCCAAACAGTTCTGACCCATTGAAGCATTGACACGATCATGAGACTGTCAGATGTTACTGTGTGTCCTTCTATGAACCACATTTGGTAGGTACATGCCAGAAGACCAGCTATTTTGAAGATGGTCTGACCAACTGTCAAGTCAATTGGACCTTGTCAATAAATTCTAAACTGAATGTTTACTTGAAGCCTAATACATTTATTCACTTTTTTTTACAAGTTCTATTTTAATGGAAAAATCAATGATCAGCACTGCACCTGTTGATTTTTTAAGATTGTGGCAAAGTTTGATAAAGTCAAACTGTACCTCAGGCCTCCTTACCCTACATGCTTACCTGATTTTACTAACACCTTTGTAGCTGAATGAATTAACAAAAATCTCAACAACCACACTACCTAATCGACTTGAAGTTTTTATATTAGGTTTTAATATTAAAATCTTATGGTGAGGTGTCCAAAACCCTATATATATATATATATATATATGCATGTATGTACAGTATATACAATATCTTAGAAAAGTGAGTACACCACACATATCAGCAACGATTTTAGTATATCTTCTCAAGGGACAATACTATAGAAATATAAATTTGATATATTTTAGAGTAATCAATGTGTATAGCAGTGTAGGTTTTCTGTCCTCTGATAATAACTCAATATACAGCCATTATTTTCAAGATAGCTGCTAAACACAAAGTGAATAGCTAGCTATTTTGACTAAAAAGGCTGTATGTTGAGTTATTTACAGAGAACAGTAAACCTAGACTGCTATACAAGCTGCACATTGACTACTCTAAAATATATCCAAGTTTTTATTTCCGTAGTATTGTCCTTGAAAAGATATAACAAAATGGTTGCTTAACTTTAAGGGGTGTATTTACTCTTGTGAGATACTGTACACACACACACACACACACACACACACACACACACACACACACACACATATATATATATATGTGTGTGTGTGTGTGTGTGTGTGATAACATCTGGCATACATATATACATATATACATATATATATATATATATATATATATATATATATATATATATATATATATATATATATATATATATATATATATATATATATATATATATATATATATATATATATATATATATATGTATATATATGCCAGATGTTATCAGGTGCTATGTCACATCATCTTTACTTGAGGGAGTTTCAGTCATGTCGTATGTCTGACTTTATGACTGTTAGAAACAAAATCCACAGATGAGCTTAGAACAACCACAAAATTAAACTGTTTATTTAAACAATATAAGTAAAGGAGATTATTTTTTATGTATAGGAGATGCATAAACTTAAACTTGGTGCATAGTTACTTTAATAGGCCTATATTCCAGCAGAGGTGTACATTATTCTGCTAATGAGGAAACTGTTTCACTGCCGCTACTTCCCTTCTTTCCCTCCGTGAAAACACACACAGCTCTGCAGCAGTCAAAACATTATTACAATTAGGAAGAAAGATTCTATTGGAGACATGAATTATTCAGAATGCGGATTGGTTTCAACTGCAACCAGTAGGCACAATCAATAAGGGTGCTGCTGCCTTCTCCCTGGCAAAGTCCATTATGCCTTCTAATGCGGCTAAGTGGCTTTGGAGCAGAAAAGCAATTTTCTATTGATATCTCTGGGGACTTTAGTACAAAGTCTGGGAAAAACAAAACAGTCAGATAGAAAGAAACTTATATACACAGTATACTAGCGCTACCTGGATACATTGACTGTCTAATACACTGATGTGACCCATTTGTCATACTTCATAGTGTGTTGATTTTGAGGCAGAATACATCAATAAATTCTTGTACTGAAAATCTACTCTTTTGCAATTTCTTTTCATAATCCAAACCTTGAGAAATGCAAAACCTTGAAAAATGTATTGTCTATAATAAAGTAATCCTTTACATTATATAAACTTTTGAATTAAGGCTAATCTGTTAACCAGCCTACCGCGAGTAGAGGACTAATGATTAGGAAATACAACTGAAGCTTATTAATTATTTAAATTATTTATATATTTATTTATTGATTGATCAAATATGCAAATATTAACAAGTTTATTCAGGTGTGACTGTACAGTCATTAAATCACTTGTGCTTACTCTTAACTAAAAGATAACATGAGTAGTTATTTTGTTTGCAAAATAGTATCATTAGTGAATACATAGAAAACCTAAAACCTAGTGTTCTTGAACAGCCATTAATCAAGTCAGCTCTGAAAAACTTAAAATATATAAAGCTGAATTATTAATATTATAGTCACAAAAAAAAGTCAGTAAGGCATACTGTACATGATCAAAGATTGCCTTGTCAATATACAAGACTTTTTAATGCATAATGGTGAAGTTAGTCTTAAAAATTAAACAGTAAAAAAACAACTAATAAAAAAACCAACAACAACACTAATTGTGTAATTGAGTGCAGGTGTGTGCCCTCGGCATGGACCGGGCAGTCATGTTAGTAAGCTGAACTGTGTTAACTGATGTAGTAATGATACAGTACTGATAAGTAATGATATTGCAACAAAGCTAAGCTAGATTGAGTCTCTAGCAATGAATAAATCTACACTGGTATGCAAGATACCAAACTTTATATAAATATAACTCTTAAATTTTACAAAGCAAACTTGGAAAGTGCTAATTTAAGTGTTTCAGGAAGAGGCAAGTCTTCAAGAAACAAATACTCCATGGTGAGATTTTTTTAATTTTGAAAGTATAAAAACCTTTAAAAACTAAGAATCTAATTACTCACACCATTTGCTAATAAACAAAATGTATCCATTTTAATTCACCTTTGAAAAAGTCAACTGATGATAAGGAACTAGAAATAAAGTACCAACTATTTAAAGCCACAGCTGACTGTGCATGCCAGAGCAAAGAAAACAAGACATGAGGCAACTGTCTGGAGATCTCTAAAACAAGATTGTGTCGATCCACATATCTACAAGAAGAAAACAGACAAATTGCTTTGTTTTGAATCTCTAGGAGAACACAAAGGCTTTTATTATTTTTAATGAAAAAAGTTTGAAACCACCTGACCTCATAATGATGCCCATCTAGCCAAATGGAGCAAAAGAGCTTTTTTACATCACAAGAAAGCTGTTAGTACAACAAATATTTCTGCAACACTCTTCCTTTCATTTTAGCTCGGCAAGACAAAGGTTACTCCTAAATTAACGGTGGTCAGGATTTATCAGGAATGCCAGAAGGCACCTAAAGAACCCTCAGGACAATCTTATAAGACACAATGAATGTAACTTTAAACATAATTACAAGAATTATGTTCACTACTGCTAATCAAATGTCCATCTCTGCAATGAAGCCTGTAGATAGCAGCATCATGCAGGAACTGGGAGGCCTGTCAGAAATAAAAGGAATGATCAATAGCTCAAAGTACAGATAGATCTTCGAGGAAACCCTGCTTATTTTGCCTGTTATGGGGAAATTGTTTTCCCATTACACTTGCGCATAATCATTAATTACTCCTAGAGACTATGTAGCATAGACAGTCCACCTAAAGGCGTGTTTGTGGGTGATGGGAGGAAATCAGTGTTGTTTGTCATTCTAAAAAAACACAAAAGATATGCACTGCAGGCATAAAAAAACATAATGAGTTTTTTAGCCTGCAAAAACAAGGGGACTGTAACTGCATTTGCCTAAATGAGGTTTTTCCATGGTGAAATGAAATATGTCTGTTCCACAAACAACAAAATTGAAGAAAAACCCAACTCACTAAACACAATGATTTGGATGATGGATAATGACATTTTACGCAGCATCAGTCCTTTCTCATTTGTGAACTCTGATGCAGTTTAATATGTCCTCCTGGCAGAATCACTATGTCCTGAGTTACTATATCCCAATAACTGCTTTACTAAGCCATTTGGTGAGAGAAAAGCATAAACATGTAACCTAACTGTTTTTAACCTAACTAAATGTAACCTAACTGGAAATTTTGATTGGTGGTTGATGATTGGTTTGAGAAGTATACATCCAAAAGCACAAACCAAGTTATAGCTCCCTAATTTGTCGACAACTGGCTAGTGAGTAGCTTTTGAAAGTGTCCGATTAAGCGAGGTTTATGACTTTCCGGAGTTTTATTTTTTATTATCATTTTTTATCATTAACCACCAATTAAAATTTCCATCCCAAGCTTGCACTAATCTTAGCTAGTCTTGAGATGTCAAAACATGCAATACTTTTGCAACTTCAGTCCGATTTCCACTGGAATGCTTTACACATTCATCATGAGCAAATGAGGTATGACAAAGAAAGTATTACAAAGAAAAGCAAAAAAGTAATTACTTTTATTGTCTATAATTATCATGCAACAGTTTGTTTGCAACTGGATAACACTTTTTTCATAATTATACCCTTTTTGTTACGCCAATTACATTAATTTTGTGAATGTTCATTTTTCTATATTTATTATATGGACTGTAAAAAGTATACCTGCTCTAAATCAATATCTAACTCCTAGTCTATATATATAGAAACCAGACTTTAGAGTTGCACAAGCCAGTGTACTTTTAGTGCCGGTTCCAAGCCCAGATAAATGGGGAGGGTTGTGTTAGGAAGGGCATCCAGTGTAAAACATGTGCCAAATCAAATATGCGGACAACAATTCAGAATTGCCACAGCTATCGTTAGCCAACAGGGTACCGGTGGAAATTGGGCTACTGTTGGCTGAAGGAGAGGAGGTTAACGTCTACAGAGACAGCAGGAAAAGGAGAAGTGGAGGAGAGTGGAGGTTAGGGTTGGTACTTTAAATGTTGGTGCTATGACTGGTAAAGGGAGAGAGTTAGCTGATATGATGGAGAGATGATAAATATCATTAGTCATTAGTGTTTAGAGCCCTGACATTGAGTAAAAGACAGGAGGTGGAGCTGGAGGTAGCAGAGTTGAAGATGTTAAGGTTTTCGTTGGGAGTGACAAGGATGGACAGGATTGGAAATGGAATAGATGTGGTGAGGGAAGACCTGCAGGTAGTTGGTTTAATAGAGGCAGATGTAGAGGACAGAAGAAGAAAAAGATGAAGAAGAAGAAGTTCTTTGGATGTTGTTGTAGGGTCTTTTGTGACCTCTTGGATGAGTCGTCACTGTGCTCTTGGGGTAATTTTATATATATATATATATATATATATATATATATATATATATATATATATATATATATATATATATATATATATATATATATATATATATATATATATATATATATATATATATATATAAGGTTTACATCACCTTTTGAAGTTCCAAAACTTCCTAAGCAAAGAAAAGGCTAGGCCTTACCTGGACACTTCCATTTGATGCAATGAACTATGCTCTCGAGCTCATGACTGATCCTGTTGTTCTGCCTTCTTTTCTGAGGTTGCACTAAACGAATTTGCCACTAGCTAATAGCAGGTGGTTTTCAGCAAGCCTGGCAGACAGCATATGGAGTCAGCAAGATTTGGCAAAATTGTCATATAATTGACTTACTGTTGAAAGCATCACCTTTTTTTGCACCATGATTGACAAAAAGAATTCCCCATTCATTACACTTGCTCTGGAAATACTGTCAAATCTACATTTAGTTTCCTGCTAATTTACATTTATTAAGGGTGCAATGACATTGGCAAAATGGTATATTGTGACACACAGGTGACAAACTAAAGAAAAAATAAAAATAAATTGCCTCATTAAAGTTTAACATGAGCTGCCAGAACAGTTACTCCATAGCAAAGAATTTTATAACTCTCTGGAGCTGTGCTCAATGGAAAAACACCAATGTGCATGTTTTGATGGTAGTGGAGAGTGCTAACACATGGCTTTGAAATCTACCATAGCAGTTCAATTGAGATGTGGTGACTGTGATGGCCATAGATTATGATTTATGTCATCTTCTGTCCTATTAAACCGCTCATTGAACCCTTGAGTTTTGTTAAAGCGGACATTGACATTATTGAAGAGACCACTCCTATCAGTATAGAAATGTTTTATCATAGGATAAAGATGATTATTGATAAATATTATTTCTCACCTGCAGTGGTGGGCCGTGCTTTTTACATCTAGGCCTTCAGTGCTCTCCTACAAGAATCTTCCATTCATTAATACCATTATTATGATGCCATGGCTAAAGAATCCATCAATATATAAGAGAGAGCTGCATCACAGACAGGTATTTTGTTGCCAAGTCTTGCCTGTAATGCTGTGCAGTTTTACATGATATTTTCCTGTTCTTTATCTTACGTTGCCATTCTTGAATGATCTAATGATGCCTGTACTGGAGATTGAGACACAATATAGACATATACTAGATTTACTTGTGTCCTGCATCATCTACACACTTGTTACAACCTATAATCAATACTTGCCTTGTGCCCAGTGTTTGTGAGTATTGGCTTTGGACCCATCATGAACCTGAAGTAGACAGTGCATAAATAAATATTATTTTGCTTGTTTTACTTGAAGACTTTTAAAAGTCTATCTAATTAGGCTAACAAAATTCATTTAATTTAATATTTTCCATATTTTTATTTGTACATGTTATGCAATACCCCTTGTGCTGTTATGTTTCCTTTTCTTGACAAAAAAAAGTATTAGTTCAGACACTAATGGTCAAAACTTCTTTGAAAGTTGACTAAACTAATATATTGTGCATTAACAACAAAAATGTTTTATGTAATACTCTTACTCATTGCTGTGATTTTTGTTTGTGTGTGTGTGTGTGTGTGTGTGTGTGTGATGGTGTGCACCACTTCTGCATTTATTCATTTGGTTGATACTGATTTTTATTTAATACAGATTTGTTCAGAAGTTAGTCAAATGATGGTATTTTGATTTTCATCCCAGCAGACTGGCGAAAAGATGTCTGATGTTTACTGTAAATATACTTGATATTTATAACAGTAAGACTGTATGATTTACTATGAGCATGACGGAGCACAAACATGTACAACACACTATAGTAAATATAGTAATATAGTAAATAAAATAAATAAAGTAAATAAAGTAAATAAAGTTGTTGCGTTCAGGGAAACGCTTCCGCTCCCTGAAAGCGAACACAGAGAGAATGAGGAGGAGCTTCTTCCCGCAGGCCATTCGGTGTTTAAACCAGGAAACACCCAGGATCTAAAAGCTGGTCCACTCTCTCTATCATCACACTTCTTCTCTGTACAGATCTCACCTCTCGCACCACGTCACTTTAAACTCTGGACTTGCACAGCAAAGTGCACTTTATATTTATTTATTTTATACCACACCATTCTGCACACGGACACTTTATGGACACTCTATACCGCACACGGACACTTACGAACCCTTACACCACACCATACCACACACGGACACTTTATGGACACTTTACACCACACCATACCGCACACGGACACTTTATGGACACTTTACACCACACCATACCGCACGGACACTTTATGGACACTTTACACCACACCATACCGCACGGACACTTTATGGACACTTTACACCACACCATACCGCACGGACACTTTATGGACACTTTACACCACACCATACACACGGACACTTTATGGACACTTTACACCACACCATACCGCACACGGACACTTTATGGACACTTTACACCACACCATACTGCACACGGACACTTTATGGACACTTTACACCACACCATACTGCACACGGACACTTTATGGACAACCCACCACTAAATTGTCTATTGTTTACACTTTGGTACACATTGTTTACTGTTTCACTGTCTATTGCCATAAGAATTTTCTTTGTATATACATTTTTCTCTTTGTTTATATACATATCTTTATATATCCTTTATACCTTATATTTTATTTTATATAGTTTTTATACTTTATTTATCTGTTTTTTCTTTCTCCCCACCCTATTCCCTCTTGCCGGACCGTCGTATAAAGCATTTCACTGCATGTCGTACCCTGTATGTATGTGTATGTGATGAATAAAATTTGATTTGATTTGATTTGATTTGATTTGATTTGTAAACTGAATTTATCTTAAGGCAGCGATGTAATAAATAACCAGGGCCTTAAACCATCAGTAATACAGTGTAAATCTGAAAAAAATAAAATAAAATTAGGAACAAAGAAAACAGAAAAATACTGAATATGCAAGTATTGTGCAGCTGTGAATTAAACCCTAAGTGTTGATTTCATACTATTTAGTGTTCTTCAAATGACTTACCGTATTTTTCGGACTATAAGCCGCTACTTTTTTCCCACGCTTTGAACCCCGCGGCTTGAACAACGAAGAGGCTAATTTATGAATTTTTCCTGGGTTTTTCCAAACGGAAACGTTTTTGAAACGTTTTTTCGCTTCTGGCATGCTATTCCCAAAATACCGCTATGCTCCTAAAGGAAGCGCAACATATTTCACCGTTACACCGTGTGTAACGTGTCTTTCGTTAAAGCCTGTGTAAAGTACACATTAGTGCGGCTTATAGACAGGTGCGGCTTATTTATGTTAAAAATAAAAATATTTGTAAAATTCAGTGCGGCTTATATATGGGTGCGCTTTATAGTCTGAAAATTACGGTAGTTTATGTTTTTATAATGTGCTACTTTAGCTTTGTGTTTTAGTTTTGGTCTTGTCAATAGCATTTTTAAATATCTATTTTGTAATTATGCATGTTTTAAAATGGCAGAATATGCAACACTGCCAAGAATTCAAAACAAACAGCAGGAACACTGACCAAAGAGTTGCTGTGGAAGAATTAGGATCCTAGTGAGTTTCTAAGCTGGGCATGAGAAGAAAATTGGCACATACCTTTCTAACTTGCAAATTCTTTTGTGAGTTATGCAATTATTGTAAACAAGCCAGAAATTCCTTTCACAACACCCTCTGACAGCAGAGATTTTTAAGCTTATCATCAAGGCTTCATTTGTCTCCATTGCTCTCACCTGTTAATCAGCCATGCTTTCAGCAGCAAAGAGACAGAGTGCTGAGAAGTATGAGCTTGGCATCATTATACAGCAATTACTCAGATCTCTGCACTTCAGGCATTTGATATGCTCTAAAGAGTACATAAATGAGAGATGTAGTCAATGCAAGTTCAGTGCAAGCAAAGCTGATGAATCTAGGCATGACTACTTGATGAAACTTTAAAAGGAACAAAACAAAAATGAAAAGTTCTTCCTTAAACATTAGCACTTTCAATGAGCTTGTAGAACATGGGATATCATAGTGGTGCGTTGACTAGTGCTTTAATCATTAAGGGTTTAATCCTCTTAAATGTCCAGGTATAGGCTTATTATACAGTATGTCTTACTTCTAAAAGGATTTTCAGTATAATTACTATAGTATATAGATCTTAAGGGGAAAATAATGAGTAAGGGGTTAAAATGGCGAAAAATTTGCTATTCGTTATCAGTATTATGCAATTTCATTGTCTTCTTTCATCGAATGGAAATAAGATTTTCACATTTATATTTATAAAGTCTGCAGATGCATATGAATATAGAAAGCTTTGGCTTTCTGGGAATTGACATTTACATCTGGCATGTATGAAATAACATCCTGAAATGTGGAAATTCTGGAGAGGGGCAGCATATAAGAAAAGTTGTAAGAGCTGTCTGTTCAGCACCCTTTAGATACACACCCACAGACGGTCCCAAGTTCGCTCCTGTCAAGCTGTTAGATTGATGCCTGATACTCCTACAAAACCTATACTCACTCCAAGTCTAGACAGGTGAAGTTCTGGTGGCTTGTGAATGACAGGATTTGACACTATCCCCAGAGTGTCAATCAAACTGACCTGAAAATACCTGGGGGTTGGGGGATTGGCAGGTGACCTGTGGAAAAAAATGCAGGAAAAAAACAACCATGACTTGAAAACCTGTTTTTTCTTATAATGCGTTCTTTCCTATAGAATTCGCCATGTGTAACAAGGTATTGCATTTCATTTATTTTTAATATTTGAAGTGACACAGCTTTGCTTAAAGTCATTGGTGTGAACACAACCTCTAAAGGGACACATGCTGAAATGTGATTTCCACTGAGGCATTGACTGATTGCATTTATTGACTTCTTTATTGTCAGATAACAACAAGGAGAATACTGTATTAGTACTGTCATGTGGTAACTGTGTAGGCAAATCTCTGGGCTTTGACACTCCCAGATCGAATTTAAAAGACCCTTGTAGCAGGTACGATGACACAATAGTGTGACATAATACAAAATGAAGTTTAAATTGTTTTTGTTTTGTAATATTTTTTTGAACAAATTCACGTTCTTTTTGTTTTACTCTTTTATCTTAATACAACCTTCCCTACTCCTTCCTAATATAATTCTTCTTGTACAATGCTCAGAAATGTTCAGCCTTTAAAGCTAATACTTAAACAAAGAAGCATTGTAAAACTTACTGAGAAATATGTTGACTCATACCCATGGTTGTGATAAATCCATTGTAGTTGCATTAATTTCAGTGTTCTGGGCTTTTGGAAGTACTGAATTTTGTGGAGGAAATATTATGTTGTTATCCAGATTTGTCTGTAATAGAACAGTGGCTGGTGTGTACCAGTTAATAGATTCTACCAGTTCAAGTTTTTTTCTATAGTGCGTTTTTCACAATGGACATAGTCTCAAAGCAGCTTTACAGAACTTAAGAATTAAAGTGAATTATGTGTATTTATCCCTGATGATGAAGCCTGGGGTGATCGTGGCCCTTAAGATATTACGAGGAAGAAACCATAAGAGAAACAAGACTCAAAACGGGAACCCATCCTCATTTGGATGCTATCAAGGGTGTGATACACACAGACACACTCTCCCAGTTTAAGTGCAAATTAAAAACGCATCTTTTTAGCAAAGGCCTACACATAACACACATCACATATCATAACCTTATGCTCGAGTACATCTGATCAAATACACTTATAAACTTGTGCTTGTTAATATTATGAAGAGCAGCTACGCTAATTCCTCTAAACTGCTTCTTTCTCTCTACTTATCCCGAGGCATCCTGAGGCTGCACCAGCTCCAGTCGTGTCCCACATCATGAAGATTGTGGACTTTTAAAGAAGTAGATGCCAAGCTTGCAAACATCCCAAACCATCTAGAGACGTACAAGTGGCATTTGGGTCCCACTTCTTGTGGAGTTTGGATATTGGACCACTTTGAGTGTTAAAGGCTCCAGGAGCTACTGATCAACTCATAAAGTAGCTCAACATTTGAGATCATCATAGATCCAACACGAACTCCTTCATTCCAGAGCCTTTAAAAATTCAAAGAGGTCCAAATTCTACATGAAGTGGGATCCAAATGGTGCTGGTACGTCTCTAGATAGTTCGGGATGTTTACAGGCTTGGCATCTACTTCTTTGAAGTGCATAATCTTTATGAGGTGGGACGTGACTGGAGCTAGCAGAGCCTCAGGATGGGTAGTAAAAAAAAGCAGTGGGGAGATATTAGCGTAGCTGCTGTTCATAATACAGTGGAACCTCGGGTTACGAGCGCCCCTGGATACGTAAAATTCAGGTTAAGAGTCGCAATTCATAAAAAATGTTGCCTCTAGTTACGAGACATTTTTTAGGATACGAGCGTTGCGCATGGAAAAATCGCAGGCAGGTTAGTTTTTTTTACGTATCGCCACGTGCCCTCGCTTCGCTCTCGTGCAGCACATACACATCCGCTCGTCGCTCTAACAGTGTGGAATTACTGAACTTTAAATACTGTACGTATTCGTAATTTGTATTGGGATACAAGCTTTTCAGGTTAAGAGTAAAGTGATGGAACCAATTAAACTCGTAACCCGAGGTTCCACTGTATTAACAAGCACAAGTTAATAATGTGCATGTGATCAGATGTACTGGAGCACATATGTGATATGTGTGGGACTTGGTAAAAAGATATGTTTTTAATCTGCACTTAAACTGGGAGAGTGTATTTGAGCCCCCCGAACACTGTCAGAAAGTCTATTCCAAAGTTTAGGAGCTAAATGTGAGAATGCTCTACCACATTTAATGGACTTTGCTATTCTAGGAACTACTGGAAGTCCAAAGTTTTAAGATCTTAAAGACTGTGATGGATTGTAGCATGTAGAAGATTGGAAAGATAGATTTGTAAGTTAGTAATAGTTTGTAGTTGATTTGAAACTTAACAGATAGCCAGTGTAGGGATGATAACATTGGGGTTATATGCACATATTTTCTCGACCTTGTAAGAACTCTGGCTGCTGCATTCTAGACTAACTGTAGATTGTTTATTAATGATGCACGACATCCACATAGTAATGCATTACAATAGTCCAGTCTGGAGGTCATGGATGCATGGATGAACTTCTCTGCATCAGATATAGACAACATGTTTCTTGGCTTTTTATATATATATATATATATATATATATATATATATATATATATATATATATATATATATATATATATATATATATGGTAGAGGAAATTCTACACTCTAATGGACTCTATCTAATGCACTGGTTTAGTTCCTAGTGAATATTTAAGTTTATTTAGGTTTCCATCATTTATGCATACTTCAATTGGCATTTTGGTGCTGCAAATTACATTTAAAACAATTTAGCGCCAAAGTGTCTCAGCTAGGACTATTTTTTTAATGAGGTCAACATTGGAAAAATATGACACACTTCATATTGAATCAAACAAATTGCTGAATGTGTGCACTAATTGCTCATTTTTTATCTTATATTATATACTTTCATTCTCCCATCAATTGCTCTGAATCTGAAAAGACTGTTAAATGTTATTAAGTCATAGATTAGGGTTATACCTTCCTCTGTGCATGTGCTCATAGTCATCCACTACAATGGCTGCAGCTTCCTTTTCATCACATTCATGTGTGCTTAATAACCTTGATTCCCACATAACAATAGTTCAAAAGGGACCAATCATTTTTTGTGAATTTTACTTATATTAATCCTTAGCTATTATAATTTTTATTGCAGATATGCAACATAAGATGTTTTGAATGTAGTTTGGCCTTTGTCAAGATTTCTATGTGTATAAGCCTTTATTCTGCTTTATTCCTCAGTTTATTATCTTAACCATATTGTGCAGTAACTATATTGCTATCATCTTTTGTGTATATCTGTTTATTTCATGTTATCTGCTTCTTTTTTATTTTCTCCTATTCTTCTCTGTCAGAGACTTGTTCTTATCACTTCACATATTCTACAGATACAGATCTTGGTCTGCATCCTCTAAAGCATGTGGTATAAACATTTTCATAAGCTTATTATTGCTCTTATCTCTTAGCCACCTCTTTTTACACGTAAAGCTAGAGACACTAATCTCTAAACTATGATTCCGCTTTTGGATACCAATGCCTACAGTGGCAGATTAATTACAAAACATTACTAGTAAATGGTCTCTAAAGTCACATGTGCAGTCTTGAACTTGATATTTGATTTATCGTTTTCTTACTCACTTGTCCTTCACAGGATTAAGAGCTTTTCATTATGTGTCACAGCTGTATGAATATTCTTTTAATCCAGTGCACAGAGTAAAACCCGAAATGACAACTCCCATACTTCTGCAATATAAGTGATTTAGTGCTACAATAATAGAATAGTGAATCTGCTGGAGTTCATCAGACCGACTCATATTTTCAACCTTGAAAATCTGTAGTAGCTTTCCCCCTGAGCGCACGCGCAGGCATGCATACACACACACACACACCCACACACACACACACACACACACACACATCCAAATAATTTTCTTTGAACATCTTCAAAAGCCAGAATAAATGTTTATGATGTTTCTTTTAGACATTTCCTGAACACCTTATGAATGCCCAATAGTGATGTATCTAGGGCAGCTTCACAAGACTGAAGACTATTTTTTATGGCATGATTATGCTATCATACTATTTTTTCAATTCAAAGACATTCATATTATATTACAGTTTATACCTTACCTTAAACCTTACTTTTGTATTTTAGGTTTAGTACAATATGGTTTTGTTTAACAAACAGAGCACGATTCCACACAAACTTTCCTTAAATTTCAAATACTCTCTGGAACACCAGCTACATTATACTGTGTGTATCATATGCTGTGTACAGCATCTTCATTCCATCCAGTACACAAGTGAACAAAACCACATTTTCTATGGTTATATTTGAGTTTCTTAACACCTGATTTGTTTGACCAACTGTCTGGAAACCATCTAGCTGTATGTGTGAAGAAATGAAGCAAAGAAACCTGAGCATGGAGACTGTAAAAACAATACAAAACATCTATACACCACCACAATGGATTTGAAATTAAAAAGAAGTTGTGCTTTAACTGCAGACTGTCAGCTTTAATTTGAGGGCATTTACATCCAAATCCAGTGAACGGTGTAGGAATTACAACAGTTTGCATTTGTGCCTCCCACTTTTTAAGGGACCAAAAGTAATGGGCCAATTGGCTTCTCAGCTCTTCCATGGCCAGGGGTGTGTTATTCCCTCATTATACCAATTACAATGAGCAGATAAAAGAGTCCAGAGTTCATTTTAAGTGTGCTATTTGCATTTGGAATCTGTTGCTGTCAACTCTCCAAGATGAGATCCAAAGAGCTGTCACTAACAGTGAAGCAAGCCATTATTAGGCTGAAAAAACAAAACAAACCCATCAGAGAGATAGCAAAAACATTAGGCATGGCCAAAACAACTGTTTGGAACATTCTTAAAAAGAAGGAACGCACCGGTAAACTCAGCAACACCAAAAGACCCGGAAGACCACGCAAAACAACTGTGGTGAACGACCGAAGAATTCTTTCCCTGGTGAAGAAAACACCCTTCACAACAGTTGGCCAGATCAAGAACACTCTCCAGAAGGTAGGTGTGTGTGTGTGTGTCAAAGTCAACAATTAAGAGAAGACTTCACCAGCGTGAATACAGAGGGTTCACCAAAAGATGTAAACCATTGGTGAGCCTCAAAAACAGGAAGGCCAGATTAGAGTTTGCCAAACAACATCTAAAAAAGCCTCCACATTTCTAGAACAACATCCTATGGACAGATGAGACCAATATCAACTTGTACCAGAGTGATGGGAAGAGAAGAGTGTGGAGAAGGAAAGGAACTGAAGACAGTTGCAGTAGAGGCCTGGCAGAGCATCACCAGGGATGAAACCCAGCGTCTGGTGATGTCTATGCGTCTATGTGGGGGGTGGGGCATGGGTGTAAGGTTGCAGTGGCTGATGGAAAATGTAGTCTCTGTTCATAACAGAGCAGTATTTGAACACCCAAATTGAACACTGATGTATGGCATTTGGTGCACACCCTTATTCTGAGTGACTAACAATTTTATTTATCCAACTGAGCAGTTGAGAGTTAAGAGTTTTACTCAGGGGCCTAGCAGTGGCATCATGTTGGTGATGGGATTTAAATACACAACCTACCGACCAGAAGGACTTAACTATTGAGCTACCACTTTCCCTAACATTTAGATGTTAAACCTCGGCTGGATGAATCTCACATATGCACATTAGCATCTGAACCAACCAATGTTATACAAACATGATTTGTAAGTCCGTGTGATGTTGTGACTTTGCAGCGAATTGCATTTTCACCCTGTGCTATGACGTTCAGGGATTTAGTTCAGTGCAAAGCCTTTCCCTCATGCAGTCGATGTGTAATATTTGATGTGGGACATATTGACTGCTTTCAAAAAGTCAATAACTTTGACTCTGTAACACTTGAATTTATGTTGACTTTTTAGTAGTTAAAAAACAGAACTAGTCATGCTGAAATGCTTCAGAGTCTGAATTGCATATATTATAATATAGATTTATATATACATTTTTATCCACCTTGACTCATGACTTAATACATGTTTTTTGTTTTCAAGAGAAGATTAAATGCTGATCTGATTAGCTCATCTTGATTAATTAGATTACTTTAAATGAAAATTTTATTTTTTTATTTGATGCATAAGTTTATATTGTATGAGATATGGGGCTTTTAACCAAAAAATGACATTTTGATTGCATTTCAGAAAAACCTAAACTTTTAGGATAATTATTTCCCAGTTTGTTGAGACATCGGGACTTGAAAAAATGCAACAAAAATGAACAATGTGTATTTAGAGCAGTATTTCCTGTTAATAACATTCTACCAATGCATTACAAAAGATTGTAAAGCCAATATTTCAGTATTCAATGTTTAATGTTCTCCAGCAGCAAAGCCAAATATTCCATACAGCTTTAGGCCTCTGGAATAACTAGTCTTAAAAGCCAGACTATGTGTCTAGATTTATTAGCGCATGGTACATTTTACCAATAAACATCACCATTTATTTTAAAAGATGTATTCTGTGAACTTTCTTTTAGTCCACTGATTATATCTTTTCCAACATTAGTTACAGTTTTGAAGAGTTATGTTTGTGTTGGCACAGGAAAAGTGCATGGTTAATCAAATTGCAGTCTTTAAGACTGTAAAGTTTATAGCTAGAAAAGTGAACACATTTTTATTTTATCACATATCCTTATATACCAGGCTTAAGGCAATATGTCTAATGTATCAGTTTTTAGTACAGTGAGGGCACAGACACCATTTATAAAAAAAAAAAAAAACATAACTATAAAATCTTAAGTGTAAAGTTAGACAGGGGCTGCTTTACAAAACATATTAAAATCCTATATATTTTGGATTTTATTCATATATAATAGGGAAAAATTGAACTGTGTTTAGTGTTGTTATGGGAAAAAAGGCATAAAAGAGGCATAACAAATAATAATACACCTACTTAAGCTATTGAAGAGTTTAGCAGAGTAAGTTTCACTGCATAAAAACTGCTACTTATGAAACTGGTGCTGTCAGCATTTTCCCCAGTCCCATTGCTCAATGTGCTCATTTAGCTCCAGCTTAATTTAATTATCGAATTCATTTCTGTGAGCTTCATTACGATGCATTTGTGTAATCCAATCATTTCAAATGGACCACCCTTAAAATATCTTTCATGATTAGCTTCTATAACATCTCGTATTTCCTCCAATACAGGTGTGAATTCCTTTGGCCAATCTTTCTCTTTTTCTCAGTCTCTCAGTTTCTCTCTCTCTCATTCTCTCTCTCTATATATATCTCTCTCTCTTTCTCTCTCAGCTGTATTTTCTCTGAGCATCAGGAAGGTTTTCTCAGCTAGAAGGTCATTGATCTTTGTTAAAGACACACCCAAAATACACAGCTTGTTGCTACCCAGCTAGATTAGAAGAAGCTGGGAAATCACAAGGTCTGCTTGCAGCAGCCTGACGGTTTATCGACCTCTCTATTGATTTTCAACCAGAAGCAGGAGGTTGGATGGGAAATAAATAATTCTGGTTGACTATTTGAGACAACCTCTAACATGTCCAAGACACAGAAGTCACAGTGAGTTGGCCTAAACAACATGTAAACCACGCCTGTGCATCTGTCCTGCAAACTGCTTTGGACTGCACACTGATGACATTGTATCATGTGCTTTACCACAAGGTCTATGTATTGCTTAGTGTAACATGGATTCATATAATGATCTATCTGAACAAGTGAAGGAAGAGAGGAAGTATCTGATTATCGGCATTTTGCAAAGCTGGATGTTTGAGTGACAGACTGGTTTCTGTTTGTGGATGTAAAATCTTAAAATGCTGAAATCATGTGCTATAATATGACAAGTTAATCTTTTTTCCATGCACGGAATAGATATCTTTATCTCTCTCTATCTATTACATCTAAAACTCTCTATATTCATCAAACATAGGTAATATATAAACCATATATAATACATATTTATGAAGTAAATATACTTAAAATCTTACTTGTGATATGAAACAGAATTTTATATATTTGTTGCCTTTTGCTAAGTGTATCAGGAATAGAAGACAATGTGAGACAGTATTTGGATAATAAATCAGATCATCTTGCTTACCAAAGCATGCAACTCTAAATTAAGCCATAATAACTACTCTACTGTAGGGTGACTTCAGGTAATTTGGAACAGTCTAAGAGCTTGGTTTACTGTGCTGTTTACGACTATTTTTAGGTGTAATTAATCTGCAGTCTGAGTGGAAAAACTCTTGTAATTTAAGCGCTGTGAATGCAGCAGTATGCAAAGTGCTATTTCTCACTCATACATATGCATTTGAGGGAGGATCATGCACAAAGTGGGTACTTGGTGCAAAAGAGGGTAGAGAAATGGAAAGTGCAGATGATTATATATGTGGTTCGATGTAACTAAAGCTCTGGCAATTTGCCACAGTGACTGATTTTGTCTGCCTCCCAAAATGGAAGGTTACATACATTATGTAACTGTATTTGTATGACAGAATGGCGGACAGCCGGGTTCCTGTTTGTTTCATGATCGTGACCATACTTGTGCGGCATCTGAATGTTTCCCTCTACATTACGCTCACACAAAAAAACCCCAAATAAAAACAAAATGCTGCAACATATAAATAAATAAAAAAATTAGTGGGAAAAAAACTTTGATCCAAGGTTTTTTCTCAACATCACGTTTGTCCTCTAATCCAAGTGCCCCAGGATCTTCACTCACTTAAAAATGAGATTACATACATGACCTTTCATTCTACTTTCTTTCTTTTTATAGAAATGCCAATGAAAGTTTTCTTTAGAAACTAGTAAAGGCTGTGTATTATATCAGCCACAAGGATTTGTAACAAATCCTGATAGGAAGACAGTAACAAACAAAACTCATTAAGAATGCACAAGCTATAATTTGTTTAGACTAAACATCAACCAAATATTAGTGTTTGGATAGATTATTTGGAAAGGATAAAGTTCATTGAGAGTTTAGTCTTATCCTGTTAGTTTTTTAAATGTTTTTTAAATAAGAGGTTTGTATTTTATGGCAGACCTACAAATGTCATGCTGGTTTATATACATTTCCTAGACAGTACTCTTATTTTATTTCACTTTTCTTTTTTAAAATGCTTCTTTTTTCTGCTTACATTAATGTTCTTCTTTTGTCTGTCAGGACATTTGTTATTGAGCTCATACTGTCTAAAACAGTTGTTTCTTGGTTCTCTTTTGTTGATGTTTGCCTCATGAGTCTCATGATGATCTGCGATTTTGGCATTGAAACTCCAAAATTGTTGGACTTCATACTGAGAGATCAATGAACCCTATTTGCATCTATGATAAAATCAAGGTAGGTGCCGGTATTAGAGTCTTACACACAAAATATAGATACATAACATTGGATTCAAGCTGGTAATTTGCCTTTTGATTACATGAACCATTCCTGTACTTGGGGACACATCCCCTGCTTAAATATGACTCTTGTGAAAGTACTTCCTTGACATTTCTACTTGAGTAAAAGTACAAACATAGCTGATATTGAATATGGTATTAATAGTGAATGTACTGATCTATGAGAACTATATTTCAAGGTTTTCAGTCCCCTGTGCATCATACTTTCAAGAAAATATTTTTTCTACTGGTACAGGCACACAGTAAGAGAACCCTTACTCCACACAAACTCTAGCAAGTACTAACAGGCTTGTAACACAATGCATGTATTTACTTCAAAGTTCACAATGTCTAAAATATAGTGAAGCAAAAAACTGTTATTATGCATTACAATGTAGAGAAGTAAAAGCAAAGGTTTTCACTACTGTTGCTCTTCACCACTGAAACTTATTGCTATGCAAATACAGAAGGTGATTCCTTGAAGAGATGAACTGGAGTCTCATCCAGGGTATTTTTCCCATTGTGCAGCCAGTGTTTTAGGGTCTACAACAAGCCCTACCAATATGCCTCAGATTAATAAACAAATGCATTATACAATTGTTATCTAAGTTTGTACTTTGTAAAATGTTTGTACTTTCAATTGACATTCTAAATCAAAATGAATTTTCAGGGTTTTTTTTCCAATGACATAACTGAGACTTTCAGAGTTAATAGCAAATCAGTAAACAATCTTCTAATGTAACAAATATAAATATCTAAATATAAAATATCTTCGATTCTCAGTTAGGTTGGATGAATTGCAGAATGTTTCTTTGTTTCCATTAAGAAATAAAGGAAGACCATTTAAATGCTAATGTGGGTCCTTCTTCATAATTAAACCAGGCTAATGAAAGTACATGTTAATTGATAAAGGCACAATGTAGTTCATCCCGCAATAAACTTTGCTCTGTGAATGATAATTGTGCATGGTGGAAAGTAAGTGTAAACTCATCCATGTGCTTCAGTATATCACCAGTTCGTGTTAGGAATTAATGAAATATTTGCCTGTGTTGAGGAAACAATAGTAAAAAAAGTATTAAAAACTTTAGCTGATTGATGGAGGAAGGAAGTCAAACTCTAACATGATTTGTTTCTTTTGTACTTGCTTAAAAACATTATCTTTGGAAAACATTTTTCAATGAATTAATGTGCAGCAAAATCATTCTAAAAGAAAATCCATTAAAAAGTTGTGCCTTTTAATGCCTATATGCCTAGAAGTTTTAAAAGCGATAAGCAAGAAAGATGTGTTGAAGAATCTTAGTGTTGGAAAAATTGTATGAAAGAAATTTGGTGCAACAAAGTTCCCCAGTTGGGAACTTCGTGCTGCGTTGCAACGTTTTGGGAAAAGTATGCACCGCGTACGGGGTCTCCCAGGACCTGGACACCTCGATGTGCAGGTCGGGGAAGAACTGTAGGCCCTGGCCTGAAGGCTGTGACACGGGGCGCAGGAAGAGCTCATCCAGCTTACTGGGTGCACGCTGCTTTTGCTTCTCGAACAGCCAAGCTAGTTCAAGCTTGAACACGGCCCGCATCACAACCTAAATGTGGAGCACCATGCTGCTTGCACCGGGAGAAGAAGCAGCTGCTGGGCATGCAACCCCCGAGGAAACAGGCCCTTGACCCAGCAGGGGAGGCCGGAGAGGACTCATCAAACTCCATGCCTTCTGCCAGATCGGCCTGCAAGCCCCACGAACACTTGCTCTTGCCGAGGCAAAGCAGCGCTGGAGCCGTGAGGGAGAGCACTCTCCAGGAGCAAAGCATGTGCATGGCCATGTGGCTGCAATGCTAACCATCGACTCCCTTGAGAGCCGATTGAGCATGCTCCACTCCCAAACAAACAACGCACCGATCATGTGTGTCCTTCCGTTAATGAAACGGGGCAAGGATGAACACACAGCCAGTATTTTTGTTTGTTAACCATGCTTGAACAGAATCTCACACACAAAACGCTTACCTGAACAAGCAGAAGCTAATGTCGCCATCATCGCTCTACCATTTTGAAGCTCCTGGTTGTCGCGACGTCGCCTGCCGATGACATCACTACATGCCTATTGGCCAGATTTTACACGTGGTTTAGAGCGTGGACAATGGCAGGCGGTACAAAAGGGTTTCGACGCAGCGTCCCGTTCCCTCTGGGAACTAGGGTTACATACGTAACCTAGAGACGAATCAATGTATGACAAAACAACTTAATTTAATCAAGCTGGGAACACTGGGAACACTGGACACAAAGTGGAAATACACGCCTAGCCAATCAAATGTTTATTGGGAGGTAGTAGGAAATTTTGAGAAACAAAATGTGTACACAGACAAACGATGCACAGAAACACACACTAACCACTAAACTCAAAATATATGGCATACACTAACCACTAAAAATAAATATATGGCAGCAAGTCTACTATGTAGCAACCAGAAATAAATTAATTATAGATCCCAATTTTAACCAAATTATCCATTATAACCAAAATTGGGGAAATGTAACATTTCCAGAAATAGAAGATAAATTAAGGTAAGTTTTAGGGCATTGGTACATTTCTTAATTTTAAACCTGTAATATGTTTTCTATGTTCTATTGTGAATAAAAATATGGGATTTGCAAATCATTGCAGTCCTTTTTATGTACATTTTACCCAGCATCCCAACTTCTAAAATATGTATTTGTTTTTTATATAAAATCTACATACAATTGTTTTATGTATTATGTTTGTGTTAAATTTGATTGTCCTCATTTTATTTGAAAGTTGTTTAAAGTTTTCCATTGTATCAATTGCAAATCCCAAATAGGCCAATCAAAAGTCTGTAAAATTCAATACATTTATGTGTGTATAGTTTTGACCCACTGGACTGCTGATATAGAAAATTAAATAGGAAAAAAATATAAAAATATAAAATATAAAACTTTATATTTGATTTACCTGAAATGACCTCCGATATGCACAAATTAGATGCTATAATTGACTTGCAAAAGAGCTGTATGGCAACATGAATCGTTTAAAGATGAAGAGAATAAATATTTTTATTTGTGGGGTATGCAATCTTTTACCCTCAAGTGTATTACTTTGAAGAAACAGCATTAGTTATACTGTAGTTAGACATGTTATTCTAGTGAGCACATTTATTATGTTACATATACTTTATATAAGTAAATAAATGAACCTAATTTAGTGGAGCATCCTACTTGATTAATCTATTGCATTAAATTAGCCCAAAAGAACGCATTTTATCAACCAAAAAAGAAGAAAAGGGCTCATAACATTACCAACCAAGTTAGAAATATGATATCATTTTTCTGTAACCATAAAAGTATAAAAAACTGAAAACTGCTGTGCACAGCTATAAAACATGGCATCTTAGAAATGTGTTAATAAAACTGTATAATTTTACTTGACAACATCAAACAAGTCCAGTATGAAACCTGAATTCTAAGTAAAATCTTTATTTGCATATATCTCCTTCACTTAACCTGTTATTATTAATTTGAAATATCATGTACTTGTTTCACAAGTAACAGAACATTTGTGGTATCAGCAGTCAAACATTTTCCATCCCAAGTAAACATTAATATTTAACTAATTATTGTTTAGACATTCATTTAAAAAATAAAAATAAATAAAGCACAATTGGCTCACCGTCTCGTATTTCCCTCTTCTGTGTCAGCATCTATGAGTTCATGCATATGGCAGAGGGCAGAAAGCATTTTCCTCAGTGCCCATGGGCCCTGTGATGTAGCATGAGCAGAAGTTCTGAAAGAAGGTGGGCTTTATGTGCCTGAAAGGAAGTGCATGCCAGTTTTCACTCTCTCTGGATGGAAGATCAAGCTAAAAGGGGCGAATTGTCAGATTCAGAGGAAATATAGCAAGAAAAATCAAAGATGTCTATACTGAAATATCATCTTAACCTTTTTCTGTGCTTGTGAACAAACAGAAAAACATACATTGCAAAAAATCTTTCTTTTTTTAAGCAGTTGCTTAAAGCTTTTGCCCTGTGATCAGGAGGAGCCCTTTAATCTCAGAAAAGTCTCGTCTTTTTTATGTCATTAACAAAATCTATTTCATGTCCAAGGAAATTTAGGGGTATTTTATATCTCACTTGAGCCTTTAAGAAAATGTATTTTCTCTCAGGGTGTTCATACCTGCACACAGATCACAGCTGTTTAATCAGCTGTTTAATCAGCAGCTTAGAACATTCAAGAACCTTTAAACTTTGCAGACACACAAAATTGATGGTGTTGTACGTACAGCTGCTCTGCCAATCAATCTTGTGCTCTGTAAACAAAACACTATATATTTTTTCCTTTATTCAACTATACTCAGCTCTACAAATGCTGGATATATTACCATGCTTAATCAACATTTGCTTCTCATTTCTTTCTCTAATTAGATGCAATTGTATGCCTAGAATCACTTTATCTATGATTGACAAAATTAAGAATAATGCTTATGATAAATGATCAAGCAGAGCATCAAGAAGAGCAAGTGTACTTGCAATAATCAAATAAAACTGAATAATGCATGCCTACATTTGAATTTAAAAAATCCACAAGAGTGTTATTATAGAAAAATATTTGACTCCTCTGTTAGGTTTTTCTGCCTTACCCACCGAGGCTCCACATGTATTTTTCAGAACTTGACCAGAACTGAAAAATTAAGTGCTATTGAGTGCACTTGTGACTACTATGCTTAAAAAAAAAGGCAAAATGGCTTTGACTATGGCAAGGTGAGCAGAGTTCTGCTGGCAATTGCTTTATTGTGTTCTGAAGCACCTCTTGCTATGACCCAGCAAAATTACACTTGTTGAGTGTTTACTTTTCTGAATGACCTTTTCCCCACACAGGAGTGCTGTCTGTTCTTTTCCCCAAAGACATACATGTGTCATTAGATGTAGATGGATGACATTTTGAGGCTTTCTATTGAGAAAACCTCCTACATGCAGTAAAAAACAAAACAAAACAAAACAAAAAGCATTTTTCACTACTGTAATGTCTGTCATTACACAAACCTCCAATGAAACCTGTTCATCCCAACAAGCTGCATTTAGCAACCATGTCAAAAGCACAAAACATATGTCTTGTTTATATGGCCATGCATACTAAGTTAGTGCAGGAAGGCAACTATCCCATTTACTCGCATTTATATGGTTTAATGTGTGAAATGTTTTTACAAAGAGGTTACTGACTTGGAAATATGGACACTTCATTTGTAAAGTGAAGACTTGTGGCTACTGAGCTGATAGGTATGTGGTTAAGGCATTAGACTCTGGATTGGAAGTTCAAATCCCTGTACCACCGAGCTACCACTTCTGAGCCCTTGAGCAAGGCCCTTAACCCTCAAGTGCTCAGCTGTAAGTTGCTCTGGGAAAGGGGTACTGCGAAAATGCCATAAATGTACATGCGGACTATAAAAGTAGATAAATAAACAGAGATAAGAATCTCTCTCTCTCTCTCTCTCTCTCTCTCTCTCTCTCTCTATATATATATATATATATATATATATATATATATATATATTTTTTTTTTTTTTTTTTTACAATATAACATAAGTATTATCAGTTAATATGATAGCAAGATAGCTAATATTAGGTTCAATTTGATTGGACAAATGAATAGAAAATATCACTAAAATTGTTTTTTGCCATGTTTACTAGAAAGTAGAGGGAAACCTGGGTGGGCATCTCAAATTATTGTTTTTATAACAATTAATTATAACAGATACTTCTTTTTACTGTCATAACACAAAACATTTCTTCAATATGGATTCTTACAAATTTTCGATCATATTTATGATGGTAACTATGCTGCAAACCTGGTGACATTATATTGTGTCATTAAAACAAATAGCCAGGTTCACTAGCAAGCTATTCAATACTAAACTAGTAACTACCAACAATTAGCCACTTCCCAAGATAGCAATCATATAATAAAAACAATCACCAGTAATGAAACTGGTAGTAACTGCAAATAGTTTCTCCTTGGTGCCAATTTTAATGGCTTAATTTTCAGTACATCTGAACAAAGGCAAAACGAGTAAATGGATCTTCATCCATGTTTCTTTGAAGACTGAACTCACTGCTCTAAAAGAAAACAATGAAAAATGTATCAATGAGTAATTCACTAGCTTGGCAGAAATTAAATACCCACAGTGTGGTTGGTTGTGTCTAGGTAGGAGGCTGTATTAGTTACATTTCAAGAGGCAAAGGTCAGGGCTAATGGTTAACTTCGGTTTTTCTGGCAGCTAGGCATATTGAGGAGCTCTTAACAAAGTCTGCGTCACAGACCACTTAATGGATCTGTCAGGTTTCCTGCTGGGTCAGAGAACATAATACAGTTTTTTTTCTTTCTTTCTTATTCACTATACTGCTGATAAGACAATTAAGTTAGAATGTTAAAGCTATTTAGCTGAGGTACTTAATGTGTTAGCGCTCAGGTGAAAGAAATTACTCTGCATCTAACAATGAGATTCTTAAACAAACAAGAACAATAGCATTATATGAAATATGTAAACTTCTATATTCTTTAAGGTGAGACACTAAAAGTAAGAGTAAGAGGACAGAGCTTATTAATAAAATATCTAGATACCAGGTCACTGATTTTTTATTTACTTACAAATATTAATATTATTATATATTATAAGATATAATTAAAATTACACATACTGTATTTGAAATAGAATCTACCTGTGGAACAATCATTACAAGTCAAAGTGGACTTTTTAAGAGTCTTAGGAGCTACAGACGCATTAACACTCCTAGATTAAAGCACATTATTGCCTTTTGGCAATTTGATATTTCTGTAGATGCTTAATGATGTCTAGGTGCTGTTCTTGTACTTGTCATTTGTTTGAGCATATATAAAACAACAGATGCTAGAGATGAATATCCAGTCAGATCAAATTAGTGGGAGAAATGTGGAAAAGTAAATACATTCCAGCCTTGAATCCATAAGAGTGAACTGTTAGAGTAACACTAGAATTAGCTGGAATTGAATTGTTTGTGTGTCTGTACATGCTGACATTGTCTTTTTTTTTTTCAGTGTTTTTGTACAGTTTCAGTACAAATATTCTAACCTCATACTTTTGTTCATATTCATTCAAATTTCTTATATTTTTAAGCTAAACATGTGACCAAAAATTCATTAATTACAAATGAAATTATTAACTATTGATTAAATTAGTTTCCTGTTTAATGAAACATAATTTTTAATGATTCAGAAAATAAAATAGTGCATGAATATTGCATCCAGCCTTTATGAGTAACAACCCTATGTAAGCTTTTTATACAAAAAATGTTTCTGAATTGAAATAATCACATGGTATTTTATCCCTGATGGCAGATATTAGAGCTACTATTTCCATAATAATATTAAATATTAATTTTATTGCATGTCAGATACACCTTCATGAAATAGATTTACACAGTCTGGGATCGTAAAACGACGTCACCCACAGTGCCACCTAATGCCCACATCCATCACCTGTGCTCAGATTCAGGGACAGTTTCATATCACCATTTTAGAGATGAACTGCATGTAGTTTACTAGAGGGACTTTTCTGCCACCTGGTTTATGTAATGCATCTTTGTTCCTGAATATTTCTTCAACCATGTTTGTCAAGCCAGATTTTGCTGAAATGTAAAAGGCTAAATCACATTGTAGGCAAATTTAAAGTCCTGTAGAATTTGTCTGTCAAAATGGCATCCATTATTTGCAGTGCTTGGAGTGGAAACTAAGCACTGGTACAGTACTTTATTTTTTTGGCATGCTAGAGTATGTCTAACCAGTTTTATCATAGAAGTAGACAATTCTTCAGTGAATACAAAAAATTACTGTCAATGTGTGCCACATATGTAAAGCAGCATTTTCAGGGGCCAAGCACACAAACTCTGTAAGTGACATTATCACAGATGCACTATAGAATAATTGTTTAATAATCAATCACAGGAAAGCAGAACCATAACTTTAGGCAGAGGGATTCAATAATGATTTGGGTTTTTATTAATGATGTTTTGTGCCTGTGCCAAGATACAGCTTCACTTTCATGACTTTGGCACCATTTGGCAAGATTTGGTCAGAATGTTCCTTAGACTCTTCTCGGTGTGCCAAATTTCACAAATTTTATAAGCTGGTTCTATAGGTAGAGGTAAAGGTAGAGATGGCAAAAGTACACACATCCTTCACTCAAGTAGAAGTACAGATACTCATGTTTTAAAAGACTAAGTTTCACACTGGTTACTGGATCTCACATCATAAAATATTAATACAAAATATTTAAATATGTTGGTATCAAATAAATGTATTCAGCCATGTTCACATCGCTGACTCCCGCTGTCTCATCCACGGTAACCCCCTACTTCTTGTTGCCTTCTGCCATGCTTGTTGTTAGCTTTATAGGCTAGCCTACGTCTGTAGTGTGTGATAGCCACTAGTTTGAAAAAGCCATACAAGGAAATAGGTTGATGGGCTGAATATGGTTTGCAATGAGAAGAAAAAATATTGAACATGTCACTAAATAGATTTAAACTAAAGTAATGAGCCTGTTTTGAAAATGTAAAAAAAAATAGAAAGTCCAGATATATGTGTAAAAAATGTAAAAGTGAAAGTAATAAGTTGACAAAAGTGACCGAAGAATTAATAAAAAGAAGAAGAAGAAGTAGAAGAAGAAATGGTATAATAAAAATAGGTTGACTATGCACCTTAATGCTTAGCCCACTACTTATTTTATTGAATTTCTTGCTGAGGTAATCTTATGTTATGTTATTAGGTTATAGTATTTTGTTATAAACAAAGAATGAAATTCCAAAAAATACACAATCTGTTAAAAACTTTTAACAATTTCTTTTTCTTTTTTTTTACCTAAGCTTTAGCTATTCATTTATCACTCTGATTAAAGTCACAGATCATTTTTTATTTTTTTTTAAACTCTAACCCTAGATCAGATCAGTTCATTAGGTAGGTAGAAATAAAAATATCCATGGGTGGGAGTCCCACACACATTTACTTCAAGTACTGATTATTTCTAGTATTTATCTTGTCAGGTTTCATCAACTTAATTCAAACTTTCTTCCTGTTTTAGGGGCCCCCCCATCACTTCAACCCAGAGCGCCTGGCCAATTTTACTCCCTTGGCTCCCGGCCACAGATGCAGCGAAGACTATTTTCTGTTCTCAAAAAGCTTTCTGTTGCACTGCACAGCCAAAGGCTATGGCAATATGTGGGGTTTTTTTTATTATTATTATTTTTTTGTATTAGGTTAAATCTAATCAAACTTTTTTGGTTCACAAGCTCAGGTAGGTTGATGGACTTGAAAGACTTTCTAATATTCGGTGAACCAAGAAAAACAAAAATCCCAGAGGTGCTGTAAAATGAGTACCTTGGCTTATGACTGCTGTGGCCACTAGGTCAAAGCAATAGACAGAACATCTTGAAAAACATGTACATTACTGTAATGCTCTGAAAAATTGGCAAGGGGAAAGCTGGCACTGAAGTCAGAGAAGTGACTAAAAAATGAATAAGAACATCGCATGTAACTTGCTGTCCATTCAAATATTCAATTGTAAAATGACATTAGATTATAGTGGAAAGCTTAAATTAGTGGAAGAAACTGGGTTAGATAGCAGATTCATTTCCAGTTTGCATTACCTTCTGTTGCAGTTTCACACAAAGTTTGGTGAAGTCTAATATTATAAGAAAGACTGCAGACTTTTAACTCTGTTAGCTATAGAAAGAGTGTCTGATATGGATACTGGTTTAAACAGTACTGATCAAGTTTCAGAATATTCCTGTATTTATTTTAAGGTAACCCTTGTGATATAAAGCAATGTTTAAATACAAACACTGTCGTTGTAGTATGTCATTATGGTCACAATTATGTTACCGCCCGCACCTTTCACTGCCTGAAATGAAGATCCAATACAGACAGAAGATTGCAGTATTATTATAAGTGACAATGCTGAGCATTTAAGGGTCAGGCATCATATCTGTTAGCCCTAAAACTACTGAACCACTGCTACAGAAAGATACTGTGTGGTTTTCATTATTTAATAGACTGCTCCTTTAATGGATGCCAGGCCCCTTCATTCTCGTTATAAAATGAAATAAAATAAAGGTAATCTTTATCTAATCTTAGTTAAAGTGAGATTTGACTACAATAATCAGTTTATTTTAAACAGTTTTAATAATGTTACTATAAAAAATACACTTTCATCTACTGGACCTGAGTGCTATCAGTACAAACATTAAGCACTATAATTAGTGGCACTCTTTTTTTTTTATCCAAGTGAGGTTGTTTTTCCCCAGAGCATTGGCCCACTGCCAGCCAATTACAATCACTACACTGGATGTTTATAAACTCAACCATATTTGACCCAGAATTGCCTGTAATCCTGGTTTACTGTCGGATAATTTGTTATAATTAAAAAATTGTCAATTGGATGTTTATCCAGTATGAAGCACAGCAGCCACCTACACATCAGGGACCGAGATACTCACCAACCCCTATAACCACTTTGAAAAACCACTTTTTATTATTATTTTTTACATATATTTATACACAGTGTATACAAAGGAAGAAATTATTTTGCTATTTTGTCCATTCTAACATTGAGTATCCATTGGGTATCAACTAAAAATTAATGTTGGCCAACACAAATACACATGAATTCTTCGATGAGAAGACTTTTTGTTTCTTCTTTACATCCTGTAGATGTTAGACCACATAAAAACTGCATGGAGCTAAAGGTTGTGAGTACAGCTAGACCTACAGCTAAGGCTAGCCGGTGATAGCAACATTTTGTCTGTTCTGGCAAGGTGAGTGTCATTTTTATTTTATACTACAGGATAAAGTACGAGTGCATTTCTTTGTGAATTGCTATGGAACCTCATGGGGCTCACTAACTTGGACTTGGGTCTCTCTCATTAGCATTGCTAGATATTAGCACATGGTTCACTAATTATCTTTATTAACTAAGAGATGTAAAAATGTTAAACAACAAACAAACAAAAACTGAACTAAAATATGAAATCTTTATTACACTATCTAGGGACTTGCAATACATCAGGTAATCTATGTTTGACAGTTAATAGCACTATCTTAGCACTCTTAAATCTATAGGGTTAATGGATTAGCCTTCTTGTTTGTCAGCCTTCAAAAAAGCTCTTCAAGCTGGTTCAATAAAACAATAAGAAACTTCAGTTTAAAAACCCTGTACTGGCAGTGTACTTATCAACTTATACACAATGCAGGGTAAATGAAGCTGTAGCATTCAGGTGCTTGTTATATAATGTTTATATAAAATATAGTATTATTAGGGAATTATTTTGATAGCCTTTAATTCAAGGTATTTAACGTTCACTTTTCCAGCACAACGCAACAGAACAGTGCAGGAAGGTTAAAAAGACATTGACAATATTCTGAATAAAAGAGATAAAAACATAGTAAAGTTGGAAAATCATGCAATGTAATAAGGTATGTAAGTAAAAAGAAAAATCTGCTCTGAAAAAGCGGACACCTGAGTGACCTTATCCTTTTATAAGCAGTCCAGTAAAACGACTTTATATAAAAGCAGAAATATTCTCTTATTAGAGGAAAAAAGTGAAAAAGCTCAGAAATCAGAACTACACTTTATGATCTGGTAATTGCTATGCAGTTTTTGTGAAATGCTTTGCAAATCTGTCAAATATTAATTGATGTGAGTTTAAAATAGATTTTTACCCTCACACTGTTTCTCAGAAAGAACACTTGGGCCAGTAGATCTTTCAAGTAACTGCCAAAGAAATTTTCCCAGCAGTTGCTGTACATACAACTATCACCTCTTTGGGGTTTGACACTGTTTAATTAGTCGCCATTTAATGCACTCTGATTATTTTATTTAAGCCAGATATGATAGAAAAAGTCACAGAAACATGTTTATGGTAAGTGATATATGGACTCACTGGAGATCAAACAGTAGATTTTTTAATGTTTAAGTCCTTTATAGATGTGTTGCACAAATGGAAGCTTAATTCTTTTACCGGATCTGCAACTACTGTATCTCATGTTTATTACATAAGTGGAGGACTAAGATCTATCTTCATCTGTTTGCATATCAAAAGCTTTGTCTTCATATGTTTGCATACTGAAACATTCCGCAAATGGGTGTAAAATGAATTTTTGCAAGACAAAACAATCTAGTCCCAGTGAAACAATGATGATAAGTTGAAAGTGCAAGATTAATAACATAATTACATGCGAGTTAACAAATAGATTTTATTGTCCTTAAGCTCATATTTCAGAGGATTATTAGTAATAGGACAATTGACTGTTTCCTCACTAACTACAGTTCTTATACAGTTGCATGTTCACAACAGTACACTTTATCTGTCATTTATATAATATTTATATATTTCTCTTTTTCTGTATATGTGGACTAATGCATAAATGCATCAAACATTACCAAAGTGCATCTTGTTGCCAAAATAAATAAATAATTCTTAAAATTAAAATGTATCAACTAGAAATTATCTGTTTGTAACCGATTACAAATGGTATTCCATTTTTGACACAGCTGTGTTCAATTTCTCAATCTTCTACTTCTTTCTGCTTCTCCCATTAGGGGTCGCCACAGCGGATCATCCTTCTCCATACCCCCGTCCTGTACATCTGCATCTTTCACCCCAACCCAGCCTCTTTCACCCCAACCTGCATGTCTTCCCTCACCACATCCATAAACCTCCTCTTTGGCCTTCCTCTTTTCCTGCCTCCTGGTGGCTCCATCCTCAGCATTTTCCTACCGATATACCCCATGTCCCTCCTCAAACCATCTCAATCTCGCCTCCCTCACCTTGTCTCCAAAACGTTGTACATGCGCTGTCCCTCTAATAAACTCATTTCTAATCCTGTCCATCCTCATCACTCCCAACAAAAACCTTAACATCTTCAGCTTTGCTACCTCCAGCTCCACCTCCTGTCTTTTGCTCAATGCCACTGTCTCTAAAACATACATCACAGGTCTCACCACAGACCTATAAACTTTCCCTTTCACTTTCGCAGATACCCTTCTATCACAGTTCAATTTCTGAATTAAAGGGAAAAAAAAAACAGAACGACCTTAAAAGGATTTATAACAAGACAAACCAAGCACAGAAAGGACAAGGTATTTGTCTCTTGAGACAGAGATTAACCACTAACCGAAAACAGCTCAGGTTTATTGTGTTATCTTAGAGGCATGCTAGTAAAATGAACTATGGACTGAATGCAGACAAGAACTGAATGAATACACTGATCAACACAAAAATGTGCCAATGTTCTGCTTTTACTTGGCAGCTACACCAGAACTGTATTGCAGTGACTGCTAAGGGATTTTACTGGAGTGAAGAGTGGGTGGAGTTTTCCTTATAACAGTAAATCATCCAGCATCAACCTGACTGAGAGAGTGTTACCGAAGAGATAAAAAAGCAGCATTACACACACACACACACACACACACACACACACACACACACACACACACATATATATATATATATATATATATATATATATATATATATTTTTTATTTTTTTTTTTTCTTTTTTTTTTTCTTCAGCTAATTAGTTTCAATAACAAACCGACTAAAAGAACAGTGTGAATATGCAAAATGAGTCATGGTGTTCACCTGCTCAACCTATTAGACTGTAATGTTTCCAGGAAGCATTGCATTTTCTGAAACTACAGTAAATGCATATAGTTAAACACAGTGGTTACCAGTCAAGGACTGAAATGGAATGAAACATTATTGTTAAAACAGCACTAAAAGTTTTTATTTTGAAAAAAAAAAAAACATACGTTGGTAAAAATAAAGCAGCCAATCTGTATATACCAGTGGTCCCCAACCCCCCGGCCGTGGACCGGCACCGGTCCGTGGGTCATTGGTACCGGGCTGCACAGAAAGAATGCTTACATTATTCACGTTTTATTTATTATCTGATTCTGAATGATATTTTATTTTGGAAAATTACTGGATTCTCTCTGCCACATCTGTCTATGACTCACTCTTGATGCATGTCAAGATGCCTTGGTCACATGTCTTACCTCCATCCGCTGCCTTCTTAAAGGGGCTGCTCCGGCCGCTAACACATAATACATTACTGTAAATTGAAACCCCCAACTAACAAAATGAACAAAAAACAACCCACTGGATTCCCGTTTATCATGTTTAGAAAATACCAGTTTTTATGCCAGTCATATAATTTTATTTTGTTGTATTCATCCACCACACCTTAAAGGCTGGTCTGTGAAAATATTGTCTGACATCAATTCGATTCGTGATGCAAAAAAGGTTGGGAACCACTGGTATAAACATTTACATAATTTACCTTTGCGGCATTTAGCAGACGCCCTCGTCCAGAGCGACATACTAAAGTGCTTGTCTCATAAGCTATTAAAATTTAACACCTTTATATGATACTACACTGGTATGCTGGATTACAAACTTAATATAAATATAACTCTTGAATTCTACAAAGCAAACTTTGAAAGTGCTAACAACATATTGACAACATATTGCTCTTACAACCCTGGCCCTAGTTTTCATATAAAGGTGTTAAATTTTAATAGCTTATGTGGCCCATAATTGCTAAATATATAAACAAACAAAAAACACAACAGCAAATCAGTAAATGTAGCAAGGCAATAATAATCAAATCCCATAATGACACCCAATAGAAACTAAAAAATACACAGAAAAAAAGTTTTGCATTAAAAAAAGATCACATTCCAGTAAATTAGATGATCAGAATTGGATCAAGTTCACTGCAAGGTCAAATGTCTAAAATAGTTTTTCTTTAAATTGTCCTCCCTGTTTTCTTATACAGCGATGTTACTTACACATTCATCTTCAGGAACTGAATGCCAATTTTCTGGATATCTAAAATTCGTGAAATTGGTTGAATTTTGGATATAGAATTATCATCATTTGCACATTCGTATGATGTACTGTATTGTGTCATTTTATCTATTAATATTTTATATTTCCTCTAACTGTAAACATCCTTTAGGGCTTCAATTTATTTGGCCGCATGCCAATCAGCAACAGAAATGTGACATTTAATGAGGATCCACCTTTTACATATTAATTAATTATTTTCTAATTTACTCCTACATTTTCAGTTTGTTACTGAGTTTTACACTTAAGGATCACTGTAGTAGCTACACTGACAGTATCCCCAGCAGGTATTATTCTCTACATGAGGCTTGCCCTTGAGATCAACTGTCTCCATGAGCAGAATCGAAGAATGATTATTCACACATGCAAAAACTCCCAGTGAAGCAAATGAGCAGCTAAGTAATGATCTGATGACTTACAGTACAGACCAAAAGTTTGGACACACCTTCTCATTCAAAGAGTTTTCTTTATTTTCATGACTATGAAAATTGTAGATTCACACTGAAGGCATCAAAACTATGAATTAACACATTTGGAATTATATACATAACAAAAAAGTGTGAAACAACTGAAAATATGTCATATTGTAGGTTATTCAAAGTAACCACCTTTTGCTTAGATTACTGCTTTGCACACTCTTGGCATTCTCTTGATGCCTACTTTGAAGAACCTACAATATGACATATTTTCAGTTCACTTTTTTGTTATGTATATAATTCCACATGTGTTAATTCATAGTTTTGATGCCTTCAGTGTGAAGCTACAATTTTCATAGTCATGAAAATAAAGAAAACTCTTTGAATGAGAAGGTCCCATGAGAAGGTCCCATGTACTGTATAAGAATACCCACCGTTTTAACAGGACTGATGGTTACTGAAGCAAACAACTGATACAATGCCTAGAAAGATCTCATGATGTTTGAAGGCAGAGTGTCACAACAGTACCACACACCCCCAGTTTATTCCCTATTTAGCTATAGCAGAGTTTTCGACGCAAGTGACACTGACGGTGCAGTGTAATTAAGACTTAGTACTAGTATCAGACTTATGCAAACACCTTTTTTATGCAAACACCTTTATATGCAAACACCTTTACTCACACACCAGTCCAGGCATGTTGATATATATGTGTTGTGTTCAGAGAGTTTTTCCTTAAACATGCAATCTACTATCTCTTTCAAACAGCATACAATGATAATAGTGTCAAAACAATAGTGTATTACATGTGCAAAGTCACACCCTGAGGGACAAAACACCACCTTCAGCTCAGAAGAACTGGCAGTAAACTCACCTTCACTCTCATTTCCACTGAAACAGAGAAAGAGAGAGAGAGAGAGAGAGAGAGAGAGAGAGAGAGAGAGAGAGAGAGAGAGAGAAATAAATAAGGTATAAACTAAGAAGACAGGTAATGTTTTCTCATGACATATTGATCAAGATCTATATAATACAATTGGAATTTCTTGAGGGTTACCTATTCCCATGCATATATTTAATATCTTATAATTGTTAGTTCAAGATATTAAAAGTGCATTTTTTTTTCTTTTAGCTTTAGCTTCTTAAAAAAAATATTTTATTCGGGGTTTGTTGTCTCTTTTACCTAAAAGTTTTCTGTCAGTATTTAGCAAAGCAAAATAGAAAAACATTGATGCAACAGTGTGAAAAAGTGTTTTATTTCCTTACTGATACAGCAACAGCATGAAAAACATGTTGAGAAACAGATTTAATCATCTCCAGCACCCATTAATGCTTATTATGACCATAAAGCACTTCCATTTCACTGACCACCCAGCCCCAGGACAAGTGTTGGAAGGCTTAACCTAGTATATGTCCCTGCGTAAGCTGAAATTGAGTTTTATGAGTTTGACAAGAGAGAAATTGATTTCGCTCTTCTGGACAGAGATATGAGATGTGAGCAGCAGCATACAGCAACACATGGGCATAAAAATCATAGGTTAGCTTACAATATACTATGACCATCTAACATGAAGAAGATGAAAACTGTATAGATTAAAGCCTATGCAGTCACAAAAGAAAATTATTTTGTTTAGTTTACTACAATGCAAAAAGTCACTCAATCTGAATAATTTTTATTTGTTGGACATTGAGATTTCTGCCACTAGAGGGAAGTTTTTGTGCTTTTTGGTTTCACATTAACATGAGAAGCTGTATTTTTATTTATTTTTCTCACTTTTTACAATTAACTTTAAGAAAAGATGAGAAAAGAAAGGTTTTGTGATAGAGCATCTGCTAATAGTTACGGTAAACAATAAGTGATACCTGGATATAACTTGTGTGACAGATATTTTATAGCATTTAATGTAATCTATTCACAAATAAAAAAAAACCTACATTACACCATAGTCACATGCAATTATTTAGCAATTAAATTTTTCATATTGCATGTTTTTAGACTGAAACTAATTCTAGTTTCATTTAGTTGCTAATTTGCTCTGAAGTGGATCAGTTTAGAGTTCACCATCAACTGCCAGGGGCCGTGTCATGTTGAGATTTTCTGGTCTGTTCCACAAAAAAAAAAAAGAAACAAGCCATTGTGAGCCAAAAAAACATAAGAATTAAAGATCAGAGCAATCATCAAACCTTTAGGCCGGGGAAGCCCAATCCAGGCCCCGTGGGTGACCTTTAATTTGGGCCACCATGCCATGTATTAGGTTTTGAACGCTATTAAACAAAAATGTATTGCTTCTTATTGTACTATAAGGGTTTACTGAACTAGAACTTTGAAAATATAATTGCATCAGTTAAGCAGGTTACAGAGTCATGTTTCTATAAAAAATTTGAATATTAAATCATATATGGAGGAACTTGGCAACTCTATTAGTGCATTGTACCAAACATTATCTTAAATTAAATTTCCAGGACTCAGCCTGCATTCAGGTTTGAATTTTGGGCCGTCATAGAAAAAGGTTTGGGCACCTCTCCTTTAGGCCAACTGCTCTGTTTGTTCAGGTGGACACTGGGCACATGATGAGAAGCAGTTTGTTCTTTTTAATAGGGAAACCATTACTTTGACTTATGCACACGTGTTGCAGTAGCCTACCAAATTATTGGCAATCTGTCAGTGCAGCCTCCTGGGAAACCATGAATAGTGGAAGATGAGAACTGCAGGGCAAGAGAGAAAGTGTCTCTCTTGCCATCACAACATGCGCTCATTATTGCACTCTGATACAACTTTGCAAAAGTTCTGAAAGGGGGTTCATGTAAAGTTCAAAGTATGTTTTTTGTAGAAATTTTGGTTAGAATTTATGTGAATGTTGCTTGGGGTGTGTTTTGACTTCTTGAGAGGAAATAGGTTTAAGACCTGGACACACTAAAGCACTGATGCATCATTCTCTTTAGGTAGAAATGCTACTGTCAGCAGCGCTGAACTGATCACCGTCACTGCAACCCGCAACATCATTTATCTGTAATAAATGGACATTCAGTGCCACCCAGATGAGGATGGGTTCCCTCTTGAGTCTGGTTCCTCTCAAGGAACAGTGATGGTGATCAGAAGCAAACTGTATTCCTTAGTCAGTGTAGCAGACTGTTGACATTAACTACAGTCCAAATCCATCCTCAAAGCTCCTTGTTCTTACTTTTTAAAAACAAAAGTACAAACAACAAAAGTATTCTAAACAAACAAACAAACAAACAAACAAACAAACAAACAAACAAACAATCAAACAAAATAAAAAATATATATAAACATTTAGTTACAGTTATTCCAATTCAATACCTGATGCCCTACTTCTGGATGACTAGCCGTTCAGTGCCACCCAGATGAGGATGGGTTTCTTTCTGAGTTTGGTTCCTCTCAAGGTTTCTTTGTTATACCATCTAAGGGAGTTTATCCTTGCCAGAGGCAACTTAGATGCTTGACCTAGACTTATGTATAAATAAAAAATTAAAAAATAAAGTTTTATAATCTATGTAAAGCTGCTTTGCCACAATATTTATTGTTAAAAAATGGTTATACATGCTAATTTTAAAGCTCAATATGCAAGTCATGGACGTTGGTTTGTTATTTCCTTAAAGAAGGAGGAAGGACCATTGTTCAATGTCCTTCTGATGGTAAATAGGAGAGAGGTAGTGGGTAATATATCAAGCTACGATTATGAATATGAACAAATAATCCTGCATATGAAACAGATAATCTTCAAACAAAAGCATGAAAAAGTAATGATCTGAATATGCAATTACGCTGCTTATTCATGCTGGATTTGGACAAGAGTACAACCACATGTTTGCAATTTGGGAATTGTTATTAGCTTGATTAATATTGGAGGAATGCCATAACCCGTGTGATTAAACAGGAATGTCAACCAGGCGAAGTAAAAAAAATTAATGGTTTGTTTCTGAAAAGCAGAAATATGCATTCGGAGAAACTAATAAATTGTAATGGGAGAGGTGGCAATTGTTTTATCCGCTTTATGAAATCTAATAGATTAATATCTAATCTAATATGAATTGCATTGTTACTATTAAATACAATCAAAATGTGGAGACAAACATGTCAAAGTTACGCAAAAATTCAATTTTTATGTCAGAATAAAAAGAAAAAGTAATGAGTGGAATACTGTGTTTATGAAAATAATGTGTTCTGCCTACTGCTGTTAAATCATTTTATCTGCACAAACGCAGTGATGCATTAAACAAGATGAGATCTAGATGATTATTCTCGTGATAAGCAGGTAACAACAATATTAATTAAACTATAAACCACTATAAATGATTTTAGCACCACTGTAGAACCATTGTTTATCCGCATAGAGGCAGCTGATATATGTTTTGTAAAAGGTTTAACCAGAAATGACTAGGTTATATAGGGTTTAAGCAGATTCTTTATTCCTATTCTTTCTTTTCTTTGGAAAGTCTTGGCTTAAGTAGCAAAAGATATATGCCGACTTTCCATTCATTCCACCACCATTTTGACATTTCCTGATGAAAGGAAACTAATCGGGTGTGACAGACAGAGTGCCACCTCTTCTTTTTGATACAGATAGATTTAGAATGCAGTTGTCAATTATACACAGCATTTTCTGGATCTGTTTTGTTTGCAGCCGAAACTGATTTTTCTGACACATTTGGAAATCTGGCTTTGTGTTTCCAAACCATAGTTCTTCTGTTGAACAAGATTATCAGAGACCTCAGAATTGCACCTTAAAAATTAATATCATTTTAAACAACCACTGTACAAACTGCAGTGTGTAACCAACATGTACTGTTCATACACTACATGCCAAGGGCTTGTACACTTCCTGTCCTTTGTCATGGCTGACAGGAAAGGTATTTAATGCGGTTTTCTGCTTGGGAAGTGTATCCACCTCAAGGTACAGTATGTTGAATTTTTTTAGTTATTTTTCTGAACCATTATTGTAAAGAGTATTTATCATAGTCTGTCAGTTTAAACTAGCCCTGCATTTCATTTCTTACTTATCTCATTAGATTTCTGATAAGCTATAAACTCTATATACTGTACATATGCTCATGGGTCTGCTATACATATTATAAATAATTGTGCTTAAGGTAACATATCCATACAATTTAACATAAGTTAACCTGGAAAGCAGTGTAACAAAATGATATATCCACATAAATCTAATTCATTTGAATTAGGTTCTCAGGAAGACTTTAGGACAGTCATGTTTTGCAATAAGCCCTTCTAAATTTTAATTGGGTTCTTATAAAAGGATCACATAGCTGTCCTTGCCTATTAGGCAACCTTACTACTCTAGCAATCACACTACTCTGAAATGTTAACTAGATTTAAAAACTCAATTCATGCATCTTGTGAAAATCCTGTTCATTACATCAGCTGTATTCCTATTAATTCAAATCACATATGGGGATGGAATGAAAGAGAAAAAAAGAAGATAGACATTTTTCTTGCAGCTTAGATTTGAGCTTATTTCCATTCCAAATGGGGATGTACTTATTAACTGCAGCAGCAGGTATTTTGTCACTGTCATATACATGAGAGGAATTAATGCTCTTCTTACTTCCTCTGTGTTCCTGCTTGTGGGGTGCAGATGACATCTAGCCCAAGACTTTAAGACCTGCAATATATACATATATACATTTTGCATAGCCAATCCACCTACTAGGGAGATGGGAAGAAACCTGAGAACCTAAAGGAATCCTACAGAAACGTAGGTTCAGGATCAGCCCAGGAACCCTAGATCTGTGCCACTATGCCACCTAGTCATTTATGTATCCAAATTAATCAACAATGCATAACCATATTCATAATTTACTCCACAAATGCCCATTTTATATGCCTAAACTTACTTTTGGGTACTTGATATACAGCACAGTTGGATCTTATACATGTCAGTATAAACATCCCTGCCTCCCTGAAACAATAAGCTGCCTTTAAAAATAATATGAACATGTGCTTTGTGCCTTATATAATTTAATTATACTAAGTTCCTTTATTATTATTTTCCTATTTATGTTTCAGAGCACCTGCTTAATGACATTAATGTTCTAAATTCTTTGTGAACTAGTTTATAAATAAAATATCATATTTAATGTAATATCATTTCCAGCTGTGTACTGACTCTGAAAATCATGCAATCATTTGTTTTTCCTGAATGTGATTTGCCATCATCACTGTAATGCCTTACTTTAGCTATAGTTAGATTTAATAGTATTCACAACTGTGTTGTACCAGTCTATTCTTTCTTTACACACTATGGCCTTGTTTAACAGACTGAATAATTGATGCTTCTCTGCAGTCATTGTGATAAATCTATGCCCACAAAGAGCAACAGCGTCCTCATATTTTTTTCTCCCTTGTTGTTTTTCCCCCAAAACGTATTTATGTATACATTGCAAGGTTAAAAGAACCTGCTACAACTACTTTATAAAGATACATTATAACATCAAAAGCAATACTGTCAAGACCTTAGTAACTATCTGTGGCACAGTAATACATTTTTGAACTTATGTATTCAAGATTTTTTTGTTTTTGTTTTTTGTTTTTTGTGTTCAAGAAGCTTTTATTAATACTGAATTATGAGCCATCAGAATTCAAAGATGGCACAATGAGTGATGAGTAAATAAATGAAGGGGCTGCAATACAATGTAATACAGCATGAAGTACAGCTGGATGTAAAATTTAATAAATAATAAATAAATAAATAAATAAACAGACAGCAATGTGAACAATATGGAGAGAGAGAGAGAGAGAGAGAGAGAGAGAGAGAGAAATCAGTCTTCGTCAGAGTTGTAGACTGATTTATCTTAGTGTAGTTTTATTCATATATATATATATATTTGATGTGTGTATATATAGTATATATGGTGGTGTATGTGATAAATATAATTTGATTCAGTAACAGAATTTGAAATAATAATAATAATAATAATAATAATAATAATAAAATGTGTTTTTATTGAGAGAAAAAAAATCTGGTTTGTTTTTAAATGTACAGCATGAGCAAATGTATACATTTTCTGAAATTCCACACAGGAACACAGATGGCTCTAAGCAGCATATTGATTTTGCTTGAAATTATACATTTTATGCAATTTCACAGCATGAGAGAGATGCCTGCTAATTCCCTGATTATGTTGTTTTAAATTCAGAAGTAACAAATAGACTGTAATAGTTGTATCTTCGTTCGTTAAAATGACTGTAAAAACACACCTATTCTTTTTTAGTACTTTAATTTACTATTAACCGATAACTGGATTACGGAAAAAAAAAAAATTAGAGGAGCACTGGGTATTTATAATAACATCACAATATTTTAAATAATGATCAGAGGCTGAATATATTTTAATAAAACATTCAGACATGTATTACTGGAATGCAAAGATATATACAAAAGAGCAGTTTTCTACACATCTCCCATGCCAATAAAAATGGCAGCTGACCCAATCGACAAATCAATCTGGAATGATTGACAGCAGCTTAGGTGCTTTAAATGCTTCACTTGAAAGATGAGCTGACCGTATATATACACACACACACACACACACACACACACACACACACACACACACACACACACACACACACGCACTTCTTTTCTTCTCAAAAAGAAAAAGTTTGAATACATCTGATAAAGACAATGCATTAACCTTTGAGACATTCAGACGACAATTTAAGTAAAACCATAAGACATGTCTATTTTAGCAAATCTAAGAATCTGTCTACTTTTTAATTGCAAGGATCAGAAGAGTTACACTGCTTGCTGCTCTATAGGTTAAGGTTTCTCTTATAGAAACGATTTGCTCTACTGATCTCAAAGCTGACTGTGAGGACCAATCTGGTCTACATTCCTGATATGTGGAGTTAGAATGAACATTTTAGCACAAGCCACAAGTCTCCACGGTTTAATAGCAATGTGAGTGCCAGTAGGGTTAAAATACTAAAAGGTGTTTTAAGGATTTGCCATAGGAAAAAAAAAAACCTATACTCACACCACTTAATTACATTTGTTCCAACTGTGATGGTTCTAGTCACACAGCAAAGCAATTTTGACCTAAATCCAATGACTCCTTATACATTTTTTTCTGGCTGGTTTTCAATAATTAGTCTTGCACAGCAGTTATTTCCACTCCTGTAGCATGAATTTTAGAAGCCAGAGGTCGAAAACCTTGGTTAGCAAGTAGTCAGTTTTACTGCAAACTGTTGCTTACTGTTTTCTGTAGTCACAGTTATTATGGCTATAGAAATGTACTTAAAAAGCACATAGAGTGAAGCCAGTGCCAGCTTCTGTTTGTTCATGAAGCTCTCTGTGTGTATTTTATTTCAATCGTTTGTCTATTGTTTGTCCCCAAAAAAATTAAGGCGAGCAAGAAAAAAAACACACTTTCCCGGCTGTGTGGCTTTGTGTGGCTTGCCTGGGAGCGGCGCACGCTAAATTGTTTTTTGAGGAAGCCAACTGCAAGCAATGCGCTCGCATGTCTATGAGATCACTCCGCTCTCGATGGGCATTCAAATGCATGTGTAGCTTTCCCCTGCCAGCATTGTGTCCATCCTCACAGTCGTCAGGAAGGTCAGAGAAGGACGGTCACTTAGTGTATAGCAGTTCCAGAGACTGCTCAGGCTAATGGCAGCAGCATCTAGTGTGATTCCACGTGGCCTTCTGCACATGAGACCCCAGTGGTGGCTCAGGATCCACGGGTTCTAACGGAAGGGCAATCCCCTCCATACTATCAATGTTGCCTTAGATGTTTGAAGAGATCTCAGGGTCCCGTGATGGGAGTTCTCACTTGTCGCATAATGCTTACGATGTATACATCCTTTACGGGGCGGCGGAGCAGTCATGAGTGGTTGCTCTGCCCTAAGTCTATGGAAAGCGCCCCATCTACTGTGGCACATCAATTGCCTAGAGATGCTGGCCATGCTTTAAGCATTGAAGCATTTTCTCTTGGACCTCAGAGATCACCATGTGTTGATCCGCTTGGACAATACCTTGGTGGTCTTGTACATCAACCATCAGGGGGGTCTGCGCTCATACAGGCTGGCATGCCAGATCCTCCTGTGAGCCCAAGGGAAGCTCCTCTCCTTGAGAGTGGCATACATCCTGGGCCACCTAAACAAAGCAGCAGACACCCTGTCAAGAAGTGTGGAGGCTGTGGCCCCTGAGGGGGCACAGCTCCAAGGTTCCAGTCTCTCCACCTAGGTGGTAGAGACCATTCTCCATTCCAGAGCTCCCTCCACAAGAAGGCCGTATGCCATGAGATGGTGCCTGTTTACTGTGTTGTGCTGGAGGCTCTATCTGACCCATTAATGGTCAATGCTATTGCATCCTCTTATGAGTCCTCTGGTCTCCTCGCTCCATTCGAGGTCAGAGCTCACTTGACCTGGAGTGTGGCAGCCTCTAAGGCTTTTTCTTTTGGAGTGTCCCTCAAAGACATCTGCAACACTGTTAACGCTATAACCTTGACCTCTGTGCCACTCCTGGCACCCTCTGTCCTTTCGACCTAGCTGTGCCCATACACACTAGTCAGGAACTGGTCAGTCTGGCAGTATTGGATTCTCATTCCCAAAGCATTGCGACGCAGCTTGAGTTCCTGAAAGGGAAAGTCTCTAGGTAACGTGTGTAACCCTAATTCCCTAAGGGAACGAGAAGCTGCATCTTTATGCCACACTCCCGGCATCCCTGCAGCGCTTTCTATTCTCTTACAAAACCAGCTGCTGACTTTAATCCATGTGATTTTTATAGATTCACAAGACCCATCGAGACATGTTTGGCAGGAGTTTCCAGGCTGCTAAATAGTCTGCTAAGGGGGTCAGTCTCTCAAGACTGACCTCTAGCGTGCCTAGAGCAGCTAGAGTGGTGCCCTGAAGCTTTTCTAGAGGCCCCCTACGAGGTAGCAAGCCCCCCAAATCAGCTTCGTTCCCGGGCGAAAACTGAAGGAAGCACTGGCTGGGGAACTGGGTTTACAGATCTGTCACTTCCCTGAGTTTTGACAGTCTTTGGCTTTACGATGTGCAATTGGACTTGGTTGGGGGCTGAGCCTGCCGAGCAGCCCCATGAGAGCGGCAGGGGAGGAACTCTGGTAAGCTGCCAACTGTCTTTTTGCCTCCTGGAATCTGTCGACAACAGCATTAACAACGTCACTAAACAGGCTAGTTGGTACGACAGGGGCATCCAGGAGAAAGGCACTGTCTCTATTACTGAGAGTAGGGTGTGTGAACCACAGGGGTGACAGCCACCAGGGCTGCCAAAGCCCGGCCAATTTTCCTAGCTGTCTCTTTTCAAATTTTAATTATTTCATTTATTTTGAGTTCCTCAAACTGGACTGCAAGTCCACAGGTTCGTCCAGTATGGTGCCCCCTCATACCCCTTTTGAATTAAGAAAGGTGAAGTATCACGCTCTCTTCACGGGGCAAGAAACCACCAAAAAGCAGGCTTTTGAACCCTGAAAGAATATGGCAGGTGAGGAAGGAGAAAGGGACATGCCTGTCTCTATTCCCTCTGCCAGAACCATTTGCGAATCCCACAACCTCAATTGCTACTACGCCTTGGAGGAAGTGGGGTCAGAACTGTGAGGAACGCTAGTAAGAGTGCTATTCTCGAAAAGCACTCTCCGGGCAGGGGAGCATACACATAGACATGTGCACGAAATGCAGGCATTCAGCTCCCCTGAGAGCCGACCGAACATGATCTGCTCCCAAACAAGCAACACACAAACTGTGCATATCCCCAAGGGGAAGGCAAGGAGAGACACACAGCCTGAAATATTGTGTGCTTTCCATTTTCTTGTTATATCTTCTTACCAGCACTTATCTGTCCAAAGGAAAACACAGCCACACACAGAGTGCTTCCTAAACAACAGAAGATAGCAGCATCTTCACTGCATGTGCGTTTCTAGCTTCCTGGTCGTAATGTCACCATACAGGTGATGTCACGCCCGTCCATTTAACAAATTACACATGTGGTTCAGAGCGTAGTCATGCAGAGCGTTGTTGATGCAGCTCGAGTTCCTATCTATATTTTTAATTTGACATAGGTCAATCATTCTAAATAGTTTTTACACTTGAATGACCAAACTGTGCCATAGAATGTATTAGTAATGAACATGCAACTCAAAATCTATTTCTTGCATGTCTTCCAACAGTCCTTTTCAGTATTATGGTACTTATTCACTTATAGGTGTATTCTTACCATCTGATCTCTCAGCAGGCCTTTTAGTGGGAATCTAAAAATTAATCAATCACCAGCATGACTAATATAAAAAGCAAATCTCTGTAGTGAGCTATGATGTGAGAACTCTTATTAAATATGCATTAATGGCCTGGTTTTGTTTAAAAGGTCTAATGCATTTGCAAATTATTCCTTTTATCAAGACTGTAAAAAAGGTGAAGGGAGTGACAAAAGATGGATTACGTTTGTGTTTTGTATTGCAACAATGAGACATGACTAATTTCTGCAGAGCACATTCTGCACGTAAAGGAACATTTAGCATGCCATCTGGTCCCTAGCAAACTGCATACATTCATATCACTTTTAGGAAAAAGGTGTCCCTTAAAATAGTTCTTATATGAACAGAAAGAAAGGTGCTTGTGTAAAATCTAAAATAATCTTCTGCATTCTCCTGTGAATAGCTCATTAAAGAACACAGTGTCTCAGCATGAAACACTGGGACTAAAGCACTGGAACTAGGGCACAAAGTAGGAGATTACTGACTACACATCAAACTACCAAACAAAGCAGATAGGACAAGTATAATAAAATTAAAGCTACAAGCAGCATTTATGTGGTACAAACAGCCTGAATTGGTGTGCTGCACATTCACAAATGTAGTTGTTGCCTAATCAATCAACAAAAACTCATAGTTTTAGGTCAAGGCATTCAAACATTATTTAAAGTTTCAGTCATGATATGTATGTTTTGACCACAGGCAGTGAAGGAATTTTATGAATTTAGGACAAAGAATCTAGATTCAGTATGATGTGAGCTAAATCTAGTTTGGACAAAATTTGTAGTAGGCATAGCAAATGGCTTTTAGATATAAGCATCTTGAGAATGCTATTGTAACATTTGAACATTCGGCATTACTGCTTTTCTTTCAATATCCATCCTAAGGCATCCTGAGGTTGCACCAGCGCCAGTTGTGTCCCACCTAATGAAGATTATGGACCTTCAAAAAAGTAGATGCTGACCCCCCAAACAACCTTGAACCATCTAGAGATGTACCAGTGCCATTTGGATCTCACTTCATGTAGAGTCTTCAATCCGGTGTTTTGTATTGTTTTAAGATTTATAATCTTAATCATAATTTATAATCACACTTGATATCACCCAAATAAGAATGGGTTCCCCTTTTGAGTCTGGTTCCTCTCAAGGTTAGGGGAAGGTAAGGGGTTTGGTATCACCAAGCTTGTACTATTGGACCCATGAGTAAAGCCCTTAATTGCCAGTGCTCCAAGGGTGCTGTATCATGGCTGACCCTGTGCTCTGGCATTGCTGAGATATTCAAAGAAAGAATTTCACTGCACTATAATGTAACAAGTATCTGTCATATTACTGCATTGTAATGTGCATATTCTATCCAGAGAGTGTTGTGAAAGGTGGGATTTCTATACATGTGCTATTCAAGGGTGAAAAAGAACAGGTGTAAGTGATGAGTGACGTGACTGTCATGTGATGGTGCAGTGGGTTATGGGAATCATATGTAGTCCAGGAACATAATTCTTATACCTATCTACAGTGGCAGGCCATCAGGGCCAGCAAAGCCTTCTCTGCTGGCCTAAACACTATCAGAAGCACTGACCTACATTTACAACCTAAAATCTAATATTTGTTTCATTAAATTGTATTAATTTATTTCCAACAGTTTATTCTCTTCATTTCATAGTGTTTCTCTTGGCTGCACTGCTTCTAGTACGTGTATGTGGATGATAGTGTCAGGATCTTCCGGGCACATGGTGCGCACTTCCAGTTCCGTTTTTTTCCCGCACCTCCTGGTATTTAAGGACACACAAAACTTTAGCTTGAGTCCATATTATCTCACCAGCTTTCAAAGTCCCTGATCTCTGGATTGTTTTTGGTTTGTGTTTTGCTCTGCCCTGTAATGCTTAGTTTGCTAACTTGTGGATTTTTTGCACTGATTTTGGTTTTGGTTCTCTTCCTGCATTGCCCTGTTCGCCTGTGTTAAGACCCTGGACTGTTTTTTGGACTTAGTTTTTTCCTTTGCCCTATTGCTCTGATACTTTTCTTATTAAAGCCTGTTTTCACCTAACTCTTGTTCGCATCCTGCATTTGGGTCCTTACTTACCTATTCACCTGCATTTTCTGACAGACTAATCTGGCTGTGCATCGTGTCCCATGATATTTCTGACAGAATAACCTGGCCAAAAGAAGCATTGGGCTTGCTCTGCCACAGATCCCCAATTCAAGAACCCAATGGAGATGGTCGATATTTTGAAGCTCAGCCCCCAGCAGAGAGCTGAGTATTTTCGGGTGCGTCATGAACAATCAATGGCAAACCAAATGGTATTAAATAACCTACTAAAACAGCTGTCCCTCTGGCCCCTGAGCTCTGCCTTCCTGCCTGATTGGGGACATCACCCAGCTCTTCTGTCCTGCTGAGCATGCCCCGAAGCCTGTCCAGAATTCCAGGCCCCTGGGTGTTGCTGACGACATGGTCCAGACCTCCGCAGAGGGCATCGCTCTGCCCCAGACCTCCGCAGAGGGTGTCGCTCCGCCTCAGACTTCCACAGAGGGCGTCGCTCTACCTCAGACCTACGCAGAGGGCGTTGCTCCACCTCATTACATCGGCCAGAAAGTGCTTGGGGCAGCCACCTGGAGGCCCGCTTCACGCTTCACGCTTCATTCGGCCTTCCCTGACCTCCAAGGTGTTCTACCCAGGGGCAGTTCGCCTCAAGCCCAGCTGCTGGCACTTCACTTTCCTCGTGCCCCAGGATTATCGTGCCTAGATAGATTGATTTTTTGTCCAGTCAGATTTTAGCCTTTATGTGCTGCCAATTCAATTTAATCTGCCCAGGGCCTTTAAAGTCTGTTCTGCTGGCTTTTTAACCATAGTTTCCTTAAGAAAAATCTCTGTTTATTTAGCCAATCAGATTTCAAGCTTTCCGCTAGCTGGCCCAGAATGGCGTCAGCATTTTTTCGTCCTCTGAATGGTTAGTCAGAGGGAAACAGTTGCAGCCAAGTTCGACTGGCAAAACACGACTGTAGCGCTCTGCACATTAATACATTTGAGTTAGACTCTTTTTTAAGCCTACGGAGGAAGAGAAATTTATTTGGTCTCAGACATACTTAAAAATACATTTTCAAGAAAAGCCAGACATCGTGAGGAGAGGTCGGCCAACCCCGAAGCTAGCTAGCTTGTCTCAGCCTGGGAAAGTTGAATTTTTTTTTACACTTCCAGACCAGTGAATACGAGCGGTACCACTGGATTACAGCCGCTGAGGAGCGGTGCAAATTATGAGTATGCATCTCTGGTGAGTAGGTTGTATTTTATTTAAATTTTTAATGTTTTGGTCATGTTATTGGACAAATATTGATTCTGAACTGCTCCAGATTATGTAGGTGGCACAGTTGCGGTGGTAGTGTAGAGGTTTGGAGCTTGCTTTAGTAAAATGCCTCCATATGCGAAATGCCTCTCTCTCTCTGTAATCCCACGCATCGTTATTTTGCGTTTTTTGTATACTATTGATGGCTTCTATAATTGCGACGTTAACATTTATTTTGTGAGGCTTACTCTGAGGATGATGTGGGCCTAAATTTGTAACCTTTTGTACAAAAGTTGGAGGAAGAGTAGTGAAATAAAAATAAAATTACCATAGAGTGTTGAACTCCTACTGACCCAAAAAAATTCATGGAAGACTGAAAGATGGAAAAAAAAAGAAAAAAAGCCCTTTCATGTTTGATCCCATTTTCACTAGATTTTGGCATGATGTCAGGCTGATGACGCGGAAGCGGAAATAACTCGATCATTGTCTTTATTCAAAAACACAGTTCAACAAATGAAACACTCACATGCCGCGAAGGAAAGCAAAACTAAGATATCCGCTCAAGACAAGTAATCCAAAACGAAAGTGAATGTCCAACGGAAAACAAAACCTGAACTGAAAGCAACTCCACGGCAAGGAGTAATCAACGCGGAAAAAGAGTCCTGGGAACAGACCCAGCGGGAAGGCAGGCAGTCGCGGAGTGACCAGCATGACACTTTTAGAACCGCCAGCCTGTGACTCGAGAACGTGAGTTTATATAGTCTAGTCCTTAACGAGCCACAGCTGTCGGTGATCCTGGCAGGCAATGAATAACGAGGAACTGTCAGTTACTGAGGGGGGCGTGGCAGGGTGCATCTCTGACAGCTACTGAGAGGGGCGTGGCAGGGTGCATCTCTGACAGCGGTCGAGGGGGGGGACACATGAGAGGGTCACTTAAAAAAAAATTTAAGTGGAGGGACAAGGAATTTTACAGAGTTTAAAACTCTAAATGTTTGAGGAATTATTATATTAAGAAAACCACATATAAAACAACGATGTATTATGGCTGATATGGGATTTTAAAAAGAACTGGTAAGGGAGGGGCAGGGAATTTCTGAGTAAAAGTTGTAAGTCAAAATTTTTAAGTTTAAACCTCAGAATATTGAAAGAACTTGGAAATTTTCAGTATGATGATCTGGTGATTCTGGGCTAAAATAAGTATTTCCTTGTTGCTAAATCCAAGGTAAAAAATGCAAGGCATAATGCATAACAAGTGACATCTGCCCAACCTTGCACAGTGTATATGCATTTTTCTTCCTTGATTAAAATCAAAACCCCACAGATTTTTGAGTTTTAAACACAAACTTTCAATTTTTTTTAGTACAGAATGAAAGGAAGAAAACCCAAGGTCAACCTTGATAAGCATCTTTGCTAATCAAGTCAGCAGGTGATTACCTTCCTGAGAAATGCAGGGTGTTAACCATCTCACGATCTCACCTCATTGCAGGCAGGCTTGTGTGATGCCAGCTCACTGTTGCAGAAATATTATGGTAATGGCTACTGAGCAGCACTGAACACTGAGAAGGAAGAATATTAAAATATTTCAGATGGAGGAAAAAGAATGTTCATTATAACACAGTGATGTTTGTTTATGTGGTTGACTGATGTTTGGAGGACTTGCAATTCCAAAGTCTGTGTAGTGTTCCCCAGATCCACAGGCTCTTGATCTACAGTTATGAAGCAGGAAAAAGCAGATGCTGAAGAAATAATTACACTTGTCACAGTGGGCATGTTAAATCACTAGCATCAATGTGAAGTGCATGTATCTCTATCGGCCACTTGTATTGCCATGCCAATTTAATAACCCTTGTACAGACACACGTGTCTTTCATGTCACATCCCTGCTGGGTTATAAATATCACTTCAATGATAAAATATCATCCAGTGCCATTCAGAAAAATTATATGTTTACCCAGACAGTGGAGCATGGCTTAAGTCTTTTTGCAGTTTGCTCCTCTTAATTGCACATGGATGTGTACTCTTTTAAGAATGTATTGCCCCAGATGTATGTGTGAAAAAAAATAAAAAAAATATATATATATATATATATATATATATATATATATATATATATATATATATATATATATATATATATATATATATATATATATATATATATATATATATATATATGGCTAATATAGCTATTACGCTTACCTTTTTCACAATGTGATTTATGTATGGTGAATTAATGGTTAGCACTTTTACCTCACACCTCTGGGGCTGAAGGGGATTGAAAACCTGCCTCTGTCCTGTGTTAATGGAGTTCAGATCCTCCTGTGTCTTCAGGGTTTTATCCATGCACTCCGGTTTCTTCAGAAAGTCCAAAGACCATCAAGTTATTGACAAGTTATTCACATTTAAAACTGTTTTAAAAATGTGTGTGATTGTGCCTTGTGGTTTGGCATTGTGTCCAGGTACACATTCTTTTAGCTATACCTGTCAAACAGGCAAGTACATTAGTATTAAACTAATCCTTCATAAAATATAATTGAATTCATTGCAAAGAAAAGAAAATGCATTCAAGGCAATCCAACTCCAAGCCAAGCTTACTCTTAGAGTTTGCAATTAATTGTATAAGGCTTGTAAAAAATATGCCTGCATGCAAATCCCATTCAATCTGACTTAATTATTTTTTTCCGAACTCACTTCTTTTTTAGCAACATCCACTATTGCCGAAAGCTAGAATTCGAATGAATTATTTAACATTTAGTAGTGAAAATATGCTTCTTGTAATTCACTGGAAAGTCTATGGGTAAGGTGGAAATAAGACTTTTCAAAGATTGCCTCTCATGCTGGGAAGAGCAAGACAAACAACGTAAACAATATAAACAACCTGACAGACACAAAACGTATGGATTTCTGATTTTGTAGACAAACTGGAGCTTTGTACACTTACGGGGCAGCAGTGGAATGAAAGTATTTATTTCTGCTTGTCAGCATTATTTAAGTTTAGCAAGTGATTCCTACAGAAAAGGAAAAACAGAGAGGGCAAACAAACTTAATATACCAAATTACAGAGTTATTTGGTTCAGAAATGGTCGCTTAATGCTAACGATTTATGCGTCCCTCAACGGAGTGGGGTGCGATCACGAGTGATTGCTCCGCCCGAGGTCTGTAGGAAGGGCCCCATCTATGCTGGCACATCAACTGCCTAAAGATGCTGGCTGTGAGGTCACCACGTGTTGGTCCGTACGGACAATACTGCAGTCGTCTCCTACATCAACCATCAAGGAGGTCTGCGTTCTTATTTTAGAGCGTGAACACTCGGCCGTGTTCCCAAAGTGTTTTCAACGCAGCGTCTCCTTACCTCAGGGAACTAGGGTTACATACGTAACCTAGAGATGTTTTGTTTGTTCTTTTACATCATGAAAAAGAACACGATAAAGAAGTCCTGGTGTTTGCATTTTTTTTTAATTAAAGTAAACTCTAAAGCAAACATACACAAAATAATTTATACACACTATCATTATAAATCAGCTCATTGCAAGTTATTTGTGGTATCACTGTAAATCCAATACAAACTGCAATACTGCTCTGATGAAAGGGCTGCGCTGTCGAGCGATACAGGCTGCTGGGAGTAGTTACCACAACAGAAGTAGGAGAGAAAGTGAGTTAAGTGAAAGTGAGTTTTGTGTGGGATGGTAGGATAAATGGCAAGCCTTAAACTTTCAAAGCCTGCAAAGGTTAGAAAAGGAGGAAACAAAGACGATTTAACATTGGATAGAAGCAGGTGGAAGGGCAGTGTGAACACATAGACATTTAACAAAATGCATGTATGTACATTAGATGTGTAACAAAAATGCCAACTGTATGTGTTTAGTTTTTTAAATAAATTTGTATTTAGATTAGAAATTGAAGAGGGAATGCTCTGAATTACATACAATTTTCATTAAAGTGAATTTAAATGTTTTTTGTTTTTTTTATCCTACAAATTAAGGTTGGTTATTTCCAAAAATATAAATTAATCCAGTAATTTAAACCAGCCTAATTTTAGCCACTACCACACTGACCAGGCAGTTATTAAAGATGGTATAAATGCACAAAGTACAATACATTCATGGTAAGGTGGTCTTTGTCCTGCAAGAATCTGTTGACTTGCTTGCACTATTATGGTGCAAACAAATCTGAAGTAAAAATGCAAATCTCCAATTAAAAATTCTAGCTTTTGTTATGCAAGTATCTAGTGTGTAAACCTTTCTGGTAAGTGCAAAATAAACAAAGAACAAATTTATAGTGTGCTCAATATCCTGATTAGTTATTTTGTATAAACTTATTACCTGTTCATTCTAAATTTGTATTTAACTGCACTTTTTCTCCACATAAAGCTATCCATGTGTTGTTTTGCAATTGGCAAAAGAAAAATACAACTTAAAACAAAAACAAACTAAAAAAACATTAAGACACAGCTGTTAATCAGGGGAGGTGAAAAAAACCCCAGAAGAATATACTGTTAAGAATGTCAGGGTGACAAAGAGATATATTGCTAATGCTAAAACTTAGAGTGACTAGAGACATTAGGAGGATTTAACATGCTTGCCAGCAGCTTTTACAAAAATTAATTCCACATTTCAGCACCTGAAGACAAAAGATTCCATTCGATTCACACATCTATCTTTGACAGACATACCTTAAGGAGAAAGACAGGACAGAAGGAGGGAGAGAGAACTCAGGCAACTGTGCTCTCCATGCTGATAAAGCAGAGAAAGGCTCATCTGTAGTCCTCTTCCTTTTCCTTCCAGAAGATTCGCATAAGAATCGGCCTCCTTCAACATTCCTAATTCATCTCTTGTGTGAGAAAATTCTCTCCTGCTTTTGCTGCCAATCATCCTTAAAATGTCTACCCATTTTTTGTCAGCGTAAATGAGATATCAGTTTTATCAAATTCTTATTTGACTGCAATCTTACTACAAGTTCACCAGTTAACAAAAACAGCTGCACAGCTGCAAGTTGGTGTTGAAGTATATGTATGCCATCGACCTTGTTAAATTAGTCGAAATGGCACTCTCTCATGCAGATGCAGCTGATGTGAATACCATGTGGCCAAAATTAATTCCTTTTTAATTTCAGATGGAGAGTGAATTTAAGTAAATGACAAAGAAGCAGGCAGAGAAGTTTTATAGAATATTACAAATTCATTTAATGATCAAACATATACACTGAGCAGAAAAAGGTTTTGAAATGGTCAAATCTGAAGCATGGTTTCTTCGGTTATTTCCTCCTACAGCTGAGTCATTCTCTGCCAAACAGAGAACCCCCTACATGCAAGATACTTTGAAGAGTTCTTCTACCTATGTGTGCTATAGTTGCTTGTTATATGCATATACCATTTATTAAAGTTTCATTATATAATATTAGGTGTGTGACTTCACGTCACAGGTGTGTGTTGGTTTTAGGGAGTGACCTAATAAAAATGGGAAAAAATGTAAACTTGGTATTACAGAATTTAAAGTGAAGTCAACCTGACAACTTTGTGCTTTACCATATCAACATGCTTTTGTGTTATCAGTGCACTTCTAAGGCCGAGCATTTGCTCTACTAAGTAATAAATGAGTCAAGTGCTGCATTGCTATGCTAAGCGTAGGATGAGAGACATGTTGGCACCAGTACAGTTAGTTCCATTTATCAACATTAGAGCTGCCAGAAGGTTTATATGACTATAGAGTGCCAAATAAATTCTGGACTGTTGGACATGTTTCAGTCTAATCGTTGACTCACTTGCTTCCAGTCAATGCGCATGACTGCAGGGCAGCAAATGGATGTGGCTCTGCTTTTGCTTACAAAGTAAACTCTCTCTTTCAGCCCAGACAGGAAGACAAGATACGTTGTAATACATCTCCAGAATGAACTCAAGAACAAGCAGATACTGTTGCTGAGCAATTATTTAAAAATCCAAACACAGTCCACAATACAAAGAAAGGTCTAAAGGATAAACAATACAAAGTACAGAGAACTAGACGGATCAAGAGAACAAACAGAATCGTGTAAGAGGTCATTGATGATAAAAGCAATGTAGCGAAGAACAAAAATCTTGGTACTGCATGCTGAGATTATGGTAAAACAAAAAAAAAAAAAAAAAGGAGATTGGCCAAACATTATTTACTCCCTTAAAATAAGGTAAACTATTGATCCTATAGTACAGGCTCTTCAGTCTTATCAATTCATCAACTCTCTTTTCTAAGGTTGTACATAAAGCACATTTTTAGGTTTTCCACCTGATTGACTAAACAGACCATTCAAAAAGGTCTAATCTTGAACAATTAGAGCTAATTTTTCATTTAATCAGGGAAACCCTGAAAGGTTATAAAGCTGTACAAAGGGAGATTTCAGAGGAACATTCTAGGAAGACCTAGAACTGTTAATAGAACTCCTGAGGAACGATTTTTTTAACATTGTTCATGCAGCTAAATGATTAACAGGTGATGATCATTGTCTGGTTTGATGATTTATGAGCTGACATGTGCAACATCATCACCAGATTCAGGGCCTTACTACAACTCACAGAACACGTTGTGGCCTACAATCATGACTGCTTTAAGCCACAGTTTACATTCGGTTTTGAGCCTACAGACATGACCATGACAGACTACACGTGAAGTCACGATCATCAATGTCATCATCTTTGCGATCCTACACTTTGATTCAATCACTTTCACACTCTTTACTGTATATAGACACAACAAATTTGCACACTTTGTGTAGTATTTCTCAATGTAGAGTATTTTTCTTACAGGCCAAACTTTATTATTTTAATTGTAGATCCAGTTCTTGAGTCTTTTTTGTAAATTGTAAATTCACTCTTGTCTACCCTAGTCTGTTTATTTGTTTGAAGCATGTCAGAAGTGAGTTGAATGATCTTCTGATTTAGTTTTTGGCCATACATGAGGTTTCCAAGTCTTTAAAAAAAGTAAGGTCCCCATAATGTAAGTTCCAGTCAAGTTGTGTCCTTTATGTTTAAAAATAAGTGTGTGTGTGTGTGTGTGTGTGTGTGTGTGTGTGTGTGTGTGTAAGAGAGAGAGAGAGAGAGAGAGAGAGAGAGAGAGAAATGCACTGATAGAGTTGCCAGTAGGCTTGGTTATATGAGTAAACAAAAAATCTCTTGAATGCACAGTTCTAAACAGTTCTAAAGGTTTTGCAACAGTTGCCTCAGGTCACCTCCTCTACATATGATTGTTATTGACTAGTCCTGACTGACTTTCATTCAGTTATTTCTATCATGTATGTATTTTATTGCAATTAGAAAGCACATCAAAATCAAATCAAATCAAAATGTATTATATATTTAATTTTATACATGAACTAGAAATATTTTTTTTACCATACGTCTGTTTACACACTATAAAGGAAAGAAAATAAAAACTTGACTGAAGAAGCTCAGGTTTTTATGCCTCTCTGCTAATATATTATTTATAGAGGCGTCAGAACCCTTTTTTACCCCTCCACTTTCAAAATAATTCCTGTCTACACAAACAGCGTTTTTGAAAATATTTTCCATCCACAGGTAAATGCAAAGGTGGTTTGAAACAGCTCACAGGAGAACACCAACCATCCAAATGGTGATGTTATTTTATAATATATGTAGTAAATATGTCTGCATTGTCACATGTAAGTTTGAAACATGATGTGCAAATGAGTAAATTCATTCTACTTCAGTGTACATGAATGTCACACATCAGATGCAAGTGCAACATTTACACAGGGCAGGAAGCAAACCATGAAAATTGTAAGACATAAAAAAAAAGCACACACACAAAAAAGCACCATAAAAACTGTAAACATTAGGTAATCAGATTTTCCGAACAAACCAAGATCTTGGCTATTGCATTATATATAACTCAAATTCCAGTATATTATTTAAAAAATTCTTGTAGTTCAAGCAAAAAGTCTGTGATATTTGAGTTTAGTGTGTGAGTTGGAGTCTCCAGTCAAACTTTGGGCATGTGCATGACAATGACAATAAAAAAACTTTCCTTAATTCAGGAGTTTTGTCAAAAAATGTAAGAATAAAGTTAATAGATTATATATGTTTATATATATTTACAGTGGGGCAAAAAAGTATTTAGTCAGCCACCAATTGTGCAAGTTCTCACACTTAAAAAGATGACAGAGGCCTGTAAATTTCATCATAGGTACACTTCAACTATGAGAGACAAAATGAAAAAAAAAAAAAAATCCAGAAAATTACATTGTCTGATTTTTAAAGATTTTATTTGCGAATTATGGTGGAAAATAAGTATTTGGTCACCTCCAAAAAAAGCAAGATTTCTGGCACTCACAGACCTGTAACTTCTTCTTTAAGAGGCTCCTCTGTCCTCCACTTGTTACCTGTATTAATGGCACCTGTTTGAACTTGTTATCAGTATAAAAAAAAACCTGTCCACAACCTCAAACAGTTAGACTCCAAACTCTACTATGGCCAAGACCAAAAAGCTGTCAAAGGGCATCAGCATTTTTCTGTCCTTTGATTGGTTGGTCAGAGAAAAACTGTTACAGCTAAGTCCAACTAGCAACACATGTCTGTAATGCTCTGCAGACAGTAATACATCTGAGCTTTTTTATGCCCACAATAGCTGACGGAGGAAGAGAAATTCTTAAAAATAAATTTTTAAGAAAAACTAGACATCATGAGAGGAGGTTGGTCAACCCCAATGCTAGCTTGTTTCAGCCCGGGAAAGGGTTTATTCGCTACTTAGACTAGTGCCCATGAGCCGTACCACTGGCTTACATCTTGTGATGGACGTTGCAAATTATGTGAGTATGCATTATGAGAGTATGCATTATGAGTATGCATCTCTGGTGAGGTTGTATTTTTTTATATTTTCAGGTTTTTGTCATGTTAAGAGACAAATATTGATTCTAAACTTCTTCAGATGATGTAGGTGGTACAGTTGTGGTTGTAGTGTAGAGGTTTGGAGCTTGCTTTAGTAAAAAATGGTATTCACCCTCCATATTTGAAATGCCTCTCTCTGTAATGCCATGTGTTGTTATTTTTGTATAGTATTGGTTTCTATAATTGCAACATGATAGTGATGGTATTAAGTGGTGGATTAAGTCGGGTAAGTCCCCACTGAAGGCCCAGGTACCAAATGCACGGCCCACCACTGGATTCTTAGAAGAATCACTGGAAGTGTTCTTCCTCATGCCATCTCAGGGAGTTTTTCCTTGCCACTGTCGCCACTGGCTTATTATAAATAAACATATGGAATCTAATTTATGATGCTTAAATGTATATTGATTGATAAATGTATATCAATCTATTCAATTATTTTAAGCTGTTTTTGTGCAAATGTTCATTGTTAAAAAAAGCTATTCAAATAAAATTTAACTACTGCTTAATTTTTCACTTGAGTCAAAAAACGTTGCAAGACTTTTAGTACTGGTGGAGTGGTGGACTGAGGTGCAACACATGACACATCATATTCTAGCCCCTTTGTGAGTGTAATAAATTACAGCAAAATTGAATTGCTGAACAGGCACGTAATCGAATAATAAAATGTATGCCTACAATGCACTTTTTCTGAGTGACAAGGACAAAAAGAACAACTACATAAGGATGGTGCTCATCATTTTAGCATGCAACATAATCATTTCACAACAAATGGTAAGAAAGCTGAGCCTGTTGGGTTTGAATCTCTCCTTCCCCAACCCTCTCTGCATTTGTGGCAAGCCAGCCCACAGAATGATGGAGAAACAACAATCTGCTTCTTAATGTTTATACGAATAAAAAAAAAAAAAAAAAAAATATATATATATATATATATATATATATATATATATATATATATATATATATATATATATATAGGCTTAAATCTGTACTTGTACAATTGCTTGTACAATTTAATGTAGCAAAGTGAATGAATGATAAAATAGCCTACATGGCACATACTACTATTCCATAACCACTTCCATTATTTGTACTTGTAAAATTGTACTTGTACAATGGCTTGTAAGAGTGTCTGCTAAATGCTGCAAATGTAAATGTAAATGTAAAATTGTTTTGGTGAGAACATCTGTCTAGCTAGGAAGGCTCAGCAGCATCTACATTTTCTGTAGAGTCTTCAAAGGGACAACCTTCTGGGTCCTACAGAGAGACAAAAAAAAAAGCATCCGCACCAGCTCTCTCAACATGTTCACAGGAAAACAGCTGACAAGGTCACTGGGGTCTCTCTACCGACCATCAGTTTTGCATACAACACCCCCAAAACCACCACACTGTGACACTTGGCAGAAGGTACTAGAGCATTTAGTGAACTTTGTTCACTAAAACTGCCAGACACAGGAACAGTTTCTTTCCCCAAGCAATCACCCTCACTAACAACTGACCATAATTATATTCCCTGCTCACATCTATGAGTACTGCACAGAACTGTCAGTCATCACATTCATTCAGTCATCACATTATCTGTATATGTTGCACACACTATTGTTTCTATATACTATTGCTGCTATATACTGTACAAAGTTTTATAGTAAACTCTCTCATCATACCTGGCACACAATACTGTCATTTGCACTACCATGCACTCCCACACTTTATGTACATTACTGGTCTGTATCCCTATTTATTACCCACACTGTCTATACTGTCTCATATTGTCTGTATTGTCTGTATTGTCTTGTATAGTCTGTTTTGTCTTGTCGTGTCTGTTTTGTCTTGTATAGGTTTTATTTATGTCTGTACTTTTGAGAGTAACAAACAGCTGGAACCAAATTCCTTGTGTGTGTCAACACACTTGGCCAATAAACCTGATTCTGATTCTGATTCTGATCTGTGCCACCACTAACAAACTCCACAACAGTTTATTCCCTTAGGCAGTCTGATTACTCAACACCCTCCTGCCTGCCAATTCTCACATGGGTTAAGGAAAGCAAAGGTAAAGGCATATGAGGAGCTGTATAAGAAGTTGGACACTAAGGGAGAAGAAAAGGATTTATACCGATTGGCCAGGCAGAGGGATTGAGTTGGGAAGGATGTGTTGCAAGTTAGAGCAATAAAGGATGTAGATGGAAATGTGTAGACTAGTGAGGAGAGTGTGTTGAGTAGATGGAGGGAGTATTTTGAGCAGCTGATAAATTAGAAAAATGAGAGAGAGTAGGGTTGGATGATGTGGAGACGGTGAAGCATGAAATAGATAGGATTATTAAGAAAGAAGTGAGAGCTGCGATTAAGAGGATATACCAGTAGAAGCCTGGAGGTGTTTAGGTGTCAGGGAACCACCAGCCACCCCTCTCTCCAAGGCTTTTACTCAGCCTCTCCCTGCTCTAATCACCTACACCTGTTCCCCATTACCTTTCCCCTAAATAAGGTCTCGATTACACTTCACTCGCTGTCGAATCTACTCGTTGCCATGAGAGATCTTCCAGACTTCCTACCGCTAGTATTTATTTTTTATTATCCGCATTATGGATTATACCCGCATTACGGATTATACCCGCTCTCCAGTTCGTACTTCTCCTCAAGAGTGCAGGCAGGGTGGAGTGGGTGGAGAAGAGTGGCAGGAGTGATTTGTGATAGAAGGGTATCTGCAAAAGTAAAAGGAAATGTTTTTAGGACTGTGGTAATACCTGTAATCTGTGGTTTAGAGACAGTGGCATGAACTAAAAGACAGGAGGTGGAGCTGGAGGTAGCGGAGCTAAAGATGTTGAGGTTTTCGTTGGGAGTGATGAGGATGGATAGGATTAGAAATGTGTTTATGAGAGGGACAGCGCATGTAGGACGTTTTGGAGACGAGGTGACGGAGGCGAGATTGACATGGTTTGGACATGTGCAGAGGAGGGACATGGAGTATATCGGTAGGAGAATGCTGAGGATGAAGCCACCAGGAGGGAGGAAAAGAGGAAGGCCAAGGAGGCGGTTTATGGATGTGGTGAGGGAAGACATGCAGGTTGTCGGTTTGAAAGAGGCAGATGTAGAGGACAGTGGGATATGAAGACAAATGATCTACTGTGGCGACCCCTAATGGGAGAAGCCGAAAGAAGAAGAACCTTAGAGTTCCTTATTTCTATTAAATAAATTCAAATAAAAAAACATCTATCTGACACTAGTATCACATAGTAACTAATTTCATAACTCAACATCGGGTATCTCATATATTATGTTTAGCTTTAATGTATCATTACACAATATATTAAATAAACATATCTCACATACCATATGTATACAAACATTAGTTGGTAATAATAAAAAAAAAACTTATTCCACGTTTGTACATATTCTTTATTATATATGTCTCCATATATTGCATATATCAGATTTCAGTATAGGTTATTGCTGTAGCAAAACCAAATATTTTAAAGTTTACACACAATGTTCTGTGTATTTATGGTTCTGCACTATTGTTCTTTTTATCCTGCACTCATTTTACACTGTTGTGTATTTGCACTTTATGTTATCTTGCAAACTGTTATGTGTTGCACCATGGTCATTATAGTGTATTCAAGCTATATAGAGGAGTGGCAATAAAACACCATGACTATAAATATGCCCTGTTAACTGAATTATGAAAAATCTATTTTAAAAGGTGCATAGGCCACCTTTGAACATGCTTAATCTTACATCTACATACTTATGTAACTTTTGGACTTTTGATGGCAACTTCAATATGGCTCTTAATAGATGCTCTGTAATTGATGTCATGGATCCTTTAAGAATTGAGATCAAAGTAAGATGTCAGTATTTGTCCCCGATCCATCCCAGACTGCCTTTCTAATTATTCATAAGTTCTCAAAAATAAATAAATAAACAAAATGCCTTTGTTGGGAGGCCTGAAATTGAAATGCTATAGAAGGCATTTGTTGCAATGAAAAGTAAAGGAGACAAATGTGTTTCAGGGTCATGTCTAACTTGTCTTTCAGTCTGTGCATATATCTTGAGAAATAGAAGAAAATTAAAATACACAATGTGTGGAATGTTATTAATAACATGCTTTATTGTCTTGCAACAAACTAAAGCCTTTCTGTGTGATATTATAGGCATAACTGAATGCATTAGTTGTTTATCTTTGTATATAAATATATATTGTGAGATGCCCTTTTTTTTTTACTTAGAACACTTGAAGGAATCATATAAGTTTGATTTAATGATTACTGTGCCAGCTTTATTTACATTCACTGCAATAAGTTTAACTCACAGAGGTCTTGTGTCTTTTTTCAGATCCTGGAGATGTTTTGACATGACTTCAGAATTGCTCTTATTTCAGTTGCCCCCAGCATCTTAATGGCTCAACTCTGATTACAGTAAATAACTTATGCTGCAATGAAATGTAAGTAGCATACATATATATGTTGTTCCAGAGCCTTAGTTACAACGGTTTTGTGAAAACCATCGTTTCATACATTCACATAAACAGTACATTGATTAATAAGCTATATGTGGTCCCTCCTGCAGTTCCATTGACTTGTGGGGGTTAAATGTTATCCTCTGCAATGGCATTATTTCTTTAACAGGACTTATCTATGATTCTTTACATGACATACTTGTTTAATATATGATTGCACTCTTAGACTGGAATTTTCAAAGCCTATTCAAACCTGAAGATAATAATATTTTATTTTGCATCCTCAATCAACCTGCATTCACTGCTGTTTAATGTGAAGTTATAAACATGCAAAACTTTTTTTTTTTTTACCATTGTTGGGGGGCTGAAATAGGATAAATAGTGTCAGGGTCATTTTTAATAATTTATGTTCATTTACAAACAGTGTAAAACCTTTGAAAAACATAATTGTGCAAAGCTATGTACTCCTTGGAATAAAGCTTGCACTCTGTGGAAAATGTGAAAGCCCTGAAAAAGAATGAGTGGCATTCCTATTCCCTGATGTCTCGGCACAGACATACTCCTGCCGAGCACTGTCCTTGGGTCATGGCATTTTTTTTTTTGCACAGCTCCCTGCAGATTTACAGGGGTTGCTAGCTGCTGAGCAGGCCACTTTATAAATACTCTCAATTATCGTTGTCTTGCCAGTGTCTTCATCCCACAGGTCTCCGTGTCATAGATCAGGGGCTTCGAACTTCTGACAGTAAACTGGTTATCAATCTGCGTTATCGGCCGCCCACAGCTAACATTTTCCCCGCAGCTGATTTGTGAGCGTAGTGATTATGGGGGAGTAACACTGTGTGGGTGTGTTTCTGTGTAAATTTGCCCAGTGGCTACAAGGTAACAGGGTAATTAGTGATAACTGATTATTTGAAATGTCAAGCCAGATGCTAATACTGACTTGTTCCTTTTAAGAACAAACACTGAGGTGTTTTAAGTCATTTTATGTAGCAGTTTATTTACCTGGACACTTTTTAACCTTCATAAATAAACTCCTGACTTGAAAACAGTTTTAATATTGCTTTGCAAGCATACCCAATAGCAGACAAAAAGCCAAACACTAGATGCTTATTTATTGATCTTTATATAAAAAAATCAAATTTTATTTTATTTGTCACATACACATACATACAGGGTACGACATGCAGTGAAATGCTTTTTACGACGGTCCGGCATGAGGGAATAGGATGGGGAAAAAAATAAAACAAAGAAAAAGAAGGCAGATAAATAAAGATTAAAAATTAAAAACTATATCAAATATAAGAATATATAAAGATATATATAAGATATATATGAAAAATAAATATGTATATACTGAATATGCTTATGGCAGTAAGCAATAAAACAGTAAACAATATAAGGTGGTTTTGTAATTGTCCATAAAGTGTCTATGTGCGGTATGGTGTGGTATAAAATTAAATGTAAAGTGCACTGTGCTGTGCGATTCCAGCGGAAGCATTTCCCTGAACACAACAAAGAAAAGATTCCATTGTTGGGATGCCTGAAGTCCTTCATAATCTTCCTGGCTCTGGTCCTTGTACCGCGTGCTGTAGATGTCCTGCAGTGTAGGGAGCTCGGTGTGGATGGTACGTTCAGCTGAACGCCCCACCCTCTGGAGGGTTTGCCTGTCCTGCATGGTGCTGTTCCCGAACCAGGAAGTGATGCTACCCGTCAGAACACTCTCAATGGTGCAGGTGTAGAAAGTCTTTAGCCCTTGAGAGGGTAGTTTAAAATCCCTTAAGCATCCCAAATGGTACAGACGCTGCTGGCCTAATCTCTATCAGAATCACTGATTTACATTGTAATCTTTTTTGGTCCCAGAATATGTGTTAAATTATTCCCAATAAGATCAGAGAAGAAGAAAATAAATTATTGGGATTAATTTTATTAATGTCAGTATTTTCAGCTCCTTTTATCGGATGGTCAGAAAGTACACCAGTTAGAGTTAGGAAACAACATCTATGCTACAAACTGCTCAAGCTCAAATATATTTTATTGATTTAATAGCTGACAGAAGAGAAGAAATTGATTTGGTCACAGATATATTTACAATGACATTTATAAGATGGACATTTCAAGAAAAGCTGGACATCTTGAGGAAAGTTCAGCCAAAACAATTCAAAACAGTTGTTTAGCTTTTTCATCAAACATTAATATTTTTGCATTTTCTTTCCTGTAGAATTTGCACAAAGCAGGTCGTGTCTCAGATCAGGTCCGGGGAACGGTTTGTATCGATATATCTAAAGGACGCATGCTTCCACATATCCATCCATTCTGCTCAGGTTGCCTAAATGGCGCTTGTTCATTGCGTGGTGCGAGCACTACCAAATGGACCCAGTCAACTGGCTGGTTGGTTCAGCGCTGAAGTTCTTTAGGAACAGTTTGCCGCAGGGTTGGCTCTTTCAATCCTGAAGGGTTACGTGTCCACTATCGCAGCTTATTGTGCCCCGCTTGTTAGACAGTCCCTGGGTGGACACCCTTGGTGACAAGTTCCTGCATGGCACCCGGAGGCTGAGGCCTGGAAACCAGGGTATGTACCCTAATGTGCCCGTGGCTCCTCCACAACCTGTTGTATGTTGTAGGACATTTGCAAAGCTACAGGCTGGTCCATCCCACTGACCTTTGTCAGGCTCTTACCTCGACCTTAGAGCCACTCCCGGCTCCTCTGTCCTGCGCTCTAGATGTGCTTTCACACAGTAGGCAAGGACTGGTCAGTGTGGTATGATTGAACACTCATTCCCAAATCGTTTCCCAGCTCTAGGTTACGTATGTAACCTTTGTTCCCTGATGGAACGAGCTGCTGCGTCCCCACACTCCCTGCATCCCCGTTGGCCAGATTTCACACGTGGTTCAGAGCGTGAACAATGTGGAGGCGTTCCGAAAGCGTTTTGACTCAGCGTTTCGTTCCCTCAGGGAACTAAGTTTACATATGTAACCTACAGCTGTTATCTTTCTTGTAGAATTTGCACAAAAACACACACTTTGCTTTAATTTCAAATCCCTACCAAGACTGTAATGCACTGTAATGCACTGTAAAATGCACAGAAAACCCAGGGACATTTGATGAGTTTAAAATTGATGCTTTTGCTACAGACGATGTATGCAGGCTGTGCAGCTATGGCTGCAGTAAAAGGAGACTTGTAGAATTGTGTTTCTTGTTTTAGTAATGCCATCATTCCCACTGCAAGGGATTCCTGTCAGTGATGCAGTGCTCTGCTATACTGCATTTCTGTATAATTTTGATGGTTTCTGTAGCTACACCATAATGATAGTATTAAGAGGTGGATTGGTTTAGGTAAGACACCACTGAAGGCCTAGGTGTGAATACCATATATGTACACACATACACTCACAGACACACAGGTAAAAAGTGACTTCATTCAAACTCTCTGTGAAGTTGCTTCATTTGTGGCCTGCTATATTGACTTAAGAAGCCTTTTTATATTTTAGTATAAAAGTATATATTTTGTTGGCTTTTTTTTTTAATACTGTTATGTACCCATTTTACCTCTTGTATTCTGCATGCATATTGTATGACTTATGCTTGGTTTTGAATTTGATTGTTTGGATTAATAATTCTCATGTTAGTTTCATGACTAGATGGACTTAGTGTAAATACAAACCACAAAAAAACTCTGCACATTTAATCTATGTCATTAATTAGCTGTCAGATTACCTTTGATTTAACCTAATTTACATGACTTTAGAGATTAATAACTATGCACTTCATTTTATTACTGCCATTAAAGTCATATTTAAATTTAATATGCCTATATTTGATTTCACATGCAGTATACAGTTCTTTTTAAGGCCTATACCTAATGGACTGACTAAAGAACAGGACAATGTTTCTTGTTCTCTAAACACAAATGGAATTGTGGACACTTTGCAAATCAAGCTCATTATAGAAACATTTTGAGGCCTGTTAGACATTGTAATTGTTTGGACGGATTATTTGTTCAGCATGACTGTATATTAGCTGAACCACATGGCCTTGTGCTCGCAGTTTTTACATGGCAGTTCATTTGTTTTTCCATGGACAACATTAATGAAATTAGGCTGCATGAAATTAAGCTGCATGCAAATCTCTTGATCATCCAAGAGCATTCAAAAGTCACAGTTGACTGGAATGCACAAAAGTGCACTACTTAACACTTCGGCTGTCACAAAAAAAGGAATACGTTGAGGATTTTTAAACTTAACTTCCAACTAATTTACTTTTGCTGTCACATACGTCATTCTTTTGCATGGATTGTATTCAAGGTCCTGCACTCCTTTAAACATATAGCTAATAAATGGTTTATAATTAACTAGTTGGCTCATGCATATAGCATCTAAAATGAGTTGTGGCATAATAATTGTGGAGGTGAGCTGCCGTACTGAATGAAAGAGCTGCCCATTGCCCAGCAGGAAGCACATGAACAAACGGAGCGAATTAAAGGATTTACAATGGCTTTTTCAATCCCATCCTAGAGCAAACAAGATTAATTGTTGCTCCATAAAATCACCTGTCAGTAGCGGTATACATAATTAATGTGGGTTGGCACAATGATGTCTTGTTTACAGCTTCTATACAAAAGTCTTTTGTAGCTGTAAAAGTCATGGGTTGCAGACCATAATGACACTTAACATACCAACAGGTTTTCCTAGAATTAGTCTAAATGTAATTAACTGTAATTGATAATTAATTAATGTTTTGGGCTTTCACATCATATCACTCGTGCAGATGAGTTACTGCCTATGTGGTGTTCAACCCATATGGGTAGAACATATGGGTTTCTTCTGGGTTGTCTAAGTTCTTTGCACTGTCCAAAAGCATTTAGCTAGTGTGTGTGTGTGTGTGTGTGTGTGTGTGTGTGTGTGTGTGTGTGTGTGTGTGTGTGTGTGTGTGTGTGTGTGTGTGTTTCTTCCTAAACTCCCTTGAATAAGCAGAAATTCTATTAAGGGAGGTCTTTAGATATTACAGAATCTCTAAGGATCTTTGTCAGGTTTGTACAATTTAAAACACATCTGTAAAAAGCCTTTTGCCAACCACACTGTTAATGTCAATCTTTTATCATCATGATATAATGATTGCTTAATCACAAAACAGTGAAATTACCCGCCTAAATCAGGAACATGGAATGTCATTTCACAAATTATTAAAAGGCAGTCAACAGACTTGGAAAGCAGCTCATGTCTCCAGTGACTGATTTAAACAGAAATCTCAAATTGATAGAAGATCCACTGTTATACTCAGGGCAAATGATCTGTTTATCCAGCAGAGATGTTAACCTTTACTCTCTTTATTGGATTAACTGGACTTTTTAAGATCATAAAAAACTATAGGTACAAAATTGTACCTATGATTCATATTTTACTTAAATCCTTAAACCAGAACACCTATTTGCAGCCAGATGTCATGATCCCAAGAGTTTGCATCTGGTTCACTTTGTGAGCTCTTGGTATATAAACACACCTTTGTCATTCATTCATTGCAAAGTCTTGCCAATCATCACAGTTGTCTAAGTTCTACATTTTCCTATTTGAATGATGTCATATCTGCCTGATATCTTGTCAATCTTTTTGGGATTACCTTTAGAAAAAATAATTTCTTAATGCTTTGTTGACTGCCTGGTTAAGGACACTGATCTGCTTTGTGAGCAGTTTATATACTTGAAATTAATATTAAAGCACATGGATCCGTACTCTCTCTTGCACTCCACAGTCTGGTCTGTTAATGTATGAGTATTTATCAAGCATTCATTTTATTCACAGAGTTTTACAACACTATTTTTAGAAGATGATTAGATGAATTGAACTGAAACGTGAAGTAAAGGATTGAGCTGTCTACAGTACCTACTGACTCACCAGCAAACCCACAATCCCCCTTCTCTCCCTGTCAGCTTTCCTGCCTTCCTCTGCTTCACACTCTCTCACTCTCTCTTTCTCTCTCTCTCTAGCCTGCAGCTATCCGTGTTGAGTGTCACTTCACAGAGCTACATATTACTCCATAATAGAGCTTTGTCTTTCTAGCTGTGAGCTTTTCCTACAGCAAGGCCACCTGCAGTTAAATATCATGTTAGAGAAGCCAGCTGCTGATTTAGAGTCCAGTAGTCAACGTCCCCTAAATCCTTTGTTACCTTTGTTTTAGCAAAGCTACTGTCTTAGAGTTAAGGGAGAAAGTGGCAGGTAGAACCCTATACTCAGGAACTTTTGCATTCTTCTGTACTGTAAGTGCAATAATTTCCATTAATGATAATGGTGTCACATCAATGGCCCGAAGAGATATAACCAGACATTCTTTTCTTGGGTTATTGTTTAGTAGCTTACCATTACATAAATTTGCATTTAAATTAATGCATTCATTTGGCATGAGGCCGAGTTGCATTAGGCAGAAATACACCCTGTTGCAGACATCAGTTCATTTCAGGGCATCTAGGGAAAATTTAGCAGAACTAATCCACCTACTAGCTGGTTTTATTGCGCTGGTTGTTTTAGTGAAAGGATTTATATATATATATATATATATATATATATATATATATATATATATATATATATATATATATTCATATATACACACCTTTTTTTTTACTTAAGTATAGTATATAACTAATTAAATCCCCTGATTGAATAGAGTACATTAAGAATATTTACATCAAACTGGAGAAACCAAATATAGCATCCCCCTTTATTAAATAAAAAATTCCAAAGTATTTTAGCCTCACAGATGGCAGTGAGAACACGCCAATGATTAGCTGGATGAACTACTTGGCAGAAAGTCAATGGTCTTTATGCTTTATCTTATCAGTACACATGGCATGACACATATTTAAACTGCATGGAGCTTTTTTGGGGGCGTGAGGATAGGGATGTGGCATGTGGCAAGTGATTTTATATATGTGAAACAAAGTCTGGTTAAAACTGTAGATCAGGTCTTGTTCTTAATATTGTATTAAGTGACAAAAGCATTTGGCTGAGAAATTGGGCAGGTGCTAATCCAGGCTTTATCCATGCATGCAATTCTGCTCTATCCCACATCCTGCAGCTTCTGTGAGACACTTCTGATGGCAAACGGTAAACACAGTTGGCATGGCAAGCTGTGTAGTGTCTACACAAAGCTGAGCTGTGAATATATGACATGCATAGTTAGTTTAGTAGGTGCTGGGATCACTGGCCCATGAGAATGGATCACAGCAGGCCACATATTAAGGCGTATGTATATCTTTCGCTTGGAATGCTTTTCCTGCTGAGGAGACATGTGGCATAGGATATGACAAGCTACAGTAGCTTCCTGGACTAGGCAGAATGTTTTGTTTTTCTTTTGAATAGTAAAACCAAATCAAAAAATTAGTTTTTTCCTAAAACAGCAACTCGGACAATTGGTTTTGTTCTCGGACAATTGTGTATGTGATTTAATAGACATTGCTGTTTTAACTGTATGTTGCCTACACAAGAGCTTCATAAAAGAAAAGAAAAGTTGTACACGGTGAAGTTTTCAGCTAGGACGACCTTTATTTAGCATGCCTGCAAGAGGTTTTAAGTCTTAAAGACAAATTAATTTACATTTACAGGTTTAAGTGATAACAGGAACTTACTTGTGTTGTTTATGTTTTACAACATTAATTTGTAACTATAAATGCTGAAATCCTGCTACAGCATGGTTTTAAAGTAACTCAAAATTGTCATCATTGGGAAATTAAAAATTTAAATAAATATAAACTCTGCTATGTTGAGGGATACGTCACCACTCTGTCAATTATTATTTTATTATAACAGCACACTAGGTACAGTTTCAGTTCCTATTATTCCTATTATAATTTACTATTATTAGTAAATATAATTTACACAGAATTTATTGGATTTAACATTCTAAATCTCAACATAGCTGAGGTCATCGTTGGGATGTTGAACGGATTAGTTTTCACTTTTTGTGTTGCATTGTTTTACTACGATCATTTCACAAGGTAGGATAAAACAGCAAAGCTAATCTCATGAGGTTCATAGACATTTAAACAAATGAATGCAGCGTGGATGTATATTATTTCATAATTCATTTAAAATGCTTTTTCTCCCCCGAATTTGAACTTTAATCTTTGTAATTTTTTACATAAATTGATTTGAATTGATAAACTGACTTTCCTTTGCATGTACGAGACTATCCTGAATGCATGTCAGTCAGCTAGATTACTCAAAACTCAAACTTGCTCTGAATCACAAATATCATTCTTGTTTATCTTTAGTGGCAAGGTCTAGAAGAACAGAAGAAATAAAATCCCACAAACTATCAAGAGATCTGTCAGGATGTTTATCCATTTTTTATTTTTGGAAGATCGCCTACAGTCGACTCAAAATGATTGATAAAACGCCAAAAGATTAAAAAGCCTAAGGCTTAGAGGTCGACTGTAGAACTTTGTTAGCTACTTCAGGACATTATGTATTTATTAAATGCAAAGTGTTATTATGAAGTTAACAGAAAAAATTAATTTATGCGAATAATTCCGGTCAGATAAACATGAAAGTACAAGATATCAAAGAGGACATTTCCTTTTTGTACACAATAGACTCTCTTTTTAATCCCTATACCTGATTGAAACCATACACAGTTGAATATTTCTTTCTGCAGCAGCTGATGTAGGTTGATAACAAAGCTTTGTGGTCCTCACTTAAAGGATGAGACAGGGCATATCTTAAAGTGTAAGATTCACATTTTATTAAAGAGATAAAACCTGTTTGGTAAAACGGATAAAAACAATTCCAGTTGCTTGAATTTCTTTTCTGGGAATCCATTAGGAGTTCTGTCTCTTTAGGTTTACAAGACATATAATCATGGCCAGACCAGACCATCTTTTTTTGTGTTATGCATGGAAGATAAGATGTATTGTGCAGCTCACATGCTAAATAACAAAATGCTTTATGCATGCATATGTAGAGGGTTTGCCAAAATTGCCCCAGATTCTTGACTACCTCTTTTAAATCAGCTATTTAATACAAAGTGATTAATGAAAGCACAATACCATTGCATATAGTACTAATACAAACAGTGTGCATACTAAAAATGAACTTTTTACTGTAGCAGTGGAGGTTCTGAGAGATTTCGGACTAATGTACATGAGGTTCATTAACAGGATCTCAAATATTCAACATAATTAAAAAAATAATGCTCACTACAAAAATAATCACAGAAGAAATCATAAGATTTTTTCAATGATTTTAATTTGGTTCTTTTTACATTAACAATTAAACAGGTTAGGGTCAGAATGCACAAAATGCAAAAACAAGGTATGTAAATGAAAGACTTTGCAATGATACACAGGATTTCTTGTATACAGTAAAGTTCCTCTTATACATTTTTTTTTGTCCCACAGTGAAGCTTGATTGTAATTACTGGCTCAATTATATTTGTCCTAAATGAGGACAGGTGGATGCTGATGCAGGTTTCTGGTTTTATTTCAAACTTATCAGGTTGACAAACAAAAATACTACGCACTACACAGAACAAGAGACAGACTAATGGTCAGGTGATACACTTCAAGGCTCTTCTTACACTTAAAGGCTCTTCTACACTTCAAGGCTCTTCTCTGTTCTGGCACCGAGGTGGTGGAATGAACTTCCCCTAGATGTCCGTACAGCAGAGTCCCTGATTATCTTTAAGCGACGACTGAAGACCTACCTCTTCCTGAAATACCTAAATTAGCACTTTCCAAGTCTGTAGAATTCGAGTTATATTTATATTAAGTTTGTATTCTTGCGTACCAGTGTAGATTTATTCATTACTAGAGATTTAAAGCACTTTTGTACGTCGCTCTGGATAAGGGCGTCTGCTAAATGCCGCAAATGTAAATGTAAATGTAAATGTGATCAGCAAACAGGGATAAACTGACAAAAAGAAAAGGGTAAATGTGACTAGTCAAAACAACAGGTGCAATGCTGCAGCGTGATGCTGCACAAAGACACAGTGAGGGTCTGGGTTATTTGAAGGCAGATGATAAAAAAAATAATCGATAGATTAGTTTCTTAGCTAATCTGTGAAAAGCATACATACAGCACATATATACAGTAATGTGTGTTTACATTATAATAATGTTCAAATAAGCTTAATATATGTTCTTTTTATGATCTTGATATGCATTACTTTTATTTCAAAACACCAACCAAATCATTTTCCTTGCTGGTCTGAAATAAAGAAAGAAAACATGGCTTCTGCAAAAAAAATTCTCTTCTTCCATCTTCTTTTTATGCAGTTGTCAGAATGTTCACAGTCGAGCTTTCAATTACCGAACAAAGGAGAAATACTCCTCGAAGGCCAGAACAGGTTTTTGTAATTGCAGAACACAATTTGAAAAACTGAATAACAAAGCATTAAGCAAACAGCTAAAGGGATGCATTTTCGTCTGCCGCACTCATGTGAATTTGGAGTTGGTCTTCGGAAAATTAGAAACACAACTAATCAGCACTTTAATTCTTGTCTCTAATGTCTTTTTATTCTGGTGAGAGAGGATGATCACACATCATAGGTTTTTTGTATTAAAAGCAAAAACACCAACCAAAACCTTCCATTATCAAACTTTATCAGTTGTTTTAATGCACTATTAATATTTATTTGAAAAGCATTTATTTGGGATAATTTAATGCACTCAATAAGTTTAAGGTTTATAACATATGATTTGATGTAATAAACCTTTTTTACCATGAATTTGAAAGAGAAGGGGTGCCTTAATTATGGGTAGACTATGTTATATCCGAATACCAACGTGTTGGTTGATTGTATGGTAACTCCAGTGTTAGGAATTTGTAACAGTAATATTAAGCTGTATGTTTTTCTGGCATTTTCTAATATAAGTTTTTTTATTTATTTATTATAAAATGAATGTCTACAGTAGCAGCTGTAATTTAAGGTGAGATACAGCTAGAGCAGACAGGATAATTTAATTTAAGTTAATAAAACAAAAACAAAAACATATGTTTGCATATATATATATATCTCCTCAAGGAATAAAGATACACTTTAATATTATAATTTAATAATCCTGAGCATCATAGTGACAGTGCTGTAACAGTAATTCACAGTCAGCGCTGTGTCATTGGTCTTGCGTCCGAATTGGCCCCAAGAAAATGTTTGCATGCATCATATACCAGTGTAGACATGTTCATCATCATTATGCTCCAGCTTTAAGCCCAAAAGAATTCCAACAACAGAGTGAGAAATGCAAGCAAAGAAGAGCTTTGTGAGTGACACTTTGGGATTCTAATAATCCCAAAGAGTTCAATTATAAAATATACTGTATTCACATGTACACTTTATGACCAATAGTTTGTGAACACCGGCCATCCAAGCAGCAATTTACTGAGATCAGACACTTTGAAACAGGGAGGTCTGTGGTTAATTCGGTGTTCCAATTCATTACAAAGGTTGAAATAAGGGTTATGTGCAGGACAACGTAAAGTTCCTTTACAAAAACCTTGGCAAACCATGTCTTGCTTGAGCTTGCTTTGTAAACAAAATCATCATCATGCTGCAAGTATAAGAAAATTGTAATGGTACAACATACAAAGACATTCTATAGAATACAACTTTGTAGCAACACACTGGGAATGACTTTGGAGCAGCTTTAGCCAGATACAATACTTGCTCTCCATGAGGCACTGGCTATACAAAATGCAAGGACAAGAGTAATGTTTTGTGTGCATTTTGGTTACTGTGAAACAGTAATAGATGTCTCAGAAAGTATTTTACAGTTGGCTTCAAAAAACCAAAATGAAACATGAAATTGCAAAAAATAATTTACAGCACATTCAAAATGGCCTTCAGGTTATGTAGAACAGAGCAAGTACAAACACTCTAAGCTGGAAAAGGCTTGGATCTTCTTTCCAGGCTCATGAATTTATGCTATTAATTGTGCACTTCTTAAATCAGTGTTTAATGTTTAAAACAATGTTTAAAGCAATGTTCAATAGCTAATGTGATCTAATAATTATTATCCGTGATGTTTTCAACAACAATTTTTATATTGGAGGATGTTCTTTGTGGTGCTATTTGAGCTCATTTTCATCATTCACATTAATCCAACAAAAAAAGAACAAATATGCTGGCAGAAACACCCTTGATAACATTTCATGAGATTCCTTAGGTGGTTTTTGAATTTCTGTGTAAGAATGCTAGCTGCTTAAGGCTTGTACTGGTCCTCTGTGGTTTTACCTTTCTCTGCTCATCTCGGTCTGCTTCATCCAAACTCTAATCCCAAATAGTAAGCATATCTTTTCCTAGATCGATGGCAAAGAACATCAGCTTCTGGGACTTTCTAGGTGACAGTATATTTAAAGTTCTCTAGATGGATTAGGTCTACAAGGTTTCGCTTGGCTCTAGATTGACATGCGGGGCATCAGGGCTCCTGCAACCGATTAATTGCATATCAAACAGAGGTTGCAGTAGGAAGAAGTCTGCTGGGCTTAAGCTTGGTTTGAGCTATTTCAGTACTCTTCCACAGAGACTGAGTGTGGGGTCAGAGTGCAGAATGCAGAGGATGAACAGAAATGGGATCAGTTTGGCCCCAGTGATTCAGGTTTATTATAACTCAAGCAAAGTACACACTGAGTTGTTATCTGGGGCATAGATAGAAATAATGAAATAAATGCTTGTAGCAGGCTAAAAGGGGCATTTAATAACAATTTGTATCATTTTGTTAAAATAAATTATACATGCAGAGATTTAAGCTCAAGTTTCAAGAACATACATCCGTGTTTATAAAAATGCTTATTAAATGATAACCAGTTTATAACCCTTTCTATGTGAGCACTGAGAATTCGCTAATCTTATTGTTTAGAAGGTGTTCCAGGTGTAATTGTAATTCCCTATTAGATGAATATTTTTAAATGTTAGTGTTTCTTTAGTGACAGCTCATTCTCAAGTAAGTCCAATAAACAGGTATATAAAAAACATAAGACAAACATATAATTATTGCTGTGGCGAGATGTTCTGTAAGGAGATATTTATTTATTTGACATTGCTGTGAAATCTTGAGCGTCAAAGCAGTTAGAATGTTTTCATGCATTCTGGCATGAGAAGATCTCCAGGACAAACCACATGCATATTCTGGTTCTCTGTAACAAAACAAGCCCTATTTTCTGTGTCTTAAGGGTCAGAAAAGAAAAAGACAGGTCGGTAAAGGAATGATTGATAAACGATTCTATCTATGTTGATAATTATCACATCAATGCCAGTTTTAGCCTCAATATAGCTGACTTGAACTTCATGACCCATCAGCCACATTAGCACACATTATGACTAGATTGAATGAACATGATATTTGAGCAGGGATATTTTTTTTTCTTTTGTGCCTTTTTATGTAAATAGATTTACTCCATCTTCACTACTTCCTGATAATAGCATAAAATCAACCAATTAAAAAACATTTATAATAAAATATGTACTTGTAAAATTATCTATGAGTTTTTTCTGTTAACATTTGTGTTTTCTGACAAATATCACTTTCTTCTGCTGTTATTATTATTTTTGTTCTCTTTTAATTTTATATTAATTTAATTATACTATATTCTTCCTATTATATTGTGTGGTGATGCTTTTATTTTTGTTTTACTGAGAAAAAAGAAATAATATTTCGCTACCTTACATCACATGTACAATACATAATATGCACAGTATGTGAAAAATAACCCTAAAACTTAAACAATATAAAATAGATAACATTAAATAATTTAATTAAAATCACATGCTATGCCATGCTTTTCTCCTTGCTTACAAGAGGCTCACAGAATTCACATGTAGAAAATGTGAAAAAGAAAATGCAATAGTTATAAATCAATCATTAGAATTTCAGTGAGACAGCAGCATGTGCAATCACTAATCTCAAAAAAGAGTGAACTTCCTTCATAGAAATAGCCAGGCGTTTTCCCAATATGTGTCAGCAAATACTAGACTATCCATCTTTATATAGAAATGCAAGCACCTCTAAATGGAGATATACTTAAGATGAAAGACTAGAATGTGAGAATCCATATATGGAAATTTTAGCAGGTCTTTGAATATTATGCAAGGAAGGTAGATGATCTTGTTTAAAGCTTTTGTTAAGCAGCAAAACACCATTAGATACTTTGAACAGATTTCATATTCACTGTGCTTCAGATTTGTAAGTAATATACTTTTACAGTCTTTTAATCTTCATAAATCTTCCATTGTCAATACAAGTATAATTTCTGAAAATATTCCTGACTGTAGTGAGACCTTTCTTATTTCTCTAGATTTTGCATTGAGAATGTATCTTGTTCTTGTGACTTATAGTAATAAAGTCTAATTAATTATTACCGCTCTTTCCAGGACAAAAGGATCCAGGACACATTTCCATGTCTTTCAGGACTTATTCTAAACCTCAGATTTTTCCCCAAATGTGTCTTAAATAGCTTTAGAGTTGTTAAACTAAAACCATATACAGAACATATGCTTCCATATCCATACCTTTTACAACGACAGCCTTCAAACTTCACACTGAGAATAATTTATTTTATGATAAGAAACTGAAACTGATTTATTTTTACTGTAGAACTAATACAAAAGTAGTACAAATATCAAATAGATCAGAACCGAGGCGGGACTGATTAAGGAGCGGTGTGATATCAGTATCATTTCTCTTAGTTTACACATGCGGGCTGAGGAAGAAAATGAAGAATGATAAAACAGATTGGATTCTCCTGTGAAATATAACTTACTAAGGCATCATTGCAAGATGCCAATATAGAGTAATATGATATGAATATATGGGTATTATGTTTCAAGAAGGAAATAAACATGTCATTCTCATGCTAAAGTGCTCTTAAGTGTGTAAAACAAGAAGACTAACTACTGTAAAATTATTTAACCTATTAACTGACTTCAAATTATATAATATAAATTATATAATTATATAATGGATTTTACACTGGACTATGCCAGATTCCTTTATCCAGATTGATTTATAAAAGAGCTTTGTGGTCAGTATCAAAAAACATTCTTATGCCAATTTTACTATGTGTAGAACGAAGAATACCAACTTGGAACATCGTGCATTTTTGTTTTATGTGACTGCCAATATGTAAAGAAAATCTGAAACATAAAAAAGGGAGCCAGCACAAACCTATATAAACTTTCTTTCGGCTTCTCCCATTAGTGGTCGCCACAGCGGATCCTCTGCATGTTTGATTTGGCACGTTTTACGCTGGATGCCCTTCCTAACGCAACCCTCCCCAATTTATCCGGGCTTGGGACCGGCACTGAAAGTGGCTGGGGTTGGTTCCCTGACCGGGGATGGAACCCGGGCTGCAGCGGTGAGAGCGCCGCATCCTAACCACTAGACCACCAGGGAACCCCAGCACAAACCTATATATTAAGACAAAAGTAATCAATAAATTACAGTACAGTTTCAATTAAAGTAAACCATTTCTTAACTTGAGAAAAACAACAAACCCCCTGAATTAATATAAAATGTGCTCATTTTATATTTGAATTTAAATAAAATAATAAATGTACATGAAAGTACTTAAGAATCAAAAGGTAGAGTACTGATTTTTCAGAAACTATATATTTTTTATTTATATAATTAGATAATTTATGTAGTTCAGTGTTTCATTCTCTTGCACAACTATTGTTACAGACACAGTAAGAGCACTATTACTTTGTGAAGCAGTGGGACACTTATCATTTAACACAGTTAATGTATTCACTTCAAAGTAGCAAGGAAATGTAGTGGAGTAATAATTAGGCATACTAGGCATACTTATAAAAGTTTCCCAAAATGAAAATACTTAACAAAATAATTCCATCACTGCTTAAGACAAGGGAACAAATCAGACAGACAACAGTGACAATGAAAGACAATAGGAAACAAATAAGTTGGCAGATGTATTTAACTGCTCATGCTCTTTAACTAAACAGTCACATGATGTAATCCAGTGAGGTACAGTGGCTGAGGGCAAAAGTAGCACAACGAACCTAACATAAAAATGTGTTTCATGGTAAAATTTGATGGTTACAATAAACTGCCACGCTGTACAGTCAGACTTCAGAGAATTCTAATTGGATTGATGAACATATTTCTCTAAATCTGTGGATATTAAGGTCTTAAAAAAGAATGCTCAAACTTTCTGTATTATCACCTCAATGTATGAGCATAAATCAACTAAGGATATGGCCCAAAATGTAGTCAGAAAGAAATGTGAATATCGAATGTGGATTACTTTTTGTTCACTTCATAGATGTTTACTCTTAAGCACATGCATGTAATGCAGAACCCAGTCCAGGCTTACAGAGATTTAATAAACTGCAGGAATAAGCTTTCTTTATTTGACAAGGAGCAAGTGCACAATAGATTTTGGAAGAGCTAGAAGAAGAGAGAGCTACAACTTACCACATGAGAGTTGAAGTAAATGATGGGACTTGGGATGTATCTGCACATAACATTGGTAGCTGGGGTGTGGTCAAGCACCAGTTTGTGAATGGAAAGCATAGCTGGAGGAACTGAGTGGTAAGGATTAAACACCTGTGCATATACTTCATTCATGAGTGTTCTCTGTTTCACTGAGTAGCAAATAGTATAAAAGGGAGATAAATAAAAGCTGCGAAAGTGAGATAGATGGACATGCAGAGCAATGTGTAGACATGTTGGTTGCCCCAAAAGACTGGAATGTGAAATTAAATGTTAAACATGAGTGTGGCAAAAATAAAGTGGATTATTTGGTTAAACATGTCACCTGCCTACCATTCCATTCTCCTCGCTCCAACAAGCTTGCCACAGTTTTTTTATTTACAAGCAGGTTGCAAATAGTACAATCCTGATGCACATCAATAACAATAATAAAGTAAACAGAAGGAACACTGGTTGAGTGCAAAAGGTAGTCACATGGAAAAAATAATACATACCTTCACATGTTCACAAAAATACTCTGAGAAACAGCATGCAGGGGTTTTCAATTACTTTTGCAAGACTTCTCAGGCTGGGTATTTTGTTTTACTCTTACTGTACAAGTGCTGATATTAGAATGCAAAAACAATTTACAACCTTGAGCCATGAGACACTTCATGCACATGTTGTGTACTGTATACTGACCAGCCACATAATTTGGAAAATACTTTCACCTGCAAAATTATGCAATAATACAGTTTGAGGCTACAGTGAGCACTGTGTCACTAAAACTGAATAATTAAGGTTTCATTATCCAGTTTGGCTGAACCTCTGCCCACTCTAGCCTCAGATTTCTGTTTTTGGGTGACAAGTGAAACCCAATATGGTCTTCTATTGCTCTTAAGCCCAAAAGATTTTAAGTCAACACAAGTACTGTATGTTATCATAGAGACGTTTGTTTTAATAAATACTGTTGGGGGTTGTTTTGTTTCATGTCAATGTTCCAACATTCTTTTGGCTTCTCCCATTAGGGGTCACCACAGCGGATCATCCGCATGTTTGATTTGGCACATGTTTTTACACTGGATGCCCTTCCTATCGCAACCCTCCCCATTTATCTGGGCTTGGGACCAGCACTAAGGCTTGTGCAACCCTAATGGCTGGGGTTGGTTCCCTGAACAGGGATCGAACCCGGGCCGCAGCGTTGAGAGCGCCGCATCCTAACCACTAGACCTAATCATAATACTCAAACCTGTCCAGGACTAACAGCCATGCCAAAGTCAAAATCACTAATATAGCTTATTAATATGATTTTACTTTATTTTCTGTAAAATTTGTTTATTTTTCATACACTATATGAAACTAAGTTTGTGGATACCTAACCATGTGCCTTTTGAACAACCCATTCCACATTCAGTCCCCATTTGCTTTTATAATAACCTTCCATCTCCTAAGAAGCTGTTTCGTTGGATCTTTGATTGTGGTTCTGGAGTTTTTTGGCTCATTCTGCCACAAGAGCATCACTCTTTGAGAAGGGTGCCCCTACTCCCCGTGGTTCTGATTCTGCTCTCGGTGAGGCAGAGCGGTGTTCTGGTTCCTGGGGTTTGCTAATGGACCTTGCAGAAGGCTTGGAGATGGGCCTGTCCCTTTCTCCTACCTCCTCCGGCCGGTCCAACTCTTGTTCGCAGGCTTCGGAAGCTCACCTCTCGGAGGCCTCGTCACCAGAGCCATGTCAGGGCATTGCCCCAGATCTAGGCAGACCGGACGTCAGTCTCGAGAGACTGATACCCTTTAGGGAGCAACTGGCAGCCTGGTAAGCTCTGCTAGACATGTCCCGATGGGTCCTGCGCACTGTAGAGCGAGGCTATACGATCCAGTTCGGGTCTCGTTCACCCCGGTTCAACGGGCTCTGTCCCACTCTGGGGGGAAGCGAGCAGGCTCTGGTCATGGAACGAGAAGTCACTCTCCTGAGGAAGGAGGCCATCGAGGTTGTCCCTCCGCCAGACAGAGAGTCCGGATTTTACAGCCAGTACTTTATAGTTCCCAAAAAGTGAGGTGGGTTGCGTCCTATCCTAAATATACGTCAACTGAACTGCTCTTTGATGCTCCGGTTCAAAATGCCGACCCTCAAGCAAGTTTTTCCTTTCCTTTCCTTTCCTTTCCTTTCCTTTCCAAGTTGACCTTGATCGCATGGAGAAGATTGCCCTTCCATGAGATCCCATGGGCCCTGAGCCACCACTGAAGCGGTCTTGAGTGGCCGCTCTGCACAGGGTTTATGGGAGAGTCCCCACCTGCTATGGTCCTTGGAGGAAGTCGGAACAATTGTTCATCTGCTAAGGCCATCCGATGAGAGGCCTTCCTGCTCACCAGCAGACCCTCAGCAGAAGGATTATTGACGCTATTGCGTTCTCTTACAGGTTCTCTGGTCTTTTCTGGTATACTCAACCCAGAGTGTGGCAGCCTCTAGGGCTTGGTCCCTTGGAGTGTTCCTCTAAGACATCTGCAACGCTGCGGGCTGGTCCACCCCGCTCACCTTTGTCAGGTTTTACAACCTTGACCTCTGTGCCACTCCTGGCACCTCTGTCCTTCGACCTAGCTGTGCTCTTTCACACTAGTCAGGGACTGGTCAGTGTGGTGGTATTGGTTCCAACACAGCTCGAGTTCCTGGAAGGGAACGTCTCTAGGTTGCGTATGTTCCCTGAGGGAACGAGATGCTGCGTCTCTATGCCACACCTCCGGCGTCCCTTTAGCGCTACCTTCTTGGTTACAGAAGCTGAAGCCGGCTTGACTCCATGTGCATTTTATACTTCCTGGTCGTGACGTCACCCCGCCGGTAACAGCCTGTCTTAAATTTTGACTGATTACACACATTATTCAGAGCATGGACATGGAGCCGTGTTCCCAAAACGTTCCGACGCAGCGTCTCATTCATTCAGGAAATTAGGGTTACATTCATAAACTAGAGACGTTCATTACTTTTATAAGTTGAAGTGAATGTCCATGGCCCATTTCCTTGTTAACTAAATGTACTTTCTTAAACTACATTCTGGTTGTGGCATAATTATCAGCAAAGATAAAAAAAATTACAAAATTATATTATTTACAAATTTGCTTAGAGAACACATTTAAATAGTTACTCATTAGATCTGTACAAAGACTATTAATGGGATGATTGCTGATTGTATGCTTTGGGGCTTAAGGGAACTCTGCTTTGAGCTTCATGGTTTCTTATTGCTTGATTTAATTATGATCTTATCTGGGATTAATTGGCTCTTAAAAAATTCCGTATTTGCTGTCACCCTTTTGTAATGGTTTAGTGCTGAGTGTCAAAATTGAGAGACAGAAATACACAGCAAGGGGATTAGAAAGTACGAAATAGTATGTTTTATTTCATATAGTGGAGGGTAACTGCATCGTAAAAGTGGCTGTTCTGCCTGTTGAACTTTTTAATGTGGTCATGGTCATGGTATGTTACAGTTCCACATTACAGTGTGTTTATTAAGAGCACAGAGCGACACAAGGTCGTGTAAGATTTTACTGTGAAGGTTTCATGATACTTGTTTCTATCTCAGCTTTGCTTGTTATGGGATGAAATACAACTACAGTACAGTCTCTGTTCATAAACAAGAAGCATTAAACTCTGCAATGAAAGCATGTAATGAAAGAGAACACTGGAGCCTCTTTAAAACCATCCTAAAATGTCACTTGAACAAAGCAGTAAAAAACATTCAAAGGAAAGCTAAATGCTGTCTTCATTGTTATTTTCCGTTTTAAGTCTAGGTCAAAGGGAAGTAATAGGCAATGAGGTTGTGGTGGTGTCTGGAGGAAAAGGACCTAAACATAACCTAGTGATAATTTATTTTCTGTTTACCTTTACACATACAGAATATTATACAACTAATTATACAACTATTTTATTCAAATAATAAAAAACACTATATTAAATAAGGGGAAAAAAGGAAACAAACTGCAGCTCAGATAAATGAAAAACAACATGCAGTACAGAAGTGAATAGCGGAGATGGACTCTATGACTGTGCCAAATCAAAGAAAAGAACAAAACAACTTCCTTGGCTATGTGTAAGCTAGTCTATCAAATGAAAACGCTACAGGAAAAGAATGTAGCGGCCCACCCAAACTACCTGTCCACATAAAGAACTTGGGAACAGTATGCACAATAGGCTAACAGCAAAGGTATACAGAGGTAAGGCAGATAAATACAAAAGAGAAGTTGGCAACAAGTAGCAACAGTCAAATAAAAAAAGTCTAGTGACAATTCCACAAGGACGCTTTAATACCAGAAGCCCCGCCTGTCTTAGGACATCAGCATTACTAATTGGTGGAGCAATTTCCTTTGCCATTGAATGGTAAAAAAATAACCATATGTATATTTAAACATATAAACATACATATAAAATCAAATACATACGCATGCCTCTGCAGTATAAAAAATCTCCTGTGCAAATATAAAGCTGAGAGAGACATACGACACACTAATAGAAACATGTCAGATGATTTGGGTTTGTACAAAAGACAGACACACTGCAGATACCAAGTCAAACTTCCCACATAATTATTACATGCAATTTTTATCCTTTTCATGTTGCACTATATGGACAATAGTACTGGGACTCCTCACTTTTCCAGTCATACTGTATATGGTTTTTCCCCAAAACTGTTTGGAGGATTCGAATGGCAGCATTAGATTTTTCGTTGCCTTGTAGTTGAATGAGCACAAATCAAGCACAGTCCAAAATCTAAGGAAACATCGTCACAAATGAGTGGAGGTTATAATAACAGGAATAAGGGGCTAAATGTGGAGTGAGATGCTTCCCGAAAGCACATCGAAATTTTATGTTCAGGAGCCCACAAACTTTTGTCCATATAGAATAATACTGCAAGATGGCTCTTTATCATGTTCTCTCTCCCTCAATTATAATCAGCAATTTCACCAGGGCCATGGTCTCTCCTCTCATATGAATGGAGCATCACACTTTTTGCATGGGCTTAAAATTTGAGATGCAGAAACAATTTAATATGTAGCTAAGGTCCAGAACAAATGGTTCCAAAACAATATGATCTGCAAACAATAAGTAAGTTTATCTAAGCTCCTGCCATACTGGACACATCTCCTACATTAGCTGTGTCTAGACTTTTTATCCATGTAAAATGATTTGGAATACTTTTATTTATTTAAAAAATGAAAGTAAATATATTATCACATCTTGGTAAGTTTGAGAATTATGAACTTTTTTGTTGGCTCAATGTGCGGGAGCCATTTTTTTCTAATACAACATACCAACATACTTTTATCATGGAACCATTTTTTTTCCAGAGTAGAAGCAGGATACACTGATCAAACTGGCAATGCCTCAGCAAAGTAGGGAACTTTATATTTTACCTGTGTTCCCATTTACTTGACAGGTTGACACTGCCTTTAACACATTTCCCAAAACACATACACGTCTAATATTATCATAATAGTGAAGAAAACAAATTAATTTGGATTTTGCTAGGAGACACTGGCTAAATAATGCATGCTACCTACTGCAATCCATTCTAGTGTGTATGAGGAAGACTATATTAAGCTATGTCTTTGCCTTTGATGGACATTGAAACTTTATGGCATTTGGGGAATGGGCTGGTGGTACCTGATAAATTGCCTGGTAAATTTAACTCCACACTCGACTGATGATGTGTGGGACTGAGGGCTTAGACACCTGTCAAAACATCTCGTAGCTCAGCTGCTCAGGAGAAAGGGGTTATTGTAATATATCATAACTCTGCAGGAAGCTCATCTCAAGTGCTGCATGGTCATTCTGGAGTTTTGTTGCAGTCCTGTGTTTTGCCAAGGTTTGCAGGAACCAACTCATTAAACAGTGTCTGTTAGTACAACGAAGATGAGTGGACTAGTTAATTTGTTAATTAATACATTTCACTTGTATTTCCACCACTTTTTGTGTGACTAGACATATATATTTAGAAGTATTGACATTGGTATACTGGCATTTATGTCCTAAACAGATTAGATGCAATGTAAAATTTAATTATTCACAGATCAGCCACAATATTAAAACCGATGACAAGTGGAATTAATACCTTTTGATTATCTTGTTACATTGATACCTGCCAGTGAGTGGGATATATTAAGTAGCAAGTAATGCTCTGGCCAACATTCTGCCGCTATTAACCAAAACAATATTAAAATGGTGGTTTTAATGTTATGGCTGATCAGTGTGTATAGACTGTCAATGCACATAGTCATGTCATGCAGAAAGTGGTTACAAATCCTGAATTTTCACGGTGGATTTGGTCTCCATTGAGACAAATGTACTATATTTTAAACCCCCTCTTGACACATAAACCATCAGTGGTAGTGATTGCATATGAAAAACACATTTATTAAAAATAAATGAGGCGGATTATTTTCTGTACTGTCAAAATTTTGTGTCAAAAAGCCCTTGAAAAAAAAAAAAAATAGTACAGCATAATGGCTAATCAAACATTGTCTAATCAAGTTAAAATTACACAAAGTAACAACCACCATTGCTGTACAGTAAGTCTTACATGTTTTGAATACATATGATCACTGAAGGAAATAAGACTCAACAATAATATTTTCATAATAATAATTAAATAGTCAGTTAATGGCTATTATCCTAATTGAAGTTTTATGAAATTCCTTGCATTTAGGAGCCAGTCTGAACATCTTACCACATTTTGTTTTTACTAACAAGTTTGAAATTTAACTCATAAAAAAAAAAACTACATGCTAGAGTTATAACAAACTATTTCATTATCAGATCATCTCTCTTTAATCCTAAGCTCTCTGCATTTAAAAGGGAAAGTTTGAAAAGAGAAAGTTTAAGGGGAAAATATAGTGAAAAAAAAGATGATTCCTCAATGGTAAACGGAACCGTTAGCGCAGCAATCTCTTTTGATGGATTAGGAGCTTTGCCTTATCAGTAGATTAAGGTACCTGGAGGTGCAGAATTTTAATGAGGCTGAGAGGGAGTGCTCTTCTTGTCAGACTAAAACACTCACAGGCACTCGCAGGTTCAAAATAGCACTACAGAGGCTTTATCTCTTCACAAGATAGAAGGTATTATCTCGTTGCATATCTCTGTGTAAGCAAAAAAAGGCCTAATTTTATTTTCAGTTGTTTGAATTGTCATTTAACAGTAACCTGTTTTGATATATAATATAGTTATAGTTACATCTATACCATTTTATAAGGAATTCATATACAGATGTAACAGGCATAACATTATGATCACTTGCCAAAATATTCAATTGCTGCCTAATATATCCCACCCACTAACAGGTGCCACGATGAAGAGATAATCAGTGTTATTTACTCACTCATAATATTATAATGTCATATGTTATGCCTGATCGGTGTATAATAACATTACATTATGCATATATACCTGCATAGTGGGTTATTATATTTGTTCTTAAAAACATATAGACAAGGGAAAAAACAAATGTAATTCCATTAAATTGTAAATCCTTTTACTTTAAGTTTCAAATTCTTCTCTATTATCACATCATTTTGTTATGTGTTTAAAAATAAGTTATGTGTTGTGCATATTTTGCATATTTACATATATTCAAAATGATCTAATTTAATTTAAATAAAATTTTTGTAACATGATTGGGAATAATGCATACACATAGCTATAAAATGGGTTTGGACTAGAATGCATGTACAGAGGGATAAATTTCATGAGATGTGTAAATGATCCCATTAAATAGTGCCAATAATTACTAACAAAATGTGGAGGTGGACAAGTACAGGAATTTGCACACAAGGTACCTGATTGACTTTTCCAGTTAACTACCAGATATAATAGATGTGTTTCTGCAGTAAAATATTCTAAATGTATTCGACTCCAGCTTTTTCAAGGGAAGCTGGATAATCCTTTCATCTTTTTGAATTAATTATTTCCTGTAAGATTTTGCCAACATGTCCCAAGAAAAAAAGATTCTAGTGTCAGGGGACAGAGAGACATCCAAGCCCCTAAACACCCTTGGTGTGGTCCTGAAGAGAAAAACAATTGCCTTCCACAGTCTAATGCTTAAAGTATTCTCTGGAATCAGTGCACTCTTTTGTCATGTGGCCTACATGCCGCTTTTACAAATGCTACTGACATGGATATTTCTACAATGCTCACAGCTCTGGTGATTAATGGAGCCCTGGCAGGTATTATCTGTGCATTTTAAGATCCTCCTGTCTGATAATCTATTTCTCACCTCGTGTCACACTTGTCTTTTGTTGCCATAAGGACAGAGTGAAATGGTAAATGGATCATCTGCTGGCTTATAGATAGATGTGTGTTTGAAATATGAGAAAGTAAGGCACTACATAATTCCGCAACTCAAATATGAAAAGCTTTTATTGTAAGGGTGCTGTTCAGGGGACAGACGTCGATCTTTATTTCCTAATAAATTTACTTGCAACATTAAGATTGAAAAGGGGATGTAAGTGCTTTTACTGTGAAAGCGTTGACACAAAGGTAGCTAAGCTTGAAGTAAACACAGCTATTCAATTGCACAGATCATTCATCATGGTGAAACTGAAATTACATGCTTCACTAAACAATATAGAGCAGAGCAAAGCAGAGCAAAACCTTCCATCTGCATTCAAGCCCAGGGAAACAAAAACATTCTTTGTAAATGTATTAATCATTTAATATAGTTTTTTTGCCATTAGCATTTTTCCCTACATACTCTAAAAGCTTTCCAGTAGTAAAACTGAAAAGAAATTGTGATTGTGTGGAGTGGGTTGCCCTTTAAAGAGAACCCTCTGTCCTTGAGAAGCGGAGCCAGAGCTGGATCCTCACACTTTGTGCAGGTGCAGGGTAAGAGTGCAAGGGTAAACAGAAGGACCTGATTTTGGTAAGCTTTGGCCCAAAAGCAAACCGTAGGGACTTCCTGTGTGAGAGAAGTATGTATACATAAAAATAAGCATCCTTTAGATCTATCGTGACAAACCAGTCCTCGGACCTGATTTGAGACACAACCTGTTTCAGGGTGAGCATCTTGAACCTGAGTCTCAATAGAGGGTGGTTCAGCTGACATAGATCTAAAATGAGAAGCAGCTTCCCATCCTTCTTCGGAACTATATAGTACTGGCTGTAGAACCCAGATTTTCCGCCAAACGAAGGGACGAGAATTTTCAAATCTTGTTCCATTACCAGAGCCAGATTGGGATACACCCCTTTGAATTGGGGTAGACGAGACCCGAACTGAACCATATAGCCTCTCTCTACAGTGCGCAGGACTCACTGAGACACATCCTGCAGGCGTTTCCAGGTTGCCAGATAGTCTCTTAAGAGAATCAGTCTCTCGAGACTGGCCTCTGGTGTGCCTAGAGCCTGAACGTAATACACGCTGGAGATGGCTATGCCCTGAAGCACTTTTCGTGGCAGGGTTAATGAGCCAATCCCTAATATCAACAGTCATCGATATAGTTCAGTATGCAGATGTCTCAGCTTCACCTCATTTTGTGAAGGTGCAGGGTGAGAGTGCAAGGCCAAACAGAAGGACCCGATATTGGTAAGCTTCGGCCCGAAAGCAAAACTTAGGGACTTCCTTTGGGAGAGAAGGATGTACATGAAAATAAGCATCCTTCAGATCTATCGTGACAAACCAGTCCTCGGACCTGATTTGAGACACAACCTGTTTCAGGGTGAGCATCTTGAAACTTAGGGACTTCCTGTGGGAGTGCAAGGCTGAACGGAAGAACCCGATATTGGTAAGCAGGCGTTTCCAAGCTGCCAGATAGTCTTTTAAGAGAATCAGTCTCTCAAGACTGGCCTCTGGTGTACCTATGCCCTGGCGCAGCTTTTGGCACACCTTCTGAGTGGCGGCGACACAGTACATGCTGGAGATGGCTGTGCCCTGAAGCACTTTTCGTGGTAGGGTTAATGAGCCAATCCCCTGACAGCGCCATGGAGAGGCAGGCACTATATGCTTAGGTGCAAGTTGCCCCCATGGCGGAGACCCCAAAAACTAATGGCTATCAGGATCTTTTGGCTGAAGCTCTTCTATTGAAGATGATGGACTTCAGATCTGTCAGCTTCTTGGGCCTGGAGTGCCACCCAGGGTCCCTAGTTCCTGGGGGAGGGTGAGTGGTGACAATCCGTCTCTAAATTTCATGATGCTTAGCACTTACTCAGCCTTACCCACCAAAGCCAAGGTAGTCTCAAAAGTTTGGTTGGCAGGACTGTGTCTTTAGGGGGACAATGCAGCACCTGGGGAGAGATCGATAGCCAGCATCTTTTCAACCCGGGGCATCGTTCCACAACTGCACTCCTTCAACCCTACTACATTAGCATAGAGTGTTTTTTAATGACTTGGTCACCTCAGTGTGCAGGTCTGGGAAAAAAGGGGGCACTGTTTCTGCATATTGGCTGGTCAGGCAATATTCAGTTTGGCTACCTCCAACAGCTCCTCGAGCTGAACTGGCTGTGGGGGCATATCCTCTACGGGAACCCTCCATAAACACCCCCCACCCTCAGAGGAAGAGAGGTGGAGCATGGCCCTCTCCTCACAGGGAGAGGAAACTGCAGAAAAAGGCGTGCTTCCAACCCTGGGAGAGAGCACTGGATCTAGCAGGTGAGGCAGAAGAACAGGACAGGCCCACCTCCAAACCCTCCAAATGCCAGATTCATCTGCAAACCCCATGACCTCGGTCGCCACTTCGTCTTCACAGAAGCGGGGCCAGAACCACGAGCGTGGGTGCTCTTTGAGGAGGAAACTAATCAAGAGCGGATCGTCACATGGGCATGCTGCAGCAATGTGAGGAAGCTCCGCTTGTGGACGCGTTCTTAAAGCGTTGTTGACACAGCTCACGTTCCTGAAGAGGAACCATAGATTGTGGGCTATGAGGGAATTTTCTTTTTTTTTCCAAGGATCAGTAATTTTGTGTGTTTAATACAAAGCATTTATACAAACTCAATTACAACAAAATTAAGATAAAGTATGGTAAAAAAAAAAAAAAAAGCAGCTTGATTGTAGACAGAATATTTTTACATGTTCATATGTCATATTGTTTTGTCATGAAGAACTATCATTATCAAAAATCGTTGCTTAATTAAAATTAAGATTATTATTTAAGATTAAACTTGTAAGTGCTTTTAGCTCATCCTGTTTCATAATCTCCACTCTTCTGAGAAGCTCCATTAGAGTTTCAGTCAAGAGGTCATTAATGAAGTCAAATACTGATGTAAGAATAGGGTGAGGATGTGGTTTTGTGAATATAAATTTTTTTTATTATTTAAATCATAATTAATTCTATTTGTACGTCTGAAGTTTCTAAAAGCATTTCAGTTCATGCTGTATTTAGTGTGGTTGGCTATGTGACATTCACATTTGATGTTATGGTTCTTTAATTAAGAAAATCTTAATTAAAAAGTCTTTAAGAAATTAACACTGTAATTTGTTTCATACAATAAATTAATTTGATATACAGTTTAAATGCCCTACCCCCAAAGGCTTATTTAGTAAATCACAGAAGAGAAATGTAAGCACTGAGGTTCAACTTCCCTCTGCAAACCAAATAAAGACAGTAAAAGGAATGATTTAGATCAGCTAGTAAAGTCTTCCATCAAACATTGTGTTAGAACAGTATCCATGCCTTCCATATGTAATGGAAAAGTGTTTTAAATCCACTTGTCATGGTGGGATCCAACAAACTGTTGAGTGAGTATGAATAAAAAGGCCACAAGACACGAATCTAATCACCGTGTCAGTTTCTTTTCCAGGATAAATATGTTATTGACCATTGTAGAGCTTATGCCCAATATTTTAATGGCCATCTATGGCTCTGACTACAAAACCCCATGTTGTAGTTAATAATGTATCGCCTCCTCATTTACAGATAGGTCACAATTATGAAGCTCACCAGCACATAAAAGACAGAGTAAAATGTTCGTTCAGCGCTTAACACTGCCAGAGGGAAAGCCAGTAAATAATTAAAATGCCTCTTTAATGTGCAGAGGATGTTTTGCTGTGAATCCCAATAAAAGAATGCTACATAGGCATGATTGCGTATTTTATTTTTTCAAGTCCTTAGTGATCGCATCACATTTTTTGTTGTATAATAAGTGTGGAAAAAAAAACAAGTGAAAACTGTGAAAAAGATTAAGAAAGAAGAACAAACTGTACGGTACATATACATCATTGGTGGGCTGTGCATTTCACACCTAAGTTCTCAGGTCCTACCTGAGTCAACCCAACTCTTTATACCATCATTATGATTCCATGGCTATAGAAACCATCAATATTATACAGAAACAAAGATTAAAAATCCATAGTGCTAGCGTTACGCGCTATCCACGTCCTGAATAGCAGCTAACGCTATGGACTCTATACCGTTTCCATGAATGCGCAAAATAAATTTTACTTTCAGTTTGCAGAGGAGTCACCATGATGACAACTCTAGTTTTTTATACCTCCGGCATTGTTGTGTAAGTTTATTAATAATAATAATTATTATAATAATAATAATAATAATAATAATAATAATAATAAAAAAGGCACTTAGATTTGAAGTATGTTCCACATGTAAAAATTATTGTATACACATATATACCAAACTGAAAGCCCTGTATCGAAATATTTTGGTAAGATTACATGTACATTACACCCTATATATATATATATATATATATATATATATATATATATATATATATATATATATATATATATATATATATATATATTATACTTCATGTAATGTATATATATATATATTATATACAAGGATTCAGAATATATCTCAGAAATATATATATATGTGTTTGTGTGTGTGTGTATGTGTGGGTGTGCTGCATGATCGACCAGTTCAGTCACTCTCTCTGTAGTTATGGCAGGTACTAAAAGCACAGACACAGACAAGTAAATTGGCTGTTATTAGACACAGGTGAGAATCATTTACTTATTAACTTACTAAGCAGTTTGATCATATTTTTATTACCATATTCAGGCTGCACAAGCATAAAATAAATTGATATTCAAATATTCACATTATACTGTAGCGACCACCCGCATAGGGAACTGAAATGCTGAGGAAAATCAACCACTATCTGCTCTGCTAGAAGTCAAAGCCACATTTGTAGCCCGATTTTGGTTTTTGCTCTCAGTGTTATTCAATAATGGATTCCAAATCTCAAAAATGTATCACCCAGGATAGAAACCTACAAATTCAATAAAAAAGGATTTAATAAAGTTCAAAGATATCTATATAGAGATCATGTAAGTTATTTTTATATCAAAATCTTAAAATCTTTTAATATTTTGGGGAAAAAATGTTTTTTTCCTGGGAACATCCTTTTCTCCCAGTCGATTATTTATAATAGAAAATAAACTTTTATTATGGCCTCTTAGCAGCTCACAAAATGCTGATATACTGATTAAGTTCAATGCCAATGGAATAAAGTAATAAAAAAATCAATAACTACATGTAGATGATGTGTTTTTCTGCAACAGAGCATTTTTATTATTTGCTATAATACATTGATATGCAGCAAAGGTGTTTTGTGAGTAAATTTAGTGACTCATAACCATCGTTTTCAGGTTACGTATGTAACTATGGTTCCCCAAGGGAAAGAGACGCTGCGTCAACAATGCTTTGGGAATGCTTCCGTGTTGTTCACACTCTGATTCACATGTGTAATCGGTCCAATGGAAAGCTTGGTGTCACCGGTGGGGTGGCGTCATGACCAGGAAGCTATAAAATGCACATGGAGTGAAACCTGCACTAGCTTCTAAAAAGGGAAGGAAGCATTGCAGGGATGTGTGGCATGGAGATGCAGCATCTTGTTCCCACACAGAACCATGGTTCCCATGCAGAACCATAACCTGGAGACGTTCCCCTTCAGGAACTCGAGCTGCGCCAACGGCGCTTTGGGAACGAGAGTCCAATAACGATGTGCATGGGCACATCTAGGTCAAAGGATAGACAGGCTATGATTGGCACAAAGGATAAGGTGGACCAGCCCGCAGCTTTGCTAAGTCTTGGAGGGAATCTCCAGGGAATCTCATTACAGGCTGCCACACTCAGAGTCGAGTGAGCTCTGACCCCAAAAAGAGCAGGGAGACCAGAGGATGAAATCCACAATCCATTTGCTAAGCGTCTGCTTGTTCACAGGCAGACCTCTCCTCAGAAGGCCATAGCAGACAAACAGCTGCTCCAAACTGCTCCACAGTTCTGTGGAGTTCAGTTCTCGGACTGGGCAGAGTCGGTTAAGCTTCTTTTGGTCTTGGGCCTAAATAGGAGGAGGGAAGAATGTCTGAAGCATGACCGGTAGTGGGACAACCAAGGGCACCTTGGGAACACTCCAGTTGGGTAAACTCCAGACAGGAGGGGCTAAAGGTTCCCAACCCTGAAGGTCCTAATCCCTTTTTGAGAGGAAATGGCCAGTAGAAAAACAGTCTTGACTGTCAAAAATCTCAAGGGCACAGGTCTTGGGGTGGCCGACGCCTTGGGACAACCAAGGTACCAGGTACCAGGTACCTTAGGAACATACCCCGACAGGGAATTCCAGGAGGAAGGGGCCACAGAGAAGGCCTGAAAATGCCCTACTTTCTTGAGAGAGAAGATGGCAAAGAGGAACACAGTCTTGACTGCAAAAAACCTCAAGGCACCTCAGTCAATGGCTCAAAGGGAGGCTCCGACAGGGCCTCCAAATCAATGACCAAATCCCACGATTGTACCTCAAGGGCCATAGCCACAGCCTCCACAGCACTGAGTGGGGGTAAACTATTGTGCCCACAGCCAGAGAGAAATGATCCCTCCTGAGAGGAATCTCCCAGGGAGGGTATTCGAGAAGGGCTACCAGGTCCGCAACCATGGTCTGCCTGGCCACCTAGGGGCCACCAGGAGGAGACGGACTGCAATCCAGCAAAATTTCTCCAGAACTCCTGGGAGCAGCATGAGAGAAGGGAAGGCACAGCCTTGGCCACGCCTGTACCATGGCATCCAGCCAAAGAGGGGCTGGAAGTATAAGGGAGAACCAGAGAAGACCGTGCAATGTCTCTTGAGTCGAAAGCAGGTTTACCTGAGCTTAGTAAAATCTCTCCCAAATATATTCCACCACATCCGACTGCTCCCTCATTTAAGTCGCCTGGGATATGCGCTGCCTTCAGGGGGAGCAGCTTCCCTTGGGCCCACAGGAAGATCTGATGTGCCAGCTTGTACAGGAGGCAAGATTGCAGACCCTCCTGGTAGTTAATATAAGAGACCACTGAAGTGTTGTCAGAACAGACCAACACATGGTGACCTTTGTGGTCTGAAAGGAAATGCTATAGATCTAGAAGCTGCCACCTTGGATATGCCTGTAAGCTTTACGTGATGACCAGTTGAGACAGGAATCGGGGACCTCCTCATCAGTGTTGGGGTAACGCGTTACAAGTAACGTGCGTTATGTAATAATACTTTTCTGGAGTAGCGAGTAAAGTAGCACGTTACTTTATAAATTTACACATTAATATCTGAGTTACTTTTTTAAAAAAGTAATGAGAGTTACTTTTCAGTTAAATTATTTTGCATAAAAAAATAAATACTGAATTAAAATGAACGTAGTCACGTAGAATCGCGCACTCATACGTGCGAGCCGCAGGAACAGAAGCTGGTCAGAAGTGGAGATGGCAAACCAGGGCATTACATTACTGCAATGGAAGTATTCTTATTATTTTGAAATAGTCGAGGAAAAGGAGAAAGGAATAATGGTTAAGTGTAGATTATGTGTTGGTAAAAAGCTCTTTTTCAACTGCAAAAAATACCACTTAAAAAAAAAAAAACATCTGCATGCACAGCACTACAGATGTGTGTGTGTGTGTGTGTGTGTGTGTGTGTGTGTGTGTGTGTATAATGTTTATTATATGCAACATTATGCAATGTTGCATATATGGAAATGGAGACAGAAATATAGAAAACTTTTGCCGACTTTCCACCACTGCAGCTCTATGGACTGTTCAGAATAAAAGTTTTCCGTGGGAGACACATGTACGATGCCATTGCAGCGGAGAGAGAAAGCAAATTCACAGCTCATTTGCTCTTTGTGGGAAGATAAACTGCCACGGTCACTGATAATAGCGCAAACTTTGTAAAAGCGTTCAGAATGTTTCAAGCTGATGATGAAGCAGAGAATGATGTAGATGAGAACGAGGTCATATTTACGGAATTACGAGATGACAGCGAAAGGTATGTTCAAAATGTAGTCGATCATCTTATTGTTCTCTAAGAAGTTATTTTAAATGTTCAAGACATGTCTTTTGCTCTAATATAACTTATTTCTTAATGGCAATTATCTATATTACACCTGTTACACCTGTAAGGCGTAAAAGAGATACAAGTAACGCAAAAGTAATATAACGCATTACTTTCCATAAAAAGTAACTAAGTAACATAATTAGTTACTTTTTTGTGAAGTAACTCAATATTGTAATGCATTACTTTTAAAAGTAACGTTGCCCAACACTGCTCCTCATACATCTAAGGAGTGTAGGGCTCGCCATCTGACCTTGATTGTATGGAGAGGATTGCTCCTCCAAGAGAACCACACACTTTGTGAAGGTGTGGGGTCAGAGGGCAAGACCAAACAGAATAACCTGGTATTGGTAAGCTTTGGCCCCGAAAGCAAACTTCAGGAACTTCCTGTGAGCTGAAAGGATGGATAAATGAAAGTATGCATCGTTCAGATCTATCGTGACAAACCAGTACTCAGAATCATTTGTGACATGACCTGATTCAGGGTCAGTCTTAACAGTGAGCGGTTTAGCTGATGTAGATCCAGTGTAGGACGTAACTTTTTGGGAAGTATGAAATACCGGCTGTAGAACCCGGACACTCTGTCTGACAGAGGGACCTCCTTGATTTGATTAAGTGTCACACAGGATCCCTAGCAGGGGGAGTGCGAGTC